>NC_081354.1:185417961-185780461 GCF_030684315.1 Stegostoma tigrinum | reverse complement strand
TGACTCCTCGTTTAAGTTGCTTTTGATTTTCATTGTATTCCATCCTTGCTTTGTGTGTTCCCAGCCTTTCTTACATTCTTACCAGTGGATTAGTTTCCATTTTAACAGCCAGCAATTGGTTTTGGTATGTCCATGCATATTACAATGAAGCATCTTGGTTCTAACTCTTCCACTTTGTTACTTTGGTGTCTTTCTGTCTGCTCTCTGAAACTAGTATCTCTTCAATCAACAGATATTTTATCCCTCCAATTACTTTGTGGATTTTCATGAGATGATTTCTCCACCTGTAATTGTCTGTGTGAGATATCATTCATATCTGCCAGAACTGCTACCTCTCTAAACTTCGAATACTTGATGCTCATCTAGATACATGTTTAAGTTTGGAGGAATACTATCTCTGCCTTCTTCCATGATCACAATTCTGCTTCCACTCTCAAATGCTTACCCTAGCTTGAATGATCTAAACCACTGATTCACACCATTTCTTTCCACCTTGCAAATTCTACAAATGTCTGATTAGACTTCTCTCTTGTACTCCTCAATTTAAATTTTCAGAAGCTTCAGGCACAAGCTCATAAGTACTGAGCATTGCATCTTTAGCAATTTTGTACTCTGCCAATTGTTCCGCTAATAAATTGGAGTTGATGTACCTATCTGACAACTCTGTGACACTAAGGTACAAGCATCTTTTGACCACTTCATCTGTGCACCTATCCCTCAAAGAAGGGAAATGGTGCAAGGACATAAGATCATTTCATAGACTCAGCTCCACTTAGCCTCCCACTCACCAGAACCGTTAATTCCGTTACTGTACAAAAATCTATCTATCCTTACCTTCAAAACATTCAACAAGGTAACGTCAACTGTTTTACTGGGCAGGGAATTCCACAGATTCACAATCCTTTGGGTGAAGAGGTTCCTCCTCAACTCAGTCCTAAATCTGCTCCCCCTTATTTTGAGGCTATGCCCCCTCATTCTTGCTTTACCCACCAGTGGAAACAACCTCCCTGCTTCTATCTTACATATTCCTCTCCCTAAAATCTTCCAACTCCATCCTCAGTAAATTTAAACATTAAGTGTAGATTCTTGGTTCAGGTCAACACCTCATTGGAATCAAAATGACTTCGTTCTTCCATATTTATTCAAAGCTTTTCTATAGCCAACTCATATGTTCTCTAACTTCCCTTTTTAATTCATTCCATCTCCCTCTTTTTCTTGGAATATTGTGTTCAGTTCTGGTCGCCTCATTATAGGAAGGATGTGGGAGCTTTAGAGAGCGTGCAGAGGAGATTTACCAGGATGCTGCCTGGCCTGGAGGGCAGGCCTTCTGAGGAAAGGTTGCGGGAGCTAGGGTTTTCCTCATTGGAGCGAAGAAGGATGAGAGGTGGCTTGATAGAGGTGTACAAGACAATGAGAGGTATAGATAGAGTAGATAGTCAGAGACTTTTTCCCAGGGCGGAAATGACTATTATGAAGGGGCATAACTTTAAGGTGATTTGGAGGATGGTATAGGGGAGATGTCAGAGATAGGTCCTTCACACAGAGAGTGGTGGGCGCGTGGAATGTGCTGCCAGCAGTGGTAGTGGAGTCAGATACTTTAGGGACTTTGAAGCGACTTAAGAGAGTATGCAGGGTAGGTTGATCTTAGAATAGGTTAATAGGTTGGCACAACATCGTGGGCTGAAGGGCCTGTACTGTTCTGTACCGTTCAATGTCCTACACTGTTTTTTTCTCACTTGCCATCTCCCTCTATTCTTTTTCCAACTCAAATGCTTTCATCTCTCAAAGTCGTTTTGTTCATTTCTAACTGTACTTTAGCCTATTCTTGCTGAGACTCCTCAGTTGTCGGTTTCCTTTGTGCCAATTCTGAATGTTGGATAATTACCCAAAGTATCTCGCCTTTGTGAAATCCTGCTTCTACTTCTACCTTCAATGTCTTGGTGAGTTCCTTCAGTTTGGGTTCAGTCAATGTTTTCCATTGCTACATCGTCCACTTCCAGAAACCTCTTAGCAACACGAAAAGCCATCTCAGAATCCTGGGGTGGCACGACAGCTCAGCTGGAAGCACTACAGTCCCACTCCTGTCACTTTCAGGGTGGTTAGCTGGAGTGCAATGAACATTATTATTTGGCTATCAGCTACATACAACCTGCACTGAGGAGTTAAGTGAGGGAACTGAATGGTAATGTGAGATAACAAGGTATGGAGCTGGATGAACACAGCAGACCAAGCAGCATCAGAGGAGTAGGAAGGCTGACATTTCGGGCCTAGACCGCCCGAAATGTCAGCTTTCCTGCTCCTCTGATGCTGCTTGGCCTGCTGTGTTCATCCAGCTCTACACCTTGTTATTCCAGATTCTCCAGCATCTGCTGTTCCTGCTATCTATGGATGTGATGTATTGAGGTTTACTGATGATACAAAGCTGGGCCAGAACGTAAGCTGTGAGAAGAACATCGGCAAAGAGGCGTGGGCGGGTGCAGTGAGTCGCTAAGGTAGCAGCAGAAGCCTTATCATTGGGAAAATGTGACATTATTCACTTTGTATCAGTGATAATGGGAACTGCAGATGCTGGAGAATCCAAGATAATAAAGTGTGAAGCTGGATGAACACAGCAGGCCAAGCAGCTTCTCAGGAGCACAAAAGCTGATGCTTCGGGCCTAGACCCTTCATCAGAGCTCTCTGATGAAGGGTCTAGGCCCGAAACATCAGCTTTTGTGCTCCTGAGATTCTGCTTGGCCTGCTGTGTTCATCCAGCTTCACACTTTATTATCTCAGATTATTCACTTTGACAGGTAGAATATTTAAATTTGACAGGCTCTGACCAATTGTGATGCAGGGCAACTCAGGCGTACTGGTTCATCAATCATGCAAAGTTAACTTGTCAGGGCACCAGGTAGTTGGGAAAGCAAATGTCATGTTGAGCTTTCTCGCAAGGAGGTTGCATTTTGTGGATGAGGAGATCTAGCCACAATTATAGAGTGTTTTGGTGGGGCCTCAGGAACTGAACCTGTACAGTTGGCATCACCCCACACATCAAAGTTAATTGTGAAAACTGGGTGGTATGGGCAAGTTAAATCGAAGGGCCTGTTTCCAAAATATGCAGTTCTACGGCTGTGACTCCATGGCTCTAACCCAGTCATCCAGCCAACATTTTTATAATTCATTCATGGATTGAGAGTGCTTCTGGCCAGGCAGCATTTATTGCCCATGTCTAATTGCAGCTCAGAGTCACCCGCATTGCTGTGGGTCTGGAGTCACATGTAGGCCAGACCAGGTAAGGATGGCAGTTTCCTTCCCTAAAGGACTAACTGAGCAGGTTTACAGGGATACAGAGGTAAATATCCAACGAGAATTTAATGAGTAATCTGGTCACGAAGTTGGACATTGCTTTCTCGCATGTTCCTCACTCCCTTCCCCCTCCCCTCAGGATGTAACATAGTTGTTAATCATTCCCTTCCACAGCATCAGTCTCAAACTCAGACACATCCTGCTCCAATCACCAGCTCTCCCTCTGACAGAGCGCTTCTCTGATCGGCGAGTTGTTTTATCAAAAACAATGGACAACGTGGCTGAGGTTTAGCGGCTGTTTGCGAGCGTGCTTGCAATGTTCTGGTCTGTTCACCTTCTGATACAGCTTCTGCTCCAACCTACGCCTCCAGCGTTACCCTTCACCCACCCTTGCCTCCATGCCCACACTGCTCTACAAAGGGGAACCCCAGCAGCCTACCCAAAACTAACTACCCCATCCACAACACTTCGCCTCTCAAACGCTCCCCCACCCTATCTCGGAAATTAAATTCACCCCGTCATATTAAGAAAAAGTTATTCTTTTTGTTGGGGGTTCTTTCTTTCAAGAGAATCACGAACAAAGCATGGGAAAGCTTGACTGAAATCACTTCCCTTCTTTATAGTGATACCAGTTCCCACCAGTTTAACGTGCAGGAGTATTTTTATTTATCTGCATGCTCAGAAATAAGAAGAAACATTTTCAAGTTTGGTTTCTGTTCATGGTATTCAACGGCCCCAGGGATTCAGCAAGATGGAGCTCATTAACCATTCCACATTTTGTGTGCCAATTGTTCCTCTCTTCAGAAAATGAGATTGCGGCAAAAATGTTGTGGGAAAATTAACATTTTCCTTTCAGAAGCCGGTTAGAGGCAGCACGCTGGGGAGGAGTCATTATCTCAAAAGAGTTTCCAACTTCTTCCCCTGAGCTTGCTCAATACTCCTCCCAGACAATTACTTAATGCATCTTGCTGAGATCGCAGAAATGGGATGTGATTCCTGAACGGTTTCAAGCTGAACTCTTGCTGATACTCAGGCCCATTGCAGTGGGAACAAGAGGAGAGCAAAGCGCTCGCATCTACCCGAAACCTCGCAGAGAGGAAAGCAGCATATGCAAGTGCTGTGCTTCAGAAGACACTACACTGCTGCGGTAGTAAATTCGCCAACTTTAGGTACATTTAAGTCGTCATTGGATAAGCACATGGACGTACATGGAATAGTGCAGGTTAGATGGGCTTCAGATCGGTATGACAAGTCGGCACAACATCAAGGGCCGAAGGGCCTGTACTGTGCTGTAATGTTCTATGTTCTATGTTCCATGGCACACAAAGCTACAAAAAACACAGGGGCCAATCTGCTCGCGGGAAGCTCATGCACACAGAACAACGAAATAATAAGTATATCATTTGTCTTCATGAATAAAAACAGAAAGGTCTGGAGAAACTTAGCAGGTCTGGCAGGGCCGGCGGAGAGAGAAAGAAAATGGATGCATTGTGATACCTCAAGGGTTTCGGCAGAATGTGTGGGCCCATGGCAACGAGATAAAGTGCCATGCTGAATGGTGGAGCAGACTCAGTAGGCCAAATGGCCTATTCTTGTTCCTACTTAGTATGTTTCAAATCTGATATGAATATTCTTTTGAACTGTTCCAGAAATAGTCGTACGCTCGAGAATTTTTCTTTTGCCTCAAGCCAAGCTGTTTCAGTACAACGGTAACACTGGCATCTAAAGTGGAAAATTACCTAAGAACCAGGAGCGGGAGTAGGCCAATTGCCTCCCCCCGCCCCGGGTCTGCTCCAACATTCAATAAAATCATGGCTGATCTTTTCATGGAGTCAGCTCCACTCAACCAAATGCTCACCATAACCCTTAATTCCTGGACTGTTAGAAATTGCCCAAGTATGTCCTGTGCATAAAAATCAGGACAAATCCAACCCAGCCAATTACTGCCCCATCAGTCTCCTCTCGATCATCAGTGAAGTGATGGTGTCAAACATCTGCATCGAATTCAAAAATGGACCTTGTTGAATTCCAGGGGTGAGGTATGATTGACAGACCTTGACATCAGTCATCAAGGGGCCCTGGCAAAACTGGAATCAATGGGTGTCAGGGGGCAAACTCTCCAGTGGTAGGAGTCATACCTGGCACAGAGGAAGATAGTTGTGCTTGTTGGAGGTCAGTCTTCTCGGCTCCAGGAAGTCTCTGCAGGAGTTCGTCAGGGCAGTGCCCTCGGCCCAAACATCTTCAGCTGCTTCATCTATGACCGTCCCTCCATCATTAGGTCAGAAGTGGGGATGCTCACCGATGATTGCACAATGTTCAGCACCATTCATGACACCTCAGATACTGAAGCAGTCCGTGTTCACATACAGCAAGATCTGGACAAATATCTAGGCTAGGGCTGATTAGTGATAGCACATGATATCACACAAAGGCCAGGCAATGACCATGTCCAATATGAGACAATCTAAACACTGCCCCTTGACATTCATTGGCATTGCCACCACTGAATTCCCCCACTATCAACATCCTGTGGATTACCATTGACCAGAAACTCAGCTGGACCCAAGACATAAAGACAGTGGCTATAAGAGCAGGTCAGAGACAAGGAATACTGCATTGAGTAACTCCCCTCCTGACTCCCCAAAGCCTGTCCACCACATACAAGGCACAAGTCAGGAGTGTTATGGGATACTCCCCACTTGCCTGGATGGGGACAGCTCCAACAACACTCAAGAAGCTCGACATCATCCAGGACACTTGATTGACATCACATCCATTCCATGCACCATTGCCGTAGAATTTCTTTCTGCCAAGTGACAGGGATTTGTTGCATCACTGAGGAGGGATTTGCTGTGGGGTATGATCAAACCTGACAGCAGGCTCGATTTACCTCATTTAAATGTGCGTGCCCAACCCCCTCTATTCAGCCCTGTCATTCCCATAGCCCACTCCGTTTGATGCACGACTCCCCACACTTCCTTCTAACCTCTCGCTCGCCTCAGACACTCAAGTTCCTCGGAGTGATGACAACCGACAACTTGTCCTGGGCGACCCACGTAGATGCGACAGTCAAGAAGACACAACAACGTCTCTTCTTCCTCAGGTGGCTCAGGAAATGTGCCACGTCCATAAGGCCCCTCACCAACTTCTACACCATTGAAAGCAAACTGTCCGGGTGCATAACGGCCCAGTCCAGCGACTGCTCTGCCCAGGGCCGTAAGAAACTACAGAAGGTTATGTGCACAGCCCAGACCGTCACAGAAGCCAACCTTCCATCCATAGACTCTAGGAAAGGCAGCCAACATCAAAGACCCATTGCACTCTGGTAATGACCTCTACAACCTATTCCATCAGGCAGAAGATACAGAAGCCTGAACACACACACAAGCAGGTCCAGGAACAGCTTCTTCCCGGCCGTTACCAGACTGTTGAATGGACTCTCTAGCCTCAAATAATGCTGATCTTGTTTATGCTGACCTTGTCTCGTGCATGATCTGTGTGATGTACCCTAAGTGCCTATGCCTAGTTCTTTGCCACCTCAAGATCTGCATGTTGTTGCTAACTATTTGTCTTCCTGTACCTCTCATAAACAAAGCTTTTCACTGTATTTAGGTACACGTGACAATAAATCAATCAATCAATCAGATTCTGTCTCCAAATCTCAGGGAGGCGACAGTATCATAGCTGGTCTGTTAACCCAGAGATCCCGATGGCATCCTGGGGACTTAGAATTGAATTCCGCCCCGGCAAATGGTGGAATTTGAATTAAACAAAATATCTGGAACTAAGAATCTAATGATGACTGTGAATCCACTGCCGATTGTTCAAAAAACCCATCTTGTTCACCAATGCCCTTTAGGGAAGGAAATTGCCACCCACACCTGGTCTGGCCGACATGTGACTCCAGACCCACAGCAATGTGGTTGACTCTTAACTGCCCTCTGGGCAATTAGGGATGGGCAATAAATGCTGCCTGGTCAGTGATGTCCTCATCCTATGAAAGAATAAAGGAGAATAAACATTGTGCTGAGAAAACCCCAGCTCCTCCAGTCCCTTCATGAAACTGAAAACCCTCATTGTTTGTGCTCTGATCCCATAAGCGTCCTGTTCCCCAATGGCTTTCCTGACTGGTGGGTGCGCACTGCTCCCAATGAGGTCCAACCCAGTGATCTGGGAAGATTTAACAGGGATTCCAACTTTGAAGCTGGACAGCAGATCATGGAGTCAATTTCACAGCAAGTGAAAGGTGCGAAAGTCCAAAACAGCAGTTTGGCATTTACGTAGCACCTTTAGAGTAATAAAACATTCCAAGGTGTTTCACAGGAGGCTTCTCAAGCGTAAACAACAAATACTGGATATCACAGCCAGTCAAACAGCATCTACGGAGAGAGAGAGAGAGAGAGAGTGAGCAAGCTAACGTTTCGTTGATGCCAAGCCAGATTTCAGGAATCATGACAAAGTTCTTGACTGAAGAGATAAATCTGAAGGAGTCGACAGCTGCAGAGGTTTAAGGAAGGGCATTCTAAAACTGTGGGACTCTGCATCTGAGGGTTAACCACCTCAAGTAGAACAACTTACTTCAGCAGGCACTCAGAGCACAGAGACATTGGAGATGGGTCTTAGAGGGATCTGAAAACAAGGATTGCAACGGTGCTGCTTTAGCTATAGAACACTGTAGATGAGAGGGCACTGAGGCAGAAGATGGTTCAGGTCGTACATTGCTCAGTGTGAGTTAGAACACGAGCAGCAATTCACAAAATCAAATGTCAACATCAATGTGATTTTCAGAAGTGACTGACAGCACGCTGAGGCTTCAACATCTTGTAAACATCTGGACCATGAGTAAACAGCTCGCAAACACAAAGCAGAGACAAGCAATTAGATGTGGCTACACTTCACCCAAATATTTAGGCTCATTGTGTGATGGAAAGTTCAGCCAGCTTTGAGAACTGGGCTGCTAACCTATCTTCCTGACTTTATTGGCCTGTTCCAATCATGAAGGAAGCTATGGTTTTGTATTCAAAAATTTTTTTTTGTCCCTTGCGATGACTAACCAAACAGCTTCTAAACTACTCCACATTAAAGAACCATAAGACATTAGATAAGTCACAGATGGAATACTGTGGGCAGTTCTGGTCACCACATTATCAGAAGGACAAGTTCTGAGGAAGGTCACCAGACCTGAAACGTTAACTCTGTTTTTTACCTCCACGGATGCTGCCAGACCTGCTCAGCTTTTCCAGCAACTTCTGTTTTCGCTCTTGCGTTTGATCGCGGGGACATGAGTGTGCTGGAGAAAGAGCAGAGAGCATTCACCAGGATGTCGCCTGTGATGGAAAGCCTCAGATATGAGGAAACACTGGATAGGCTGAGTTTGTTTTCTCAGGAGCAGAGGGGGCTGAGGGGCGAATCTGACTGAGGCTTACAAAATTCTGAGAGGCACAGACAGAATGAATAATGAGAATCATTTCCCCAAGGCAGACATATCGAAAGGCCAGAAGGATGAGCAAGGGTTTTGAGGTCTAGTAGATGGCAGAAATATGTAAGTTGCTGCCCGAGAGGGTGGCAGAGCCAGTACTCTCACAACATTTAAGAAGCATCTGGATGGGCATTTAACATGCCAGGGCATAGTAAGCTATGGATCAAGTGCATGTAAATGGGGTTAGTGTAGTTAGTGATACAACAAGGTGTGGAGCTGGATGGACACAGCAGGCCAAGCAGCAACAGGGGAGCAGGAAGGCTGACGTTTCAGGCATGGACCCTTCATCCCATTTCTGATGAAGGGTCTAGGCCCGTAACGTCAGCTTTCCTGCTTCGCTGATGCTGCTTGGCCTGCTGTGTCCATCCAGCTCCACATCTTGTTGTCTCAGATTCTCCAGCATCTGCAGTTCCTATTAACTCTTTAGTATAGTTGGTGTTTGCGGGTCAGCATTGACAGAGCAGGCCAAAGGGCCTGTTTCTGTGCTGGAAGCCTATCTGACTGAAAGACCATAAGAAATAGGAACAGGATTAGGCCATTCTGCTCCTCGACCCTGATCTGCTATTCCATAGAATCATAGCTGATCTGACATTTGCGACATCCACTCTCCTACCGTTTGCCATAACCCTTGATTCCCTGAATAAAATCCTTTCGTTCTGCCTGAAAAGAGATTGGAGAAATGGATCAGCGGCTCAGGATATTTGGGAATCTGCACACTGTGGGCAAAGGAACAGCGGGGGACATGCCTGGATTTCTACCCCATCCACGCCGTTGGGATTTTCAGATCCTCCAGCAAAGTGGGGGAGGGGGTAACCCTTACTTAATTTGTCCTGCGCGTCATTAGCAGTGCCCCACCCTCACCCAAGCTAATGCACCCGCTGAGGACCAGCAAGCTATCATGTATCAGATGTGGTCCAATTGGTAGCCATCTGGCCTTTGAATGGACAAATTTGTAGGCTTAGGGCTCTGCTCCCGAAATGTCAGGGCAGAGACTTTTTCCTAGGGTGGAGGTAGCTATTTGAAGTGAGTGGAGGCAGATATAGGGGAGATGTCAGAGGCAGGTTCTTTACTCAGAGAGTGGTCGGGGCGTGGAATGCATTGCCGGAGAGGGTAGTGGAGTTGGCCTCATCAGGGGCATTTAAGCGGCTATTAGATAGGCCTATGGATGATAGTATAAGGTAGGGGTGAGATAGACCTTAGGTTTAGGGTCAAAGTTCAGCACCACATCTGGACCGAAGGGCCTGTCCTGCGCTCTACAGTCCTACGTTCTATGTTCTAATACATCTGAGAGAGTGCTGCACTGTTGGGGGTGCTGCCTCGTTTAAACCAAGCTATCTCTCATCATGATGAGGCGCTGCAAAAGTACTGGAAGGTAACTCTCCGACACCTCCTCCTACCGCCCACTCGATCATGACCCCACACCCGAGCACCAAACCATCATCTCCAACACCATCCACGACCTCATCACCTCAGGGGACCTCCCACCCACAGCCTCCAACCTTATTATTCCCCAACCCCGCACGGCCCGTTTCTATCTCCTTCCCAAAATCCACAAACCTGCCTGCCCTGATCGACCCATTGTCTCAGCCTGTTCCTGCCCCACCAAACTCATCTCCACCTATCTGGACTCCATTTTCTCCCCTTTGGTCCAGGAACTCCCTACCTACATCCGTGACACCACCCACGCCCTCCCGCTCCTCCAGAACTTCCAATTCCCCGGCCCCCAAAACCTCATTTTCACCATGGACGTCCAGTCCCTATACACCCTCATTCCCCATGTAGATGGCCTCAAGGCCCTCCGCTTCTTCCTGTCCCGCAGACCCGACCAGTCCCCCTCCACCGACACCCTCATCCACCTAGCCAAACTCGTCCTCACCCTCAACAACTTCTCTTTCAATTCCTCCCACTTCCTACAGACAAAGGGGATGGCCATGGGCACCCGCATGGGCCCCAGCTATGCCTGCCTCTTTGTAGGTTACGTGGAACAGTCCCTCTTCCGCACCTACACAGGCCACAAACCCCACCTCTTCCTCCGGTACATTGATGACTGTATTGGCGCCGCCTCTTGCTCCCCAGAGGAGGTTGAACAGTTCATCCACTTCACCAACACCTTCCACCCAACCTCAAGTTCACCTGGGCCATCTCCAACACATCCCTCACCTCCCTGGGCCTCTCAGTCTCCATCTCAGGCAACCAGCCTGTAACTGATGTCCATTTCAAGCCCACCGACTCCCACAGCTACCTAGAATACACCACCTCCCACCCATCCTCCTGCAAAAATTCCATCCCCTATTCCCAATTCCTCCACCTCCGCTGCATCTGCACCCAGGATGAGGCATTCCACTCCTGCACATCCCAGATATCCAGGTTCTTCACAGACCGCAACTTTCCCCCCGCAGTGATCGAGAACGCCCTTGACCCCGTCTCCCACATTTCCCGCAACACATCCCTCACACCCCGCCCCCGCCTCAACCGCCCAAAGAGGATCCCCCTCGTTCTCACACACCACCCCACCAACCTCCGGATACAACGCATCATCCTCCAACACTTCCGCCATCTACAATCCGACCCCACCACACAAGACATTTTTCCATCCCCACCCTTGTCTGCCTTCCAGAGAGACCACTCTCTCCGTGATTCCCTTGTTCACTCCACACTGCCCTCCACTCCCACCACATCCGGCACCTTCCCCTGCAACCGCAGGATGTGCTACACTTGCCCCCACACCTCCTCCCTCACCCCCATCCCAGGCCCCAAGATGACTTTCCATATTAAGCAGAGGTTCACCTGCACATCCGCCAATGTGGTATACTGTATTCATTGTACCCGGTGTGACTTCCTCTACATTGGGGAAACCAAGCAGAGGCTTGGGGACCGCTTTGCAGAACACCTCCGCTCGGTTCGCGATAAACAACTGCACCTCCCAGTCGCAAACCATTTCCACTCCCCCTCCCATTCTTCAGATGACATGTCCATCATGGGCCTCCTGCAGTGCCACAAGGATGCTACCCGAAGGTTGCAGGAACAGCAATTCATATTCCGCTTGGGAACCCTGCAGCCCAATGGTATTAATGTGGACTTCACCAGTTTCAAAATCTCCCCTTCCCCCACCACATCACACAGCCAGCCCAGCTCATCCCGTCCCCCCACTGCATCCCAAAACCAGCGCATCCTGTCTCTGCCTCCCTAACCTGTTCTTCCTCTCACCCATCCCTTCCTCCCATCTCAAGCCGCACCTCCATTTCCTACCTACTAACCTCATCCCACCTCCTTGACCTGTCCATCTTCCCTGGACTGACCTATCCCCTCCCTACCTCCCCACCTATACTCTCCTCTCCACCTATCTTCTTTTCTCTCCATCTTCGGTCCGTCTCCCCCTTTCTCCCTATTTATTCCAGAACCCTCTCCCCAACCCCCTCTCTGATGAAGGGTCTAGGCCCAAAACGTCAGCTTTTGTGCTCCTGAGATGCTGCTTGGCCTGCTGTGTTCATCCAGCTCCACACTTTGTTATAGTGGAAGGTAAATGCATTTTATTTCAGGCAACCAGGCTGTTGTTTAACCCTCGAACAACAACACTTAAACGAACGTCCCTGCCATTCTATCGCTTTGCAGCTTCAGTATCACTGATGTCCTTTCGAGACGGAAACTGCCATCCTTACCTGGTCTGGCCTACATGTGACTGCAGACCCACAGCAATGTGGTTGATTCAGCAAATAAATGCTGCCTGGCCTCACCAGTGATGCCGTGATCCCGAGAAAGAATGAAGATAAAAACTCTGCTCTGTGCAAATTGGTTTCTTTGTTTCCTGTACAAAATTGCATTCCAAAAGTATGTCTTTGCCAGGTCAATGCATTGAGTCAGCCTGAGGTGATGAAGGACTCTGTGGATGTTTCGTTCCTTATGCTTCTTAAACAAAAAATTACAGAAGGCAACCATCTGATACCCATTCTTTCAGGTCAACAGGAGTTGTGCTATTAATTCATCTTTGATGATTCACCCTTGTACCATAAACAAAATGGAAAAAAGATTCAGAGATAATGGGAACTGCAGATGCTGGAGATTCCAAGATAATAAAATGTGAGGCTGGATGAACACAGCAGGCCAAGCAGCATCTCAGGAGCACAAAAGCTGACGTTTCGGGCCTAGACCCTTCATCAGAGAGGGGGATGGGGGGAGGGAACTGGAATAAATAGGGAGAGAGGGGGAGGCGGACCGAAGATGTAGAGTAAAGAAGATAGGTGGAGAAATTGCTTATTCATTCTGCAACATTGTGAGATTAATCACGTGTTGCCAAGTGTGACAGGATATGAAAGCATTCTTCGTATATTTGGGATGTTTGCACACAATGTTATAAAGTACTATGTAAATGCGTGTTCTTTGTCATCAACACCCAGTTTGAAGAATGTATTAAAATATTGGGTGTTGCTACTTGAGAATATTCGCCCACTGACTTGCATTCACATCCATTTCCTACTCAAGATGCTTAAGTTCGAAGGTTGGGACAGAGAATCCGACTCCTGATCTGTGTTACATGTTTACTGAAACACCATGGCAACAAGCAGTAATCTGGTCCAATTTTGAGTGCATGTGAACTGATATCACCCAGACTGATGGTCAAGAGGGGACTGAATCTGTGAAATTCTTTACCACATAGGGCTGTCAAGGCTGGGTTAAATAACCCAGGCTGAGATAGAGAATTGGGGAATCAATGCTTATGGATAAGGCAGGAAAGTGGAGTTAAGGAATACCACATCAGCCATGATCTCATTGAATTGGCAGAGCAGACTTGATGGGCTGAATAAGAAAACAAAGTGTGGGGCTGGATGAACACAGCAGGCCAAGCAGCATCTTAGGAGCACAAAAGCTGTTGTTTCGGGCCTAGACCCTTCATCAGAAAAGGGGGATGGGGAGAGGCTCCCGAAGTAAATAGGGAGAGATGGGGAGGCAGACTGAAGATGGATAGAGGAGAAGATAGGTGCAGAGGAGAGTATGGTTGGGGAGGTAGGGAGGGGATAGGTCAGTCCGGGAGGACGGACAGGTCAAGGGGGCGGAATGAAGTTAGTAGGTAGGAAATTGAGCTGCAGCTTGAGGTGGGAGGAGAGGATAGGTGAGAGGAAGGACAGGTTAGACAGGCAGGGACGAGCTGGGCTGGTTTTGGGATGCAGTGGGGGGAGGGGAGATTTTGAAGCTGAATGGCGTATTTCCACTCCTACACCTTATGGTGTCAATGAAAAGTGAATGTAAACGAACTTGCTCCAAAAGTCTAGTTACTTCGCAACGGGAAGTGTTGAGGATTGCATCAGATATGCCACACAGCCCATTCAGTCCGACCAGTCCAGGCCAGCATTTATGTTCCACAGGAGGCTCCTCCCACGTTATTACCTTCATACAGTCATGGAGTAATACAGCATGGAAACAAGACCTTCAGCCCAAACAGGTCCATCCTGTCCAAGGTGCCCAATCAGGAGACTCTGGAGCAGTTCCTACAGGTTGGGGGGGTAGCAAATGTAGCCATGGTATTTAAAAAGGGAGGAAGATAAAAAAATCTTACAGACTGCTTAGCCCCAGTCGTGGAGAAAATGCACAAGTCTGTTATAACAGACATGATCATGGATCACATGGCAAGCTGGTGTGGCACGGTGGCTCAGTGGTTAACAATGCTGCCTCACAGCGCCAGGGACCTGGGCTCGATTCCACCCTCAGGTCTGTGTGGAGTTTGTACATTCTCCCTGTGTCAGTATGGGTTTCCTGCAGGTGCTCTGGTTTCCTCCCACAATCCAAAGATGCGCAGGTTAGGTGGATTGTCCATGATAAATTGTCTTTAGTGTTCAAGGATGTGCAGGTTAGGGGGATGGGTCAGGGTGGGATGCTCTGAGGGCTAGTGTGGACTTGTTGGGCTGAAGGGCTTGTTTCCACACTGTAGGGATTCTATGCATCCTTCATGAAAATGGAAAAGCCAGAATAGGTTAACAGAAGATATCCCATGCTTAACATGTCTACTGGAGAGTTTTGAGGATGTAACTGACAGGATAGATAAGGGAGAACCAGTGGGTATGGTGTATCTAGATTTTCAGAGTGTTTTTGATGAGGAGGTCAGTTGGTAAATTAAAGCACATGAAAATATATTGGCACAGATCAAAAACTGTTTGACAGACAAGAGAGAAAGAACAGGAATAAATGGATCTTTTTTTCTGAGTAGTATGCAGGACAAGTCGGTCACCAAAAGGATCAGCACTTAGGGTTGGACGTGGAGCAGATGCTTCCACTAGTAGGAGAGACTAGGACCAGGGACACTGCCTCAGAGAGAAGGACGACCTTTCGGAATTGAGAAGAGAAGGAATTTCTTCAGCCAGAGGGTGGTTAATCTGTGGAACGTAGAACCAGAGAAAGCTATGGAGGCCATGTCATTGAGTGTATTTAAAACAGAGACAGATAGGGCCTTGAATAGCATGAGAAAGATGCGCAGAAAAGGCAAGAGAAGGGGTTGAGAAAGATAACAGCCCAGAGAAGTCCCCTGGGCCACATGGGATTTATCCGAGGATCCTCTGGGAAGCCAGCGAGGAGATTGCCGAGCCTTTGGCATTGATCTTTAACTCGTCATTGTCTACAGAAATAGTTCCAGATGACTGGAGGATAGCAAATATGGTTCCCCTGTTCAAGAAGGGGAGTAGAGACAACCCTGGTAATTATAGACCAGTGAGCCTTACCTCAGTTGTTGGTAAAGTGTTGGAAAAGGCTATAAGGGATAGGATTTATAATCATCTAGAAAAGAATCAATTGATTAGGGATAGTCAGCACGGTTTTGTGAAGGGACGGTCATGCCTCACAAACCTTATTGAGTTCTTTGAGAAGGTGACCAAACAGGTAGATGAGAGTAAACTGGTTGGTGTGGTGTATATGGATTTCAGCAAGGCGTTCGATAAGATTCCCCACAGTAGGCTATTGTACAAAATGCGGAGGAATGGGATTGTGGGAGATATAGCAGTTTGGATCAGAAATTGGCTTGCTGAAAGAAGACAGAGGGTGGTAGTTGATGGGAAATCTTCATCCTGGAGACCAGTTACTAGTGGTGTACTGCAAGGTTCGGTGTTGGGTCCACTGCTGTTTGTCATTTTTATAAATGACCTGGATGAGGGCGTAGAAGGATGGGTTAGTAAATTTGCAGACGACACTAAGGTCGGTGGAGTTGTGGATAGTGACGAAGGATGCTGTAGGTTGCAGAGAGACATAGGTAAGCTGCAGAGCTGGGCTGAGAGGTGGCAAATGGAGTTTAATGCAGACAAGTGTGAGGTGATACACTTTGGTAGGAGTAACCGGAAGGCAAAGTACTGGGCTAATGGTAAGATTCTTAGTAGTGTAGATGAGCAGAGAGATCTCGGTGTCCATGTACACAGATCCTTGAAAGTTGCCACCCAGGTTGACAGGGCTGTTAAGAAGGCATACAGTGTTTTAGCTTTTATTAATAGAGGGATCGAGTTCCGGAACCAAGAGGTTATCGTGAAGCTGTACAAAACTCTGGTGTTGCCGCACTTGGAGTATTGCGTACAGTTCTGGTCACCGCATTATAAGAAGGATGTGGAAGCTTTGGAAAGGGTGCAGAGGAGATTTACTAGGATGTTGCCTGGTATGGAGGGGAGGTCTTATGAGGAAAGGCTGAGGGACTTGAGGCTGTTTTCGTTAGAGAGAAGAAGGTTGAGAGGTGACTTAATTGTAACATATAAAATAATCAGAGGGTTAGATAGGGTGGATAGGGGGAGCCTTTTTCCTAGGATGGTGACAGTGATCACGAGGGGGCATAGCTTTAAATTGAGGGGTGAAAGATATAGGACAGATGTCAGAGGTAGTTTCTTTACTCAGAGTAGTAAGGGGATGGAACGCTTTACCTGCAACAGTAGCAGATTCGCCAACTTTAGGTACATTTAAGTCGTCATTGGATAAGCATATGGACGTAAATGGAATAGTGTAGGTTAGATGGGCTTCAGATTGGTATGACAGGTCGGCACAGCATTCTGGGCCAAAGGGCCTGTACTGTGCTGTATCGTTCTATGTTCTATGATTGAATGGTGGAGCAGGTTCGATGGGCCAAGTTGCCTAATTCTACTCCTTGGTTTCATGTTCTTATGGCCCAACTGCTCACAATGTCTAAAAATAACCTGGTTGTGGGGAATCAAATGGCACTTCCAAGTTTGCTGATGATGCAAAACTAGGCAGGATTATGAGTCATGAGGTGTTTGCAAGGAGGCTTCAAGGTGGTTTAGACAAGTTGAGTGAGTGACAGATGCAGCACAACATGGCTAAATGTGAAATTATACACAGCGGCGTAAAATACAGACAAGGTATTAAGGTGTCACAGTGGCTCAGTGGTTAGCACTGCTGCCTCATAGTACCAAGGGCCTAGTTTCAATTCCACCCTCGGGTAGTCACCCTGTGTGGAGTTTGCACATTCTCCCTGTGTCTGTGAGGTTCCTCTGGGTGCTCCGGCATCCTCCCACAGCCCAAAGATGTACAGGTCAGGTGGATTGGGCATGGGAAATGCAGGGTTACAGGATAGGGTAAGGGATTGGGTCTGGATGGGATGCTTTTCGGAGGGTTAGTATGAACACAATGGGCTGAATGGCCTGCTTCCATGCTGGAGGGTTTCTATGATACTTCAATGGTGAGATATTGGGAAGTGTCAAAAATAATGGGAACTGCTGATGCTGGAGAATCAGAGGTAACAGGTGGAGTAGCAGATAGTGAAGAGGACTGTCAGAAATTACAGCAGAATATAGATAGACTGGAGAGTTTGGCAGATAAATGGCAGATGGAGTTCAATCCGGGCAAATGCGAGGTGATGCATTTTGGAAGATCTAATTCAAGGGCGAACTATACAGTAAATGGAAAAGTCCTGGGGAAAATTGATGAAGAGAGAGATCTGGGTGTTCAGGTCCATTGTTCCCTGAAGGTGACAACGCAGGTCAATAGGGTGGTCAAGAAGGCATATGGCATGCTTTCCTTCATTGGGCGGGGTATTGAGTACAAGAGTTGGCAGGTCATGTTGCAGTTGTACAGGACTTTGGTTCGGCCACATTTGGAGTACTGTGTACAGTTCTGGTCACCACATTACCAAAAGGATGTGGATGCTTTGGAGAGGGTGCAGAGGAGGTTCACCAGGATGTTGCCTGGTATGGAGGGTGCTAGCCATGAAGAGAGGTTGAGTAGATTAGGATTATTTTCATTAGAAAGACGGAGATTGAACATAGAACATAGAACATTACAGCACAGTACAGGCCATTCGGCCCTCGATGTTGTACCGACCTGTCATACCAATCTCAAGCCCATCTAACCTACACTATACCATGTACGTCCATATGCTTATCCAATGACGACTTAAATGTACCTAAAGTTGGCGAATCTACTACCGTTGCAGGCAAAGCGTTCCACTCCCTTACTACTCTCTGAGAAAAGAAACTACCTCTGACATCTGTCCTATATCTTTCACCCCTCAATTTAAAGCTGTGCCCCCTCGTACTCGCCGTCACCATCCTAGGAAAAAGGCTCTCCCTATCCACCCTATCTAACCCTCTGATTATTTTATATGTTTCAATTAAGTCACCTCTCAACCTTCTTCTCTCTAACGAAAACAGCCTCAAGTCCCTCAGCCTTTCCTCGTAAGACCTTCTCTCCATATCAGGCAACATCCTAGTAAATCTCCTCTGCACCCTTTACAAAGCTTCCACATCCTTCTTATAATGCGGTGACCAGAACTGTACGCAATACTCCAAGTGCGGCCGCACCAGAGTTTTGTACAGCTTCACGATAACCTCTTGGTTCCGGAACTTGATCCCTCTATTAATAAAAGCTAAAACACTGTATACCTTCTTAACAGCCCTGTCAACCTGAGTGGCAACTTTCAAGGATCTGTGTACATGGACACCGAGATCTCTCTCCTTGTCCAAACTACCAAGAATCTTACCATTAGCCCTGTACTTTGCCTTCCGGTTACTCCTACCAAAGTGCATCACCTCACACTTGTCTGCATTAAACTCCATTTGCCACCTCTCAGACCAGCTCTGCAGCTTACCTATGTCTCTCTGCAACCTAGAGCATCCTTCGTCACTATCCACAACTCCACCAACCTTCGTGTCATCTGAAAATTTACTAACCCATTTGAGGGGGGACCTGATTGAGGTCTACAGAATCATGAGGGGTATAGACAGGATGAATAGCAAAAAGCTTTTTCCCAGAGTGGGGGACTGAATTATTAGGGCCATGATGGACACAGACCGTTAGAAAATAGATGACAGGTTAGACAGAGGATCTTGGTCAGCGCAGGCTTGGACGGCCGAAGGGCCTGTTCCTATGCTGTAATTTTCTTTGTTCTTTGTTCTTTATAACAAAGTGTGGAGCTGGGTGAACACAGCAGGCCAGGCAGCATCTTAGGAGCACAAAAGCTGACGTTTCGGGTCCAGGCTCGAAACATCAGCTTTTGTGCTCCTAAGATGCTGCTTGGCCTGCTGTGTTCATCCAGCTCCACACTTTGTTATCTCTTCTTATTAGGAAGTGTGGAGGTCCAAAGGGGTCTGAATATCCTTGTATACCAACCAATGAAAGTTGACAGGTAGCTTCAGCAAGCAATTAGGATGATAGCTGGTATATTGACCTGATTACAAAAGGGTTTGAGTTCAGATACATGGATGACTTACTGCCCTGATCTTGGTGAAACCACACCCAAGGGTGTTGTGTGCAGTTTTAGCCTCCTCATCTGAATGGGGATCTTTTGGCGATGGAGGGAATATCGCGACTGAATATCCCAGCCTGAATCCTGGGAAAGTAGGTTTGATGTAAGGGAAGGGACTGGACTGGCTGGAGGCATATTCACTGGGTTTAGAAGAACAAAGGTAGATCTCATTGAAGCCTATAAAGTTTAAGCAAGATTAGACAGGGTATTAGGAGGAAGAATAATCGCAATGACCAGGAGGCCCAGAACCTGGGATATTAGTCGTAGGATATGGGGCAGATCATTCAAGACTGAGGTGGGGAGAAATGTGAAAGGGTCGAATGTCTTGCTGCTGCTTCTATGTTTCATAGCTGTTATTGTGGGATTGGATGTAATCATGGGTTATTTTCCCAGGCTACTTAATTACTCGACAGTAACATTACCAGTATGCCACCATGCCCCTATGCCCATACAATCATAAACAGTCTACTTTGTCCCAGCTAATCTCCTGAGAGAAACCTATTCATGAATATTTCCCAACCTCGATAACTCATGAAGATTCCAAATAATTTTTATCTTTTCTGCCACTTATTCTATGCATGCTCTTCTCCACAGGCAATCCATTAACTTACCCATTCCTGTCGCAAAGTAGCAAAATGAACCCACCATCCATTAAACCCCAAATGATGCAGACATGAGGGAAATTATTAACCTGATTAATAGTAAGACCAGGTGAGACAAAGGCATTCATTCAGGGAATGTGGGCTTGGCCAGCATATATTGCCCATCCCAGGTGATAGTGAGCATTCTACTACAGTCCACGTGCCATTAAGGATGGAGTTCCTGGTTTTTGAGAGGTTTTTGACAAATAATTTCCAAGGCAGGATGGTGAGTGGCTCAGAGGGGAACTTGCAGAGGGTGGTGTTCCCATGTATCTGCTGCCCTTGTCCTTCTCGATGGAAGTGTCCATGAGTTTGGAAGGTGCTGTCTGAGGATCTTTGGTGAATTTCTGCAGTGTATCTTGTAGATAGTACACACTGCTGCTACTGAGTGTCGGTGGTGGAGGGAGTGGATGCTTGTGGATGTGGTGCCAATCAAGCGGCTGCTTTGTCCTGGATGGTGTTGAGCTTCCTGAGTGTCATTGGAGCTGTACCCATCCAGGCAAGTGGGGGGTATTCCATCACACTCCTGACTTGTGCTTTTAGTTGGTGGACAGGCTTTGGAGAGTAAGATAAGTTACTCACTGCAGGATTCCTAGTCTCTGGCCTGCTCTTGCCGCCACTGTGTTTATGCATCCAGTTCAGTCAGCTGTCAACGTCAACCCTCAAAATCTGATAGTGGGGGATTCAGTGATGGTAACACCATTGAATATTTAATGGTAACAGTTATGTTCTCTCTTCCGGGAGATGGTCATTGCATTTGTATAGTGGAAATATTATTTGCCAATTTTCAGCCCAAATCTGGATATTGCCCAGATCTTGTTGCATTTGAACATGGACTGCTTCAGCATCTGAGGAGTCAAGTATGGCGCTGAACCTTGTGCAATCATCGGCGAACGTCCCCACTTCTGTCCTTATGATGGAGGGAAGGTCATTGATGAAGCAGCTGAAGTTGGCTGAGCCCAGGGCACTACCCTGAGGAACTCCTGCAGAGATGCACTAGAACCGAGATGCCTGACTTCCAACAACCACAACCATCTTCCTAGGTGCAATTTGTCGCTCCAACCATTGGGCAGTTTACCCCCAATACCCGTTGATTCTAGTTTTGGTCGGGCTCCTTGAGGTCACATTTGATCAAATGCAGCCTTGATGCATGGGGCTGTCACTCTCACCCCTGGAATTCAGCTCTTCTGTCCATGTTTGAACCAAGACTGTAATGAGGTCAGGAGCTGCGTGGTCTTGGTGGAACCCAAACTGGGCGTCACTGAGCAGGTTATTGCTGAGCAGGTGCTGCTTGATAACACTGTTACTGACACCTTCCATCACTTTACTGATGGTTGAGAGGAGACTGATGGGCCAGTAACTGGCCGGGTTGGATTTAATCTGTTTTCTTTTGTGTACAGGGCAAAGCATGCATAAACTTATAGCAAACAAAAAAGCAGACTGTAGGAGCTTTCTGTAAGTAGGACCCTCACCATCTGAAACAGAACAATTGATAATGCAATCAAAAAATGACCGAGGAACTAAACAACACTTTATTTCCCTCAAGATGGAAAAAGTCGCAAATAATTTCGCAGCTAAGCAAAGGTCAACGAGAAACGAAGAATGGAGAGAAATTAGTACTGTGAAAAAATAGCGCTGGAGAAATTAACAAGACCAATAAAACATGAGGGCCTGATAATTTACACACCTGGATACTAAATGAGGTGGTTGTGTATATAGTCAATGTGTTGATTATCATCTTTCAAAATAGTGTAGAGTCCAGAACATAGAGTCATGGAGTCATACAGAATCGAAACAGACCCTTCGGTCCCAGCTCCCCCATGCCAGCCAGGTTTCCCAAACTAAACTAGCCCCATTTGCCCATGGGTTTGGCACTTTAAGCCTTTCCTATTCATGTACCTATCCAAATGTTGTTTAAATGTTGGAATGGCACCTGCATCCACCACATTCTCTGGCAGTTCCTTTCACATACAAATCACCCGCTGTGTAATGATAATGCCCCTCAGGTCCCTTTGAAAGCTTTTTCCTCTCACCTTAAACAGTCCTGGAAGATCAGCAAAAGTTGCTCCAATATTTCAAAAAGGAGGGAGAGGGGATAGAAAATCAAGAAGTACAAACTGATCAGCCTGACATCAGTAATGAGAAAGCGTTGGAGGTCACTACAATATACTCGACAACGGGTATACCAATGGGATTACAGACAGTTTCCATGGACTTATGAAAGGGAAATCGTGTTTGACAAAGATATTAGAGCGTTGTGAGGATCTAACTAGAAATGTTCCCTCTAAGCATCACTCAGACGATCCACATACACCAATTGGCCAACAGATACGTTAGCTTTTGTTTCCAGAAGTTGCTGCTATGCATATACTTCAGAGGGCAGATTTCCTTAAAGGACATCAGTGAACCAGATGGGGTTTCATGACAATTGACACTGGCTACATCATCACCTTCAGATGGGCTTTTTATTCCAGACTTTGACTGCATTTAAATTTCACCACCTGCCATGATAAGATTCAAAACCATAGCCTGGGGGTCTGTGTTCCCAACCCAGTGGCATTCCCAACACACCACCTGCTTCCCTCTGCTGGAGATTGGAGTCACTAAAGGGGGATCTCACTGAAGCATCTAAAATAATAACAGGGCTGAGCAGACTGGACACAGCGATGATACACGCCCTGGTGTGAAGGGGAGGAGGCTGGAAATCCAGAACAAGGCGCTGCGGCCGTGGGGTTGGAGACACCTCATTTCTGACTGAAATATGGAGAAATTTCTTTCTTCAGAGGGCAGTGAACCTGTGAAATTCCCTGTCACAGAGGGGAGTGGAGGCAAATTCACTGGATACATTGAAGAAAGAAACAGATTTTTAGAAGCGAAAAACGCCAAACAAGATGGGGAGAGTGCGGACGTGTGGCATTGAAATCAAAGATCAGCCATGGACATGTGGAATCACAGAGCAGGCTCAATGGGCTGAATGGCCTACTCCTGCTTCAGTTTCCTTCATTTTTCTGTCAATGTTTCAATGTAGGACAAAACATGTCACTGGGGCACAGTAAGGAGCTATTCAGACAAAATACATTTGTCCAGAGAGGTCAGCTATATACTGCTAGGCTTGTGCACCGGAGTTTGAATATGTGTTTTACCATGGCAAATCAAGAGCTAGAATCATGAAAAAAGAAAAGAAAACAAGCCAAGATCACTCATAATAACCTTCATTGTCCCAAACCCATTAACATGCTCCTTGAAATGAATCCTGTCATGGTTACCCAGTCACATCTAGCAAGGGCTTGAAAGTCTACGTCACTCTCGAAAGACCAAGCTGTTTTCCTGCAATTCCAGGGGAAGATGGTTTCTGAGGAAACAAAAAATTCTGACTTTGCTAACAATGGCATTTGAAAGGGGCACCCCGATAAAAAGAATGAGTAATGGATTGGAAAAGGTTTGAGTCACTCCTCATTGATGTGCAGCAGTGGAGTTCAAAATGAGAGGCCACTCAAAGGGGTCAAGACCCAAACATGAGAAGCCACTGAAGACTCCTGAAAACTACAACAATTGATCTCCTCAATATTGTTGCTCGTGATTGCTCCAGGAGAAACATCATGTTTCCTGGGTACTACAGCATTGCCATTTTGATATGGCCTGGATTTTTTATCTGATATTCATTCACTGTTACCCATCCTGGATTACCGTTGAGCTGAATAGTCTGACCGCTGGGAAGACAAATGAAGACTTTCCAAGAATTTAATTTTCAAAGATAAAGCAGGGATAATTCCACAAGCTCCACGTCAAGGGCTTCTAGATCATATTTTGGTCGATCACATGGTTGCAGAAGGAGCTAAGAGATTGACACATGGCATCATAGACAGGCCCAGCATCAATGAGCGTGTTGGTCAACCAGTGAGAGCCTTGTTAACTCTGTCAAAATGAACACTCGAGAGAATCTCTCCTTCCAAACATGATTCTTTGTGAGCTGTGGTACATTACACATTGGTCATTGCCAACTTCACCAAATTCCCTTGTGTGTGCATCAAACCAAAGACAAACCCCAGTGCAGCCATTGTTGACATACTAACAACCATATTCAGTAAGTTTGGAGTTCCTCACCCAATTGTGTCTGAAAACAGTCCAGGGTACCTTAGTCCACCCTCCCATGACATGCAACCAATACACTATTTAATGCAGTACCTTGTTTTCCCCTCATTACTCTCTGTCTAACAGCCTGAACAATACATGACCCACACTCAAAAAACCAAGATGGTCAAATCAGGAACAAAAGCAGAAATTGCTGGAAAAGCTCAGCAGGTCTGGCAGCATCTGTGAAGAGAACTCAGAGTTAAAGTTTCAGGGGCCCTGGTTTCTCTCCATCGTTGCTGCCCGACCTGCTGCACTTTTCCAGAAATTTCTGTTTTTGTTTCTGATTTACAGTACTTTTGGTTCTCATGGTCAAATACAAAGTGACTTGCCAAGATTTTCGGATAGCTCTGCTAAATCCATACGCTATGCCTCAAGGCAACAGCTTAGGCTCGCTGCCCATTCTCATGTCCAGGATAAAAGATCAAAAGACCATCAGAAATGGGATAACGAGGTGTAGAGCTGGAGGAACACAGCAGGCCAAGCAGCATCAGAGGGGCAGGACAGCTGACGTTTCGGGTCTAGACACTTCTTCAGAAATGGGGACAGGACTAGGCCATCCGGTCTGCTCCACCATTCAATAGGATCATGGCCGATCTGACATTCCTATATCCACTTTCCTGCCCTTTCCCCATAGCCCTTAATTCATCAACTGATCAAAAACCTACCTAAGTCAGCTTTAAATATACACAATGACTTTTGTCCTCCCCACCCTGCATAGAGTATTCATTGAGGATTGTGCCTTCCAGGTCGCCACATTGCTCTTTTTCTTTATATTTTTCACAGAAGCCTGTGGGATTCCCTTGTTTCTACCCACCAATGCTTTCTCTTTATGCTCTTAACTTTTTTTTTAAGTTCCTCCTGTATTTTCTCTACTCCAGGGCCTTTTTTGTATTGAGCTCTCAGAATCTGCTATAGGTCCTCGTTTTTCTCAATCTTCACCTCTATTCCCTGGACATGCAGGGCTGTCCTGGAGGTTGAACGGGAGTAGGACATCATGAGTCACAGCTTTGAACTTGGCCTCATATGGAAGCCAGGGATGGCCAATAGAAATAAACTGGGAAGCATGTCGCTATTACTAAGAACTGAAAAGGAAGTCTTTGGTCTTGCCTGTCTACATTTATTCAGAGGAAACATCAGCTTAACTTGCCGTGATGTTCCAAAGGCAGCAGAATGAATGAAATGTTCATGTCACTCAAAGGGTTATGTATACCTTGAGAACTTCTTGCCCTGTGGACCTGAGCTGCTCAGGCCTGGAGTTTCATTGAGTCAAGACAGAAATCAAAAGATATCTGATTATTTAAAGAATCTGGGAATATGGAAATAAATGCAGAGAGGTGAAACTGAGACAGAGAATTGACCATGATTTTACTAAATGGTGGCGCAGTCTCAGAAGGGTGGTTCTCACTCCTGGTTCTTATCTTCTGTATGACACGATATGTCTCTCAAGCTCCCGAAAAATAGATCACAATCAACGCAAATACAACTGATTTCAAAAGTTGCTTTTTCTTTTTGGAAAAATATGTAACTCAAAGCCAACAAAAACTATCCCGGCACAAATCACTTCCATCTGTTGAATAACACAGGTTATCATTTTTTTTCTCTCTCTCTCCTTCTGTCTCTATCTCTCTATCTCTCTCTGGATCTCTGTCTGTGCTGCTCAAGAGGTAGACAAGCCTCAAAGGCTATTGTCAGATCAGAAAGAGGGTGCAAACCAAAATCTGCCAAGTTGTACAGAGTTCAAAGGTCAAAAGTTTGTTGATTGCCCATCTTGTCCCAAGCTGTATTGTTTCAGTTGAACTTAATGACTGTTGGCATTCCACAAATAAGATTGAGTTATTGGGCATGGGGGCAGAGCGTTTGTTTTGCTTGTTTTACAATAATAATGTAATCAGTACAGTGCTGAGCTCGGTATGCTTGACCTCTACCGATACGGCTGATAAAACCAGGCTTACACCAATTTTCTTTTCCAACAAAAAAAAAGCCCTTGGATCTTTCTGCCCAATTAGCAATTTGTCATAATACATTAACGTTATTTACACAAACTGCAACAGACCACAATTTCAATGTTCCTTGTGTCATCTCACATCAAAGGTAGACAGAAATCTCTAAACTCAGTAACTCTTTCATTGCCCAAGGTAAGTTTTGTTTCTGCTTTAGACTTTATCTCTCCCCTGCTTTCTCTTGAATTGTGCTGTGGAGAGAGACATGTTGCTATGGTTTTCCGCTCGTCAGGATCAATGCAAGAATGCCAAATTTCAAATGCCCACAATGATTTACACAGCAAGAGGAAAGCATGCTGATTCGTTGGCAAGCCAACCAATGTGGGGATATGGTAGCCTACTGGTATCACTGCTGGACTGTTAATCCAGAGAACAAGGTAAATATTCCAGAGACCCGGGTTCATATTCCCTTATGGAATTTGAATTCAATTAAAAAAATTCTGGAACTCAGGGTGGCATGATGACCACGAATCTATTATCAATTGTAGGGAAAAATCCATCTGGTTCACTACTGTCCTTTAGGGAAGGGAACTGCCATCCTTACCTGGTCTCTACATGTGACTCCAGACCTACAGCAATGTGGTTGACTCTTAACTGCCCTCTGGGCAATTAGGGATGGTCAATAAATACTGGCCTAGCCAGTGACATCCTCGTCCTGCAAATGAATATATAAAATGTTGATTCTGGCTGTTACGGAGAAAGCAAGTGGAAACTATTAGCACAACAATACCCCAGATAATTCAAACAAGGCATAAAGTTTACTCATAATCCTTTAGTTCCTGGATTTTTATTCTGACTGAGTCTAGAAGGTGGTTTAACTAACTGCAGGAACATCTTCAACTTGATTCATGAACTCTGTTTTTACCTCCCTGTGAAAGAAAGAGCAAGCCATACTTATACGACATTTTAATGTGGTAAAATGTTTCAAACTGCTTCACAGTATCACACCAAATAAAAGTTAGAAGATACAGACCTAAATAAGGACATATTGAGGGTGGCATGGTGGCTCAGTGGTTAGCGGTGCCTCATAGTGTGAAGGAACGAGGTTCAATTCCAGCCTCAGGCAACTGTCCGTGTGGAGTTTGCACGTTCTCCCCATGTCTGCGTGAGTTTCCTCCGGGTGCTCCAGTTTCCTCCCACAGTCCAAAGATGTGCAGACTGGGTGGATTGGCCATGGGAAATGCGGCGTTAGGGAGATAGGTTGGGGGCTGTGCCTACTAGGATGCTTTTTAGTGGGTCAGTACAGATTTGATGGGCTAGAAGCTTCTTTCTGCTCTGTAAGGATTCTATGAGTAGCCTTGAAAAGAGCAGTGTAAGTAGGGAAGGAAGTTAAGAAGGCATACGGATCACTTGCCTTCAGTAGTTAAGGCATTGTATGCAAGAGGGAGGAAGTTATGGTGGAACTGTATACAATGTTAAGTTGTTCTCAGTTGGTATACTGTGTGTACACCACACAATAGGAAGGGTGTGATCCTATTGGAGATGGTGCAGAGGAGATTCACCAGGAGGCTGGAAGAACATAGTAGATTAGATTAGATTAGATTCCCTACAGTGTGGAAATAGGACCTGCGGCCCAACAAGTCCACACTGACCATCAGAGCATCCCACCCAGACCCATCCCCATCCCCCTATAACCCACACACCCCTGAACACTATGGGCAATTTCTCATGGCCAATCCACCTAGCCTGCACATCTTTGGACTGTGGGAGGAAACTGGAGCACCCAGAGGAAACCCACGCAGACACAGGGAGAATGTGCAAACTCCACACAGACAGTCACCTGGGGGTGGAATCGAACCCAGGTCCCTGTCGCTGTGAGGCTGCAGTGCTAACCACTGAGCCACCGTGCCTGGGGGAAAGGAGCAGTGAACATTTCAGGTATTGCATTTCTCTTCAGAATGGCCCTGAGAAAGGGTAATAACTGAAACATTGACTCCTCCTTTCCTCCAGATGCTGCTTGACCTGTTGTGTTCTTCCGGCCTCCTGTTTGTCTACCTTGGACCCCAGCATCTGCAGTGGTTTCATCTCTCACCAGGATGTTGCCTGGGCTGAAGGGTTTTAACTCTGAAGAAAGAGTGAATAGCTTGGGGCTGTTTTCCTTCGAACAGAGAAATCTGTTTGAAGTTTTCGAAGTTTTGAGGGGCCCAGGTGGGAGAAATGTTTCCCCTGAATAAAGGGGTCAATACCAGTTTTAAGGTAAGGAGCAGGAGGTTCAGAGGGAATTTGAGGGAATTTTTTTTTCATGCAGCCTGTAACAGATATCTGGAAGTTAGTGACTGCAAGTCTGGTAGAAGTGGGAGCATTGAAGAAATATTCCAATGATCACTTGAAATGCCACAGCACACAGAACTACAGGCCAAGTGCAAGAAAGTGGGATTAGATAGACAGACATTTGAGGACCAGTATAGACTGGATGGGCAGAAGGCCCTTTTTCCATGCTGTAAAATCCCTATAACTCTATTAAGGCATAATGTGACAGTGCCAGTGTTGGACTGGGGTGGACAAAGTCAGAAATCACATGACACCAGGTTATAGTCCAACGGGTTTATTTGAAATCACAAGGTCTCGGAGCACTGCTCCTTTATCTCTTCACTTCACCTGATAGAAGGTTCAGTTCTCCAAAAGCTTGTGATTTCAAATTATCCTGTTGGACTATAACCTGGTGTCATGCGCCTATGAGGCCAGATGACCAAAAATTTGCTGACGGGGTCGATTTTGAAGGAGGTAGATTTAGGGAGGGGATTCCAGGGCTTGGGGCCCAAGCAGCTGAAGACACAGTCACCAAGGATAAAGTAATAAATATATTGAATGTATAAACAAGGATGATCCCTTTAAAATCAAGGTGTTGCTTATAACTGACAGTTGTGGTCTTTGAGCACTGAGGTCATGGCTGAGTGAATCTCAGTGCGAATCAGAATGCCACTTAATCTGCCGTGCATTTAGACCAATATCTCCAGGTTTTAGCCCAGAGCTTTGGATTCTGCAATATTTTTCTTTTCGATGGGCGGAGGAGTGGCAGATAGAGCCTAATTTAGATAAATGCGAGGTGTTGCGTTTTGGAAAGACATATCAGGGCAGGACTTATATGCTTAATGGTAGGATCCTAAGGAGTGTTAATGAACAAAGAGACCTTTAAGTGCAGGTTCGTAGTGCCTTGAATGCGGAGTTCCAAGTAGACAGGGTGGTGACAAAGGCATTTGGTATGTTAGCCTTAATTAGTTAATGCATTGAGTGTAGGAGTTGGGAGCCCATTTTTTGGCTGCACAGGACATTGATTGGACCACTTTTGGAATACTGAGTTCAATTCTGGTCTCTCTACTATAGGAAGGCTGTTGTAAAACTTGAAGTGTTCAAAAGAGATTTACAAGGATTTTGCCAGGGTTGGAGGATTTGAGCTAAAGGGAGAACCTGGTTAGGCTGGGGCTATTTTCCCTGGAGCATCATGACTGAGGGGCAACCTGGTAGAGGTTTATAAAAGCTTAAGGGGCATAGATAGGTCAATAGCCAAGGTCTTTTTCACAGGGTAGGATAGTCCAAAACTAGAGGGGAAAGATTTAAAAGAGATGCAAGAGGTAATTTTTTCAAGCAGAGGGTGGTGCGTGTATGGAATGAGCTGCCATAAGAAGGGGTAGAGACTGATACAGTTACAACATTTAAAAGGCATCTGGACGGATGTATGAATAGAAAGGGTTTCGAGGGATATGGACCAAATGCTGATTAATTTAGGGTATCTATTTCAGATATTTAGGGTCAGCATGGATGAGTTTGTTTCTGTGCCACACAATTCTATGACTCTGTGGCTTTGTAATTGTCTTTATCACCATGTTCCATACGAGAAAAATCACAGAAAGATGTCCATGAGGTCAGTGTCATGTGGGATCCTGCTGTGTGCGAATTGGCTACTGTGTTTATTGCACTAAAACAGGGGTAGCACTTCAAAAACAAAATGCTTCATTGGCAACTGGGTGTTCCATAAGGTATAGTGAAATAAAACTCACATTCATGTAGTAACATTAATGACTCCAAGATGCTGTGAATCACTTTACACGACATAATATCCAAAGTCCAAAGGTGTGCAGGTTAGGGTGGTATGGCTATGCTAAATTGCCCAAAGTGTTCAGGGATGTGTAGATGAGGTGGTTAATAGGGGGATGGGTCTGGGTGGGATGCTCTGAGGGTCGGCGTGGACTTGTTGGGCCGAAGGGCCTATTCCCACACTATAGGGATTCTATGAGCTACCTATGATCTGAAGGGCCTTCTATGCTGGGACATCCTGATGCTATGAAAAATGCCATAAAAACACCAAGTTCATCTTCTGACTGTGTCTGCCCTGGGCCAAGTGTAACCAACTGCCTCGGGACAATGAACGTTCCATCATAAACTAAGAGATAAAAGATGGGATAGTCTGATTTTGATAACACTAGGAAAAGGAAGAACCACCTCATGTCAAGTCTGCCACCTCTGGCATTCACATCCAGCTGGCTTCCTGAGGGAAACTGGAGAAAACAGCAAGAAAAATTCATAACCAACTCACTCAGGTTTCATTGAACAGTAAGTCAGATGTATGTAAGTCTATCAGACACTTCATCACCCTTGGATGAATACAGCCCAAGAATTAGGAGCATGAGAAGGGCATTCTGGTCCCTCAAATATGTTCAATAACTCGTGATTAATCTCATCATGGCCTCAAATCTATTTCCCAACCTCTCCATCCATGACCCACAATACCCTTAATTGCAGTCATAAAACCTGTCAAACTCAACTGCTAACAGTGAAGGAGTGGCCAAGGGCCTAGTGGTACGATTGCTGTGCTATTAATCCAGGACCTCAGCTGGGGATCTGGGTTCAAATCCTGCCTCAGCAGATGGTGAAATTCCCATCTGATTTTTTTTTAAAAAACAAATCTAGAATTGGGAGTATAATGATGACCACGGAGCAATTGTCACGAAAAAGGCGAATGAACCTAAGGTGGAAGAAATGTCTCTTCATTTCCCAACAAACTAACTCATGGGAGTCAAATTCAATTAGCAGAATCTGGAATTAAATTCAATTTGCAGAATCTGGAATTGAAAGCTAGTCCCCAACAATGATGACAACGGAACCAGGAAAAGCCCATCTCATTCACTAATGCCCTTCAGAAAAGAAAATCTGTTATCCTCACCTGGGTCAGGCCTACATGTGACTCCAAACCCACAGCAATGTGGAGATTGACTCTGAACAGCCCCCAGCAAGCCACTCAATTTACAGGCAATGGCCATGAATGAATTTGTTTTAAAAACTGAAGGTTTTAATAAAATCACAAAATGTAGCGCTAATGCAATAAACGCCCAACAGGCCAACAAAATGTGAGGCTGGATGAACACAGCAGGCCAAGCAGCATCTCAGGAGCACAAAAGCTGACGTTTCGGGCCTAGACCCTTCATCAGAGAGGGGCATGGGGTGAGGGTTCTGGAATAAATAGGGAGAGAGGGGGAGGCGGACCGAAGATGGAGAGAAAAGAAGATAGGTGGAGAGAGTATAGGTGGGGAGGTAGGGAGGGGATAGGTCAGTCCAGGGAAGACGGACAGGTCAAGGAGGTGGGATGAGGTTAGTAGGTAGATGGGGGTGCGGCTTGGGGTGGGAGGAAGGGATGGGTGAGAGGAAGAACAGGTTAGGGAGGCAGAGGCAGGTTGGACTGGTTTTGGGATGCAGTGGGTGGAGGGGAAGAGCTGGGCTGGTTGTGTGGTGCAGTGGGGGGAGGGGACAAACTGGGCTGGTTTAGGGATGCAGCTGGGGAAGGGGAAATTTTGAAACTGGTGAAGTCCACATTGATACCATTAGGCTGCAGGGTTCCCAGGCGGAATATGAGTTGCTGTTCCTGCAACCTTCGGGTGGCATCATTGTGGCAGTGCAGGAGGCCCATGATGGACATGTCATCTCAAGAATGGGAGGGGGAGTGGAAATGGTTTGCGACTGGGAGGTGCAGTAGTTTGTTGTGAACCGAGCGGAGGTGTTCTGCAAAGCGGTCTCCAAGCCTCCGCTTGATTTCCCCAAAGTAGAGGAAGCCACACCGGGTACAGTGGATGCAGTATACCACATTGGCAGATGTGCAGGTGAACCTCTGCTTAATGTGGAATGTCATCTTGGGGCATGGGTTAGGGGTGAGGGGGGAGGTGTGGGTGCAAGTGTAGCATTTCCTGAGGTTGCAGGGGAAGGTGCCAGCTGTGGTGGGGTTGGAGGGCAGTGTGGAGCGAACAAGGGAGTCACGGAGAGAGTGGTCTCTCCGGAAAGCAGACAGGGGTGGGGATGGGAAAATGTCTTGGGTGGTGGGGTCGGATTGTAGATGACGGAAGTGTCGGAGGATGATGCGTTGTATCCGGAGGTTGGTGGGGTGGTGTGTGAGAACGAGGGGGATCCTCTTTGGGCGGTTGTGGCGGGGGCGGGGTGTGAGGGACATGTTGCGGGAAATACGGGAGACGCGGTCGAGGGCGTTCTCGATCACTGTGGGGGGAAAGTTGCGGCCCTGGAAGTTCACTCCACACTGCCCTCCAACCCCACCACACCCGGCACCTTCCCCTGCAACCGCAGGAAATGCTACACTTGCCCCCACACCTCCCCCCTCACCCCTATCCCATGCCCCAAGATGACATTCCACATTAAGCAGAGGTTCACCTGCACATCTGCCAATGTGGTATACTGCATCCACTGTACCCGGTGTGGCTTCCTCTACTTTGGGGAAATCAAGCGGAGGCTTGGAGACCGCTTTGCAGAACACCTCCGCTCAGTTCGCAACAAACTACTGCACCTCCCAGTCGCAAAACATTTCCACTCCCCCTCCTATTCTTTAGATGACATGTCCATCATGGGCCTCCTGCACTGCCACAATGATGCCACCCGAAGGTTGCAGGAACAGCAACTCATATTCCGCCTGGGAACCCTGCAGCCTAATGGTATCAATGTGGACTTCACCAGTTTCAAAATCTCCCCTTCCCCAACTGCATCCCTAAACCAGCCCAGTTTGTCCCCTCCCCCCACTGCACCACACAACCAGCCCAGCTCTTCCCCTCCACCCACTGCATCCCAAAACCAGTCCAACCTGCCTCTGCCTCCCTAACCTGTTCTTCCTCTCACCCATCCCTTCCTCCCACCCCAAGCCGCACCCCCATCTACCTACTAACCTCATCCCACCTCCTTGACCTGTCCGTCTTCCCTGGACTGACCTATCCCCTCCCTACCTCCCCACCTATACTCTCTCCACCTATCTTCTTTTCTCTCCATCTTCGGTCCGCCTCCCCCTCTCTCCCTATTTATTCCAGAACCCTCACCCCATGCCCCTCTCTGATGAAGGGTCTAGGCCCAAAACATCAGCTTTTGTGCTCCTGAGATGCTGCTTGGCCTGCTGTGTTCATCCAGCCTCACATTTTGTTGTCTTGGATTCTCCAGCATCTGCAGTTCCCATTATCTCTAACACCCAACAGGCAGCTTGTTAGGAAACGATAGCACAGTGTTTATGTTACTGCAATAATGGGGAGGAACCGGTCAGTTCAAGTCCTATCGCAGAAACTCATTCAATAATTAATATTTCATTAACTAACTTGAATAAAACTATCTACTGCCAGTAATGGTGGCAATAGCCGTAAGGTTTCTGTCTGTTTCACTGACGTTGCTTAAGGAAGGAGATGTGCAATTCATCCGCAGTCTAACCTGCATGTGACTCCAGACCTTGCAGCAATAAGGTTGACTCCAAGTGCCCTCGGAAGTAACTCTGTTGTATTTAAGGTGGTTCATCACAACCTTCTGAAGGGCAATGGGTTTTTATTTTCCCAGGAAATAACTCCTGGCCTTGCCAGGGACTCCCACATCTCATGAGCAAATAAAGAAAAAAACACTTCAATGTTTACAGAAAATAACTGCAGATTGGAATCAGGAGCGTATGTGCTGATTGCTGTAAAGATCAATGATACAGAATGTATCAGTGTTAACCATAGATACACCCTTCGATTATATTCCAGTCTGCTAATCTTTCTGGCATGATACATTAACAAGCATGACACTAACATACACATCCGTGACTGGGTCCTAGACCATGTGACTCCAGCCCAAGGCCGACATTTCAGCTTCACTCTGCAGTTGTAGTCATAGAGGTTAACCTGACAACACATTCAGTTTTCACAATTAAAGTAGTCTTATTTGCCTGGACTTGGTTCATATCCCTTCATAACTATCCCATCCATGCACCCGTCCAAGTCATGAAATTGTACTCGTTTCCATCACTATCTCTTGCAGATGGTTCTAGACATCCATCAGCCTCTGTGTGAAAAAATTGCACCCTTTTGTGTCTCTCCCCTCTCACCTTAAACCTACGCCCTCTAGTTTTAGACTCCCCTCCCATGGGGCAAAGCTGTTGGCTATCTACCTCACCTATGCTTCTCATGATTTCATAGACATCTACAACGTCACCTCTCAGCATCCTACCCTCCAAGGAAATAAGTTCCAGCCTTATCTAGCCTCTCCTTATAACTCAAATCTTCCAGTCCAGGTACCATCCTAGTGAATCCTCTCAGCACCCTTTCTAGTTTAACAATATCCTTCATCCCATCAAGTATTCCAGCAAGTACGACAGCTGGATCAAATCACTCAAAATCCAGGCCCCACGCTGCTTTTTTGGAACAGCGATATTTGCACAAGTTCAAACCCCACCACAGACCCAGGTTAAGTTTAGTTTCCAAGGATTAAATAAATCAATGATTATGCAGCTAGCATCAGCAACAACGATCATGGAAGTGCTGGAATGTTGCTCGGTATTTGAGAAAGGATATGTGCTGTCCCTACCCAGTCTGGTCTATCTGTGATTCCTGACGTACACCCGAGCTGTCCTCCGAAGTAGGCAGGGTAATTAGGGGCAGGTGAGAAATGTTGTCAATGCTCTGCAATCGAATAAAAGGTGCACCAGCACAGCATTGTCAGGCTGAATGGCCTGTTTCTGTGCTGTATGTTCTACAGCATGCAGATTGCAAACAATGCAACAATTTGAAGGAGGCAAATCCCTTCCCAGGCTAAAATTGTCGTTTTGAAGAGGCAAAAACACCTGCCTAAGTACCAAGTTACTGCAGTAATGACAATCCTCTGGTGGTCAAGCATTTCCTTGTACATTCCTGGGACTGCTTCAGCAGGCAGTGGGTGGAAGATATATGCTGCTCTGTCTCTCACTCTGATCCGAGGCGAGTTATTTCTGGACCATCTCCAGAAACAAAGTGAAACACCTCACTTCTGTCTCCATTGCAGCGCAGCGTGATCAGAAAAAAAATAGGATTTGTCAAAACGATGCATTAGGTTCCAGTAGGGGCTCTCTGATTTAAAAGAATGTCCACTCACCCTCACAGAGCCCAGACATATGAAAAATGTCTCGAATGCCAAGCATAATCAATCCGTCTCCTTTACTGCTTGGCCCAGCCTCAGCATTAAGAATTAGTGCACTTCCTTTAATTTCGTCATAAAAGAATAAGTGTTCCTGAAACAGGAAAAGGCCATTTTAGGCCAAAATAAACCATCCATTTCTAACAACGTCACATCATTAAACAAACTATTCTTCCTTTTTTTTTTAATTCATACAGATGGTGCAGGCTTTGCCAGCATTCATTGTCCATCCCTAAGTGCCGGGGAGAAAGTAAGGCTCAGCTGCCTTCATTAACAGTTGCAGTCATTACAGTGTCAGTGCACTTACAGTGTTCTACAAAGGACTTTGACACTGAAGGAACGGCAATTTATTTCCAAATCTTTGAAAGGGGAGCTTGCAGGGGTTAGTGTTTCCCACGTGTTTGCTGCCCTTGTCCATCTCGATGGAAGTGGTCGCAGGTTTGGAAGGTGCTGACTAGGGGTCTTTGGTGAGTTTCTGCAGAGCATCTTGTAGATAGTACACGCTGCTGCTACTGAGCGTCGGTGGTGGAGGGAGTGAACATTGAAACTGTTAGATGTGATGCCAATCAAGTCTTCCACTTTGGACTTGGACTGTTTAAATATCTGAAGAGTCACGAACGGTGCTGAACATTGTGCAATCATTGACGAACATCTCTACTTCTGAGGTCATGATGGAGGAAAGGTCATTGATGAAGCAGCTGAAGATGGTTGGGCCTGAGGCACTGCCCTGAATAATTCCTGTAGTGTTATTCTGTGACTGAGGTAATTGAACTCCAATAACCACACTCATTTTCCCTTATTCTAGGTTTAGTTCCAACAAGCAGAATGTTTTCCTTAATGATTCCCATTGTCTTCTATTTTGTTAAGACTGCTTGATGCCACATTTGGACAAATAATGCCTCAGATGTCAAGTGCAGATACTTCTGTTTCCTCTCTGGAGTTCCGATCTGTTATCCATGTTTGTCCTAAGGCTGTACTGCAGCCAGGATCTGATAGGAGGAATTCATCAGCTCTTCCATGTTACTGATTATCGAAAATGGACTGATCAAATCCTCTCCGTATTAAAACTGTAATCTTCACATCAATTCAACCCTCTCCACATTCATCAAGCCCTCTCCAATATCCATCAAACCCACTCCATACCTATCAAACTTTCTCCACATCCATCAAACCCTGTCCCTATCCATCGAACCCATTCCATATCCATCAAACTTTCTCCATTTCCACCAAACTTTCTCCAAATCCATCAGACTCCTCTCATATTCATTAAACTTCCTCCATACCCATCAAATCCTGTCCCTATCCATCGAACGCCTTCCATATCCATCAAATCTTTTCCATATCTATAAAACCCTCTTCATGTCTATCAAACCTTCACCAAATCTATCAAGCTCTCCCCATATTGAACTTTCTCCGTGTAGACTAGACAAGGAAGAGCTTGTGGATGTGGTATATATGGAATTTCAGAAAGCTTTCATCAAAGTGCCACAAAAGAGACTAGAGTGTAAAATCGGAGAACATGAAATTGGTGGTAAAATAGGAAGATGAGCTGCTCAGTGGAGAGGAAAATGAATAAGAATATTTGCTTCATTATCAGTGGAAAGAACTGACATATGGATTTTCCAGGGATCAGTGCTTTGACCCCAGCTATTTGCAATTATATATCAACCATTTGCATAAGGGAATTAAATGTAATACTAACAAGTTTTCTGCTGATGGGAAACCTCATGATATTGTGAGTTGAGGAGGATGTAAAGAGCCTTCAAGGCAACATAGACAAGTTGGATGATTAGGCAAATGCATGGTTGGTGCAGTATAACATGGATAAGTGTAAAGTTGTAAAACAAAATGACAGAGTACTATTTAACCAATGATTAGATTCCCGACAGTGTGGAAAGGGGCCCTTTGGCCCAACAAGGCAACACCGCCCCTTGAAGCATCCCATCCAGACCCATCCCCCTATAACCCACACACCCCTGAACACTACGGGCAATGTAGGACGGCTGATCCATCTAGCCTGCACATCTTTGGACTGTGGGAGGTAACTGGAACACCTGGAAGAAATCCACGCAGACACGGGGAGAATGTGCAAACTCCGCACAGACAGTTGCCTGAGGCTGGAATTGAACCCGGGTCCCTGGTGCTGTGAGGCTGCAGTGCTAAACACTGAGCAAACGTGCCGTCCCCATGATAGGTCGGGAATGGCTGCAGCCCGAGGTGTCCTTGTACGCCAGTCACTGAGATCATAGCATGCAGGTGCAGCAAGCTGTTAGGAAGTCAAATGGGGTGATTAGCTCTACTGCCTCACAGTACCAGGATGCTGGGTCCGATTCCACCCTCAGACGGCTGTCTGCTTGGAGTTTGCACATTCCCCCTGTGTCTGCATGGGTTTCCTCTGGGCGCTCTGGTTTTCTCCCACAGTCCAAAGATGTGCAGATTAGGTGGATTTGCCATGCTAAATTGCCCATTGAGCCAGGGACGTGTCGGCTAGGTGGGATAGCCATGGGAATGTAGGGTTACAAGGAACATGTAGGAGAATGCATGCTCTTCGGAGGATCAGTGTGGACATATTCACCTGCACATCTGCCAATGTGGTATACTGTATCCACTGTACCCGTTGTGGCTTCCTCTACATTGGGGAAACCAAGCGGAGGCTTGGGGACCGCTTTGCAGAACACCTCCGCTCGGTTCGCAATAAACAACTGCACCTCCCAGTCACGAACCATTTTAACTCCCCCTCCCATTCCTCAGACGACATGCCCATCATGGGCCTCCTGCAGTGCCACAATGATGCCACCTGAAGGTTGCAGGAACAGCAACTCATATTCCGCTTGGGAACCCTGAAGCCCAATGGTATCATTGTGGACTTCACAAGCTTCAAAATCTCCCCTCCCCCCACTGCATCACAAAACCAGCCTAGCTCGTCCCCTTCCTGCACTGCAACCCAAAACCAGCCCAGCTCGTCCCCGCCTCCCTAACTTGTTCTTCCTCTCATCTATCCCTTCCTCCCACCCCAAGCCGCACCTCCATTTCCCACCTACTAACCTCATCCTGCCCCCTTGACCTGTCCGTCCTCCCCGGACTGACCTATCCCCTCCCTACCTCCCCACCTATACTCTCCTCTCCACCTATCTTCTCCTCTATCCATCTTCGACCCGCCTCCCCCTCTCTCCCTATTTATTTCAGAACCGTCTCCCCATCCCTCTTTTCTGATGAAGGGTCTAGGCCCGAAACACCAGCACCTTGTACAGTTCCAGTAAGACTTCCCTACTCTTATACTTCACCCTCCTTTGAAATAAGGGCCAACATTCCCTTAGTCCTTCCTGATTACCTGTTGCCCCTGTGTGCTAGCTTTCTGTGTTTCGTGCACAATTTCCCCCAAGTGCCTTTGTGTTGTAGATTTCTGCAGTTCTTCTCCATTTAAATAAAGCCCTGTTCTTTTGTTCTCTCTTCCAGAATTAAAATGTGAAGAAGGGTCACCAGACCCGGGAACATTAACTCTGATTTTTTTCTTCACAGATGCTGCCAAATCTGCTGAGCTTCCAGCAACTTCTGTTTTTGCTCACGAACAAAATGATGTCTTTTTTTTTGTAACAAAGAAACTGTTTTCTAATGCAATCAACAATATCTATCCAACTTGGGAAGTTAAACTTCACATTTTCCCACATTATACTCCGATATGTTTCCTGACCATGAGCCAATTCTCTATCCATGCCAATATATTACTTCCAACAACATTGGCTCTTTTCTTATGTCTTAACTTTTTGTGAGGCACCCTGTCAAACACCTTCTGGAAGCCCAAAATACAACACATCTACTGGTTCCCATCTATCCATTCTGGCCAAGACATCCTCAAAAATCTCTTCTTAGAGCCCTTTTTCCCAACAAATCTCAAATGCAATCAGACATCGAAAGTCTGAATTTGTTTTTACATACACGCTATTACTGATTAACTGTTCCTGACTGTAGGATGCGAAACCGGAAGAGAAATAGAACATACAACATTACAGCTCAGGAACAGGCCCTTCAGCCCACAATGCTGTGCAGAATATGATGCTAATTCAACTAATCGCTTCTGCCTGCCCTTGTTCCATATCCCCCCATTGCTTGTATAATCATGTGCTTATCTAAAAGCCCCTTAAATGTCACTGTTATATCTACTTCCACCACCATCCCTGGCAGTGCGTTCCAGACTCCTACCATTTTTTGTGTAAAAACATGCCCCTCACATCTCCTTTGAACCCTCCCCCTCTCACCTTAAATGTATGACCCCCTAGTTTTAAACATTTCAACTCTGGAAAAAAGATTCTGACCGTCAACCCTATCTATGCATCTCATAATTTTATAGACTTTGATCAAGTCTCTCCTCAGCCTCCCCTACTCCAGAGAAGACAATCTGAGTTTTTCCAACTGTTCCTTATGGCTCATACCCTCTAATCCAGGCAGCATCCTGGTAAACCTCTTCTGCACCCTCTCCAAAGCCTCCACATGCATCCTGTAATGTAGTGACCAGAATTGAACACAATACTCTAAGTGTGGCCGAAACAAAGTCTTATAAGGCGGTGAGATGGCCTCCTGACTCTTGTACTCAAATCCCTGAACAATAAAGGCAAGCAAACCATACATAGATAACAAAGTATGGAGCTGGATGAACACAGCAGGCCAAGCAGCATCTCAGGAGCACAGCTTTTGTGCTTGGCCTGCTGTGCTCATCCAGCTCCACTCTTTGTTATCTCGGATTCTCCAGCATCTGCAGGTCCCATTGTCTCTGGAGAATACCATACACCTTCTTTACACCTTTATCTACCTGCATAGCCACATACAGAGAGCTAAGGTCTTGAACCCCAAGATCCTTCTGTAATCAATGCTGTTCAGGGTCCTGCCATCAACTGTGTACCTTTCCTGAACATTTGATCTGCCAAAGTGCAACACCTCACACTTACCTTGGATGAAACTCTATCTGCCATTTCCCTGCCCATACGTGCAACTGATCTGTATCCTGCTAAACTCTTTCACAAACTTCTACATTATCCACAACTCTACCAGTCTTTGCATTGACTGCAATAGGATGGGGAAGGAAACTGCAGGGGATGGGCACATTAGAAATACGGAGCGTATTCAAGGAAAAGCTCCTGTGTGTCCTAGATAAGTATGTACCTGTCAGGCAGGGCGGAAGCTGTAGAGTGCGGGAGCCGTGGTTTACGAAGGAGGTGGAATCTCTGGTCAAGAGGAAGAAGAAGGCTTATGTTAGGATGAGATGTGAAGGCTCAGTCAGGGCACTTGAGGGCTACGAGGTAGCCAGGAAAGACCTAAAGAGAGAGCTCAGAAGAGCCAGGAGGAGACATGAGAAGTTGTTGGCGGATAGGATCAGGGTAAACTCTAAGGCTTTCTATAGGTATTTAAGGAATAAAAGAATGACGAAAGTAAGATTAGGCCCAATCAAGGATACTAGTGAAAAGTTCTGTGTGGCATCAGAGGAGATAGGGGAAGCACTAAAAGAATATTTTTCAACAGTATTCACTCTAGAAAATGACAATGTTGTCGAGGAGAATACTGAGATACAGGCCACTAGAGTAGGTGGGATTGAGGTTCACAAGGAAGAGGTATTAGAAATCCTTCAGAGGGTGAAGATAGATAAGTCCCCTGGGCCGGATGGGATTTATCCTCGGATCCTCTGGGAAGCCAGGGAGGAGATTGCCGAGCCTTTGGCATTGATCTTTAACTCGTCATTGTCTACAGGAATAGTGCCAGATGACTGGAGGATAGCAAATGTGGTTCCCCTGTTCAAGAAGGGGAGTAGAGACAACCCTGGTAATTACAGACCAGTGAGCCTTACCTCAGTTGTTGGTAAAGTGTTGGAAAAGGTTATAAGGGATAGGATTTATAATCATCTAGAAAAGAATCAATTGATTATGGATAGTCAGCACGGTTTTGTGAAGGGAAGGTCATGCCTCACAAACCTCATTGAATTCTTTGAGAAGGTGACCAAACAGGTAGATGAGAGTAAACTGGTTGATGTGGTGTATATGGATTTCAGCAAGGCGTTCGATAAGATTCCCCACAGTAGGCTATTGTACAAAATACGGAGGAATGGAATTGTGGGAGATGTAGCAGTTTGGATCGGAAATTGGCTTGCTGAAAGAAGACAGAGGGTGGTAGTTGATGGGAAATGTTCATCCTGGAGACCAGTTACTAGTGGTGTACCGCAAGGGTCGGTGTTGGGTCCACTGCTGTTTGTCATTTTTATAAATGACCTGGATGAGGGCGTAGAAGGGTGGCTTAGTAAATTTGTAGACAACACTAAGGTCGGTGGAGTTGTGGATAGTGACAAAGGATGCTGCAGGTTGCAGAGAGACATAGATAAGCTGCAGAGCTGGGCTGTGAGGTGGCAAATGGAGTTTAATGCAGACAAGTGTGAGGTGATGCACTTTGGTAGGAGTAACCGGAAGGCAAAGTGCTGGGCTAATGGTAAGATTCTTAGTAGTGTAGATGAGCAGAGAGATCTCGGTGTCCATGTACACAGATCCTTGAAAGTTGCCACCAAGGTTGACAGGGCTGTTAAGAAGGCATACAGCATTTTAGCTTTTATTAATAGAGGGATCGAGTTCCAGAACCAAGAGATTATGGTGAAGCTGTACAAAACTCTGGTGTGGCCGCACTTGGAGTATTGCGTACAGTTCTGGTCACCATTATAAGAAGGATGTGGAAGCTTTGGAAAGGGTGCAGAGGAGATTTACTAGGATGTTGCCTGGTATGGAGGGAAGGTCTTACAAGGAAGGGCTGAGGGACTTGAGGCTGTTTTCATTCGAGAGAACGTTGAGAGGTGACTTAATTGAAACATATAAAATAATCAGAGGGTTAGATAGGGTGGATAGGGAGACCCTTTTTCCTAGGATGGTGATGGCGAGCATGAGAGGGCATAGCTTTAAATTGAGGGGTGAAAGATATAGGCCAGATGTCAGAGGTAGTTTCTTTACTCAGAAAGTAGTAAGGGAATGGAACGCTTTGCCTGCAACGGTAGTAGATTCGCCAACTTTAGGTACATTTAAGTCATCATTGGATAAGCACATGGACATACATGGAATAGTGTAAGTTAGATGGGCTTGAGATCGGTATGACAGGTCGGCACGACATCGAGGGCCGAAGGGCCTGTGCTGTGCTGTAATGTTCTATGTTCTATGTTCGATGTTCTAAACCTACTAACCCACCCATTTACATTTTCATCCAGAGATAATGGGAACTGCAGATGCTGGAGGATCCGAGATAACAAAGTGTGGAGCTGGATGAACACGGCAGGCCAGGCAGCAGTGCTCCTAAGATGCTGCTTGGCCTACTGTGTTCATCCAACTCCACACTTTGTTACATTTTCATCCAAGTCATTTGTCTGTATCACAAAGAGGCAGACGTCCCAGTACAGATCTCTATGAAACACCACTAGTTACAAACCTCTAGCCTGAAAAAACACCCTTCCACCAATACCCTCTGCCTTCTGTGAACAAGCCAATTCTGAATCTACATAGCCAAGACATCATGGAATTTCTGGATGAGCACATCATGAGGGGACCTTGTTTAAAGCCTTACTAAAATCTCTGTAAACAACACCCCATTGCTCTATCCTCATCGAACACCTTTGTCATCTCCTTGAAAAGTTTGATCAAGTTAGTAAAATATGACCTGTCCCCCTCAAAGCTAAACAGAAAAGACGAGAGATTTTCTTTCTCTTGACTGAGGTTATCAGTCCCTACAAAGTCCATCAGAAGTAGAAGCAGAGATGGCCACTCCATTTTCAATAAAGTAGATGTAGGGATACAGTTACAACATTTAAAAAACAAGGGGTGGGAATTTCAAAATTAGGGGGCATATTTTTAAGATGAGAGGAAGAAGTTTTAAAAGGACGTGTGGGGCAACTTTTTTTAACAGAGAGTGCGGAATAAACTGCCAGAGGAAGTGGTGGATGCAGAAACAGTGACAACTTTCAAAAGACGTTTGGACAAGTGCATGAATAGGAAATGTTTGGAGGGGTGTGGGCCAAATGCAGGCAGGTGGGACTAGTTTAGTTTGGGAACTTGGTTGGCATGGACTAACTGGGTTAGTCTGTTTCCACCTTGAATAACTCTACGACGGAACAAAGGACAGTGCAGCACGGGAACAGGCGCTGCTGTCAACCAAGGTTGGGTCAGCACATGATATCTTTCTAAACTGGAAATCTTTTGCCTCCATGCCATCTACACCCCTCGAATCCCGATTCATGTATCTGTCAAGGTGCCTCTTAAAACATTGCCATTGTATCCACCTCCACCCTCTCCTCTGCCAGAAAATTCCAGGCACTTAATTCTTTTTGTATAAAAGAACCTACATCTCATATCTCCTTTAAACTTTCCCGCTTTTGCCTGAAACCAATATTCCCTCATAATTGGCATTTCTACCCTGGGGAAAGAAGACTCTGGCTATCCAGTCTATACATGCCTCTCATAATTTGGTAAACTTCTATCAAGTCACCCCTCATCCTTCGACATTCGAGTGAAACAGAATGAATTTACCCAATCTCTCCTCATAGCTAATACCCTCCAAACCAGGAAAAACCCTGGTAAACCAGCTCCGTACCCTCTCCAAATCCTTCGCATTGTGCTGGTGGTGCAAATGGCAATCAATCCTGAGGGTCGCCACACATCAGATGAGGGGTGAGGTTGAGAAGGTGGGGTTTTTATGGTAACCTCAACCAATGTGGGGAATTGAACACACTCCGTTGCTATCACTCTGCTTTGCAAACCAGCCATCAAGCCAAATGAGCCAACCCAACCCCAACCTAGTGAAGCAAAGGTAGTTGGTGGCTCAGTGGTTAACACTGCTGCCTCACAGCGCCAGGGACCTGGGTTCGATTCACCCTCGGGTGACTGTCTGTACACATTCTCCCCGTGTCTGTGTGTGTTTTCTCCAGTTTCCTTCCACAGTCCAAAGATGGGTAGGGTAGGGTGGATTGGCCATGCTAAATTGCCTGTCGTGTTCAGGGATGTGTAGTTAAGGTGGTTTGTAGGGCATGGCTCTGGGATGCTCTGAGGGTAAGTGTGGACTTGTTGGGCTGAAGGGCCTGTTTCCACACTGTGGGGATTCTATGATTCAAATAGCATCTAATACCAAAATCAAGAGGTGAGTGCACAACTGGGATTTTAATCCTTAGGCCCATTTCATCCAACTGACTGTTCAGATTATGAGAGGAACTTAACTCAAAAAAACATTTGATTCTCAGGCAGTTGACAGAAAGGCACTGGCAAAGTAAACAGAAACCTGTAGAAAATGCAAGTGAGCTGGGAAATATGTACAGAACTGTTGATTAAGGACACAAACAGATCCGCTGGTTGTGGGTTTTTTTTACTACAAGGAAGACCATCCTTTCTGTGAAACTTACAGAATCTCAAGTCGCTGGTGGTCGGCCACTAAGGTCAGAATCCATTTTATTTGCTGACAAATGCTCCTTCAGAAGATGCGGGCACTGTCGCCAAGGCCAGTATTTATTTGCGAACCCAAACTACCCCCGAAATGAAAGGATTGCTCAGCCTTTTCAGACGGAAGTTAAAAGCCTCTACATCTCAGAGATCTGCAAACACCCAGAGACCTCTTGGGGCTCAGGAGTCAGGTGGAGGCCAGACCAGGTAAGGGCCACAGATTTCCTTCACGAGAGGCCATCAGTCGTTGAGGCCTGAAAAAGAAACACTAGACCCAAGCCATTAATTTTACTCTCTCTCCGCAGATGCTGCCAGACCTGCTGAGTTTTTCCAGCACTTTGCTGTTCTTGTTATATAGTGCACCACATGGCTTATTAGAAAACGCGATGATGGTTTCATTAGATTTCAAATCCAATTAATAATTGAATTTAAATAGCACAAGCTGACATAGTGGGATTTGAAGCCATGATTTAGAAGCTTTAGTTTGATAATATTACCACTAAAATACCATCTCCCACAAATAGGTAGGGAAGTGGGCAAAACTGGTTCACTCACGTCCATTGAAATTTCTGAATAAGAGGAAGAACACGAATAGGTTAGCAGGCTTGCAAGTGTCTCAAGGTTAAGTACGTGTACTCTTCCATCTCAGGGGTCGATGGCTACGCCCTCAAGTCTTTTCATTGGTCAGGAAGCCTTTTCTAGCCACACTCACTCCCCAGTTATTTCGAACCCAGCCACTGCTCCAGTCTTTTTTTCTTTCATATGTGTATATTATCACATTTGAGTGTGTCCAATCTCTGAGGCCCCATACTCACACACACAAACACACCATACACACACACACACACACACACACTCCCTCACATTCATACACACACACTCTCACACACACACTCCCTCACATTCATACACACACACTCTCACACACACACTCCCTCACATTCATACACACACTCACACAGTCACACACACACACACACACACACACACACGCACACTCTCACACACACACACACTCACATTCATACACACACTCACACAGTCACACACACACACACTCTCACACACACACACACTCACATTCATACACACACTCACACAGTCACTCACACACACACTCACACACACACACACACACACACACACACACACACACACACACACACACACGTAAACCGTCTGGGGAGAGTACGAAGCACCTCACAGCTATTATTCAGTTTGAACATGTCTAATCTGTACCCACTTTCCAATAAACCCTTAGAGTGTATCCCACGGCAACAGCATTGACGCAAGCTTCATCCTTCTGCTCATCAGAATTTCCCCAGCACTTTTGGACGAGGGCAGTCTGCTTTCTGTCAGTGCAGGACAGCTTTCCATATTCATTTCCTGGGTGATCTCACTATAATGGGAGCACTATGTCCCATGTCCAGGAGATCACCACCAGAGGAAGACCCTGGATACAACAGACTGGGCCGTGCTCGGTCAGTCATGGCCCTAAGCCTCACCCAGGCAGGGCTGCCTCTCCACACCTCCTGCAGGGGGAGCCAGGGGAGCTTTGTAGGAACACGAACCACTGCTATCCCCTTTCTCTGGGAGTTCTCCTGGGCTCTTCATGTCAGCTCACCTTACCAAGTTCCTTCACCCTGAGACAAATTACCCAGAGCTACACTGACTCCCCGCCCCCAACAACGACTCTCCATTCTGCAAACTTGTCCCATGCTGACCCCCTCCAAATGCAAGCACTCCCTATGCTGAATCCCCCACACTGACCCCTCAAACAAGCATGCTGCCCACTGACCCCCCAATGCGAACGCCCCCCCCCACACTAACGATCCCCAACAATCATGCCCCACCCTGATCACCCCAATGCAAATAACCCCCACAGTGACCCCCGCATCACACCAACCCTCCACACTGAAGCCCCTACACTAACCCCCCAACAGCCTACTGTCATCCCCCTCACTGTTCGCCCCTTACTGACTCCCCCGCACTGTACCCTCCACCTGCAGTGACCTCTCCCACTGATTCACCCACACTGATCCTCCCGCTCCGCAGTGACCAGAATTGCCGGGAAGGGTCACCGGACCCAAAACGTTAACTCTGTTTTCTCCTTCACAGATGCTGCCAGACCTGCTGAGCTTTTCCAGCAACTTTGTTTTTATTTCTGATTTAGAGCATCCACAATTCTTTCAGTTTAACTTTGTCATTACATCTGTTGCTATTCCATTGTCAGCTACTAACAGTCCCCATTAGCAGCTGATCATACTCCCAGCCTGACCCTGACCCACTCCTTCATCTGCCCGACTGGTTTTTCCTCTCTCTGCCTCCATCTCCACCTATCACTTTCTCTTTCCCCCTTCCTCACTACATCTCTAGTACTTGTACAAAATTTCAGGGAGGTGATGGCCTAGTGGCATTAATGCTGGACTGTTAATCCACAAACACATATAACATTCTGGAGACCCAGGTTCAAATCCTACCATGGCACATGGTGGAATTTGAATCCAACTCAATAAATATCTGGAATTAAGCATCTAACAACGACAATGAATCCATTGGCGACTGTTGGTGAAAAACCCACCTGGTTCACTAATGTCCTTTAGGGATGGAAACTGCCATCCTTACCTGGTCTGGCCTACATATGACTCCAGACCCACAGCAATGTGGTTGACTCTGAACTGCCCTCTGGGTATTAGGGATTGGCAATAAATGCTGCCTGGCCAGCAAGACCCTCATCCCGTTAATGAATTTTTAAAAACTTTCTCTGAGCTGCCATCAGTTATGAAGAAGTGTCATTGGGCCTGAAAAGTGAACTCTGCTTTCTGTCTCCACTGATGTTGCCAGACCTGCTGAGCTTTTCCAGTAGTTTCTGATTTTCTTGGTGGCTGTAATGTTGTGGTGCGTGGGCCTGCGATCATGCTGGGTAACTTACTTCAGTGGTTTGCAGTTTCTTTCTACCCAGTCTCATTGATCAGGGCAGTTACTTTCTCACATATATGTGCCATTGACACAAGTAAGAAAGATTTATAGATGGTAATCAAACTGTTTGCCAAATTGCAAACACCCCATCCGTTACCATTACACAGGACCTCATTGAGTAATAGAGTCACAGAGTCATACAGCATGGGATAGACCCTTTGGTCTAACTCTCCATCCAGGTTTTCTCAAACTGAGCGAGTCCAATTTGTATCAGTGATAATGGGAACTGCAGATGCTGGAGAATCCAAGATAACAAAATGTGAGGCTGGATGAACACAGCAGGACAAGCAGCATCTCAGGAGCACAAAAGCTGACGTTTCGGGCCTAGACCCTCTGATGAAGGGTCTAGGCCCGAAACGTCAGCTTTTGTGCTCCTGAGACGCTGCTTGGCCTGCTGTGTTCATCCAGCCTCACATTTTGTTATCTCGAGTCCAATTTGCCTGTGTTTGTCCCATTTCCTTCTAAACCTTTCCTATCCATGTATCTGTCGAAATGTCTTTTTAAGTGTTACAACTGTACCTGCCTCCACCGCTTCCTCTGGCAGCTCATTCCATATTTACTGATTGGTTGATTAATGGTTGTCACATGCACTGAGATACAGTGAAAAGTGTTGTTTTGTGTGCTTTGCAGGCAGATCATTGCACAAAGTGCTCAGGGTGGCCGATCAGTGTTACAGCCGCAGAGAAGATGCAGAGAGAGTGAGATCAGAATAAACATTTGAGAGGTCTGTTCAAAAGTATAATAACAGTGGGGAAGAAGTTATCCTTGAATCTATTCATATGTGTATTCAAGCTTTTATATCTCCTGCCCAATGGGAGAGGGGGGAAGTGAGTATGACCAGTTGGGAGAGGTGTTTCATTACACTGACTGATTGCATTATTGAGGCCGTGGGAAGTATAGATGGAGTCAATGGATGGAAGGCTGGTTAGAGACAAAGAAAACCACAGATCTTGGAATCCAAAGTAGGAAACCAGGAGGCTGGAACAACACAGCAAGCCAGGCAGCACGTGGAGGAAAAGAGAAGTCAATGTTATGGGTATTACCCTTCTTCAGGACTGGATATGGGGTAGGGGGAACTGCAAATAAAGTGGGAGGATGCGAAGGGGTAAGGGTTGCATGGTGGTCCTAGGTGGACACTGGTAGCAGGTACGACCCGGGTGGCCGATGGGAGGGATCAGTCTGGTTGCTGGAAGGGAGGGTCAGAAGGTGGAATGGATAGGAGGAGGTGGGGCTGGAAGGGGAGCTGGGGGATGGATGGGAAGGTATTTGAAATTGGAGAGCTCAATGTTGAATCCTCCGGGCTATAGGGCACCCAGGTGGAAGATAAGGTGTTGTTCCTCAAATTTGTTTTCTGAGTCGCTGCAACACTGGATGAGACTGAAGATGGACATGTAGAGGGAGAAGGGAATCGAAATGAACGGCAATTGGGAGGTTAGCCTGGTCGTTATGGGCCAGGCGAAGATGCTTGGCGAAACAGTCACCTTGTCTACATTTGGTCTCATTGGTGTAGAGAAGACTACATTGGGAGCACCGGGTGCAATAGACTAGGTTAGAAGAGATTCAGGTGAAGCTTTGTCCCATGTGGAAGGGCTGCTTAGGGCCGTGGATGGATGTGAGGGAGGTGGTGTGTGGGAAGGTGTTGCATCTTTTACGGTTACAGGGGAGGGTCCCGGGGGTGTTGGAGTGGTTGTTGGGGAGTGCGGTGTGGACTATGGAGTGGTGAAAGGAATGGTCCTTGCGGAAGGCAGAGATGGGTGGGAGTGGATGGTGTTCCTGGTGGTGGGGTCTAATTGGAATGTCAGAAGCGTTTGAGAATGATATTTTGGATATAGAGTTTCGTGGGGTGGGAAGTGAGCACAAGGGGGACCTTATCATTATTATGTTCAGGGTGGAGAGTTTAGAGTTGAGGAGCGAGGAATGGAGGAGGCACAGTGAAGGGCTATCTGGATGACAGACATTGGGGGGAAGAGTGTTGTTTGAAATAGGAGGGCATCTGGGATGCTCGGGAGTGGAATGTCTCTTCATCAAAGGAGATGCGATGGGGACGGAGGAATTGGGAAAACGGGATGATGTTTTTGCAGGATACAGTGTGGGAGGGAATGTAGCCTAGGTAGCTATGGGACTCAGAGATAATAGGAACTGCAGATGCTGGATGTGAGTTTGCTCGCTGAGCTGGGAGGTTAGTTTTCAGATGTTTCATCACCATTCTAGGTAACATCATCAGTGAGCCTCCGACGAAGCGCTGGTGTTATGTCCCGCTTTCTATTTATCTGGTTAGGTTTCCTTGGGTTGGTGATGTCATTTCCTGCGTTGGTGATGTCATTTCCTGTTCTTTTTCTCAGAGGATGGTAGATTGGCTCCAAATCAATGTGTTTGTTGATGGAGTTCTGGTTGGAATGCCATGCTTCTAGGAATTCTCGTGCGTGTCTCCTTTTGGCTTGTCCTAGGATGGATGTGTTGTCCCAATCAAAGTGGTGTCCTTCCTCATCTGTATGTAAGGATACGAGTGATAGTGGGTCATGTCGTTTTGTGGCTAGTTGATGTTCATGTATCCTGGTGGCTAGCTTTCTGCCTGTTTGTCAAATGTAGTGTTTGTCACAGTTCTTGCAAGGTATTTTGTAGATGACGTTCGTTTTATTTGTTGTCTGTATAGGGTCTTTTAAGTTCATTAGCTGCTGTTTTAGTGTGTTGGTGAGTTTGTGCAGATGCTGGAGAATCCGAGATAACAAAGTGTGGAGCTGCATGAACACAGCAGGCCAAGCAGCATCTTACGAGCAGGGAAGTTGACATTTCAGGCCTCAACCCTTCTTCAGAAATCAGAAATCAGAAATTTCTGATAAAGGGCCTGGGCCCGAAACATCAGCCTTCCTGCTCCTAAGATGCTGCTTGGCCTGCTGTGTTCATCCAGCTCCACACCTTTTTATCTTAGCTATGGGACTCTGTGAGTTTATAGGGAATGTCGGCCCGTAAACTGTCTCCAGAAATGGAAACAGAGAGGTCCAGAAAGTGGAGGGGAGTGTGAGATAGACCAAGTGAATTTGAGGGTAGGGGTGGAAGTAGTTAGCTGAGTCGAGGAAATGGTCCAGTTCAGCGTGAGTGCAGGATGTGGCACCGGTTCACCGGACTGTGTACACGCTTCACCCTTCGTATGAAATAGTTGCTCCTCAGGTCCTTCTTAGACCTTTCTCCTCTCACCTCAAACCTATGCCCTCTACATGTGGACTCCCTCGCCCGGGGGTAAAGACCGTTGCTGTTCACCTCATTGATGCCTTCGTGATCTTTTCAACCTCCTATAAGGTCAACTGTTAGCCTGAAATGGAGTTGAGATGCAGGGATATGAACTATCCATCTGAGATGCTGCAAAACCCAAAAAAACCAGACAGTTCTGCTGAAAGGCCTTTGCTGGAAAAACTTAACTCTATGTCTCTCAGCAGTGGTCCCTCCAGTCCTGCTGAGTGTTTCCATGATATTCTACTTTAATATAAAACTGCAGGCACCTCACTGCCTGCTTCTCAAGCGCATCATGATGTGGGTAATAAATAATGGCCCAGGCACTGATGTTGTTATTGCCCGGAGAATGTAGGATGAGGATGGGCCAGGAGTCTCAATGAGCTCCCTCTGCAATATCAATATTATGACATTCGAAACCTTGTTCTTCACACCCGGCGCCTTGAATCGAATTCACCCTGATCTCAACATTGTTGAAGCAAAGAGTTAATTACTGTTCCACCGCAACTAATTTATGTTTGTGTGCTCCATGACTCATTGAAGAGATTCCTGCATGGACAGAAGTATTTACCAAATAGCGGCTCTGGTCCTGTGCCAGACATCTGATTGTCATGACTACAATGGTGAGCTATTAAATACTTATTCAAATAAAACAGTAGGTTCACAAGCTCATTCAGTGAGTCAATACCAGGAATTCCCTCAACTTCTGACCTCTTCTCTGTTATAAACAGGCTGACTCACAGTCCTCTGTACTGCTGCACATTCATCAGGTTTCAATAGGGAAGGCAATATTCAGCCCATTAACATTGACCTACCCTGAGCCTACCATCCACAGCCCCAAATGCTGGATTTCCTCGGAGTGTTTGATGGGGACAGTGTAGAGGGAGCTTCACTCTGTATCCAACCCTGTGCTGTCCCTGTCCTGGGAGAGTTTGATGGGGATGGTGTAGAAGGAGCTTTACTCTGTATCTAATACCGTACTGTCCCTGTCTTGGGAGTGTTTGATGGGGACAGAGTAGAGGGACCTTTACTCTGTATCTAACCCTGTGCTGTCCTTGTCCTGGGAGTGTTTGATGGAGACGGTGTCGAGAAGCTTTACTCTGTATCTAATCCCATGCTGTCCCTGCCCTGGGAGTGTTTGATAGGGGCAGTGTAGAGGGAGCTGTACTCTGTACCTAACCCCGTGCTGTCCCTGTCCTGGGACTGTTTGATGGGGACAGTGTGGAGAGCGCTTTACTCTGTATCTAACCCCATGCTGTCCCTGCCCTGAAGCATTATCTACAGATTAAGCAAGTCACTGATGAACTCAGAATCCTGGATCACATGAGTCTGATTTCTCCTCACCCAGTAATTAGCCAGGTCTGTGGGTTTTCAGGACTAACAACAATCCTGACAATGAATTCTCGATTGGGCTCAGACTAGATCCTCAACTCCTGCAGCTCTGGGCCACTATCTTTAATTACCAGCTACAACTTGACATTCAAGAACATCTATTGCCTGGATGCTTCGGGTTGTGCAGTGCTGGCTTCGCACCAAGAACACTGGGATTGAGAGACACTGGCTGTTAGGTTTGGGGAGTCTTAATAATGTTAACACACAGGCCTCTTTGCCTGTGGATCCTGAGTTCAAATCAAGGCCAGGCAATTCAATGTTGGATTATCTAATGTCATGTAAGCCCAGCACCTGTCATGCAGAAAATGGAACAGCTGAGGAGCGTGTGGTGTTTTTAACTCCCTCGAAGCTTTAAATGGGACACTGTAGTGGGATTAGTCAACGTATATAACCCCCACTGGACCTTGTGAACTTTTCGCCAGGCCCCTTTGGTCCTGGAAGTAAGGCTTTAGTTGCAAAAGATACTAATTCCAGCAGCACACAATTCCAACAATGCAGATTTCCTCATTGCTGACTTCATTCCTCTATACGACCGCAAGTATCTATTCACCCACCATAAATTGAGAAATTACCAGCTAATTACTATAAACAACATGCATGACACACCCTTGAAATCCTACTATTGAGTGCTGGGCTGTCAAGCGCTATGAGCTACACCTCACCCCAGCAGGTAAAAACAACACTGCAGACAGATTAATACTGCCATCCTGCCCAACTGCTGTTTCTGATTCAGAGAGGAAGAGAATAGAAACCCTGCAGCATTGAAACAGGCTCTTCAGCCCAGCAAGTCCACACTGACCCTCCGAAAAGTGCCCTGCCCAGAACCCACTCTTGCATTTCCCATGGTGAGCCCACCCAGCCGACATATCCATGCACACTATGGGTAATTTCCCATGGCCAATCCACCTAACCTGCACACCTTTGGACTGTGGGAGGAAACCGGAGCACCCGAAGGAAACCCATGCAGACACGGGGAGAATGTGCAAACCCCACACAGACAGTCGCCCGAGGTGGGAATCGAACCCCGATCCCTGGCGCTGTAAGAAGGAATTGAACTTCACCTTGAATTCCTAGGTCCAAAAGTGGCCTTGACTTCAGATCTCAGTTGATGGAAGCAACCCTCTATCTACAACCTTCGTAACTCTCTGCAGTAAGATCATAACACATAGGAGCAGAAGTAGGCCATTCAGCCCATGAAATTTGCTCTGCTCTTCAATAAGATCAAGGTGGATGCGATAATCATCAACTCCATCTTTCCTGTCCTTTTACCCAAAAGTGTTGATTCTTCTACTGGTTAAAAATTTGTCTCAGCCTTGAATATACTTCATAACTCAGCCTCGATAGTGCATCGATCTCCAGACATTTGACCTGTTCTGCCATCTCTGGTTGCAGATTGTCACCATTCCATGAGTCTTTCAACAAGTGTTATGACTTGGTGGGGAGGGTTGTTTAATAAAGAAAGGCACATGATACCTAGCACAAACTGAAAAATAAAATCAGATGCAGTTTTAAAGGTGGTAGGTGAAAACTTAGTCCATAAAAGTTCAACTGCTGTTTTGTTTCCTCAGGTGTACAGCAATTTGTGGAATCTTAGATTTGTCTGTGAATGGTTGATTTACTAAGTTACTTTTTCACCAGATGTTTCTTTTGAAAGATGATGGGATAGAGAGACAAAGAAAGAGAGAGGGAAAGCCTACCCCGTCCTGTGATAATGATTGAATTCCTCCTTCTCTCTGCCATATTAAGCAAGTTACTGAAATATGGTTCATTTATACATTCCCAAGTCTAACTCCAATGCATTTCTAAGTTGAATACTCTACAGGGAATATTTCACCTCCAGTAGAATGAATTCCTTCCTTCTTTGTTGAAAGCATAAGAATCATACAATTGTGAATTGAACAAGAATTCCAACTTCCTCAATGTTGATTTAGTTATCTGTTTCACTGGCTTTGGATGGAATGATGGGTTCAAAGAGATCTACAGGAAAAGTTCCTCAGCCCACCAGGTCTGCACCACTCATAAACAACCACCTAACTATTCTAATGCCATTGTAGAAGTAGGCCCTGTGTACAGGCCATTGCTAACAAAACAGAACCGGAAGTGACAAGACCAGAGGATCATATAAATGCTGAGTGGAGCAGAACAGAACACCAAAACTTCAATTAGAGGTCGTGCTGATGATGTTGCCTAGAATAGTAATGAAACATCTGCACACCACAGCTCAGCAAGCTAACAAACTGCTGCATGCACAAGCCGAGCTTCAAACTTTCACTAAGACCTTAGAAAATCCCATTTTCCAGCAGTTGGCCCACAGCGTTGAGTGCTTTGGCATTAAAAGTTCACATCTAGGTACGTCTTCAATGTGATGGAGGTTTCTGCCTCTCCCACCGTTGCAGGCAGTGAGTTCCAGATTCTCACCACCCTCTGAGTGAAAATTACCCCCTCCACTACTGCAGTCAGTTCGATATATTCCGTACGGGTTTCCTGGTCTTGCTTCAGTCCTTGGTCAGGGCAATGGCAGTAGGCACTTCTGGTCAATAGCTGTTCTCATTTAAAAGGTATGAGGCTCTCAGGTACTAAAATGGAACCTGAACACCAATCACCCATTTTTACCATCCTTGCAACACAATTCACTTTCGTATGGTGACTTGAACATGATATGTCAAAAGAGAGTGTGCCAATAGGGTGGTGGAATTAATTGGAATTAAATTGGAACCTGACAGGAACTTCCTGAAGGAAATGGGGTAAAATGTGAAATGGAAAACTGTGTAAGTTTGTAGAGAAGGGACACTTCTTTGCAACTCAAGGTTTTACAGCAATGGACAGCAAAGTTCTGGACAAGTTGGGTTTACAAAAGAGCTAAGGTAGGCGGCTAATCCACCATCCACTTGGTAACTCGCTTGTGCACAGAGAGCCACCTGGATTTGTCTAGTAACATTTTAAATGATACATCATTGGCGTAGGACATGGGTAAGATTTGAACGAAACTATGCAAGCTCTCTCTTCCACAACAAGGAGTAGAGCTGGATGAACACAGCAGGCCAAGCAGATCAGGGGAGCGGAAAGGCTGACGTTTTGGGCCTAGGACCTTCTTCAGAAATGACATTTGTTTCTGAAGAAGGGTTCCGACCCGAAACGTCAGCCTTCCTGCTTCTCTGATGCTGCTTGGCCTGCTGTGTTCATCCAGCTCCACACCTTATTATCTCAGATTCTCCAGCATCTCCAGTCCCTACTATCTCTGAAGCTCATTTCTTTTGAATAAGGTAAAAGTAACTAAATTCAAGGCTATTCTGAATCGCCCCTCAGTGGGCTGGATCTCATAATTATCGGCTGTGCTTCTATCGCAATGTGAGTGACAAGAATCCCACCCAAAGACCAGTGGGTTACCACAGATACAGTACTCCATCCAGTGGCATGGTGGGGTACTACAGTGGGCAGGTTTGAGTGCCAGGCAGCAGAGGGAGAGGTTCACTCAATGTTCTTTGTGGAAGCCAGGTTTGAAGGAACAGGGTGTTAAGGAGAGCCACAGACAATGCTGACCCTGTCCTGCTTGTCTCAGTTATTGCCAACTAAAATCTTTACAACAATAAAGATGCAAGAAGAATCGAATTGCAAGGTCTGCGAGGCTCGCCAAAGAATCTTCATCTCCCCCATGCAACATTACACTCTGTGAGACTCCCTGCCTCCCAATGTCAGTGAGCCCTCACCCTCTCCCTCCACCGTTACGGTCTGTGAGACTCCCTCCCAATGTCAGTGAATCTTCACCCTCACCCTCTAACTCGAATGCACAACGTCAGCTTCCCTGCTCCACCGATGCTGCCTGGCCTGCTGTGTTCATCGAGCTCCACATTGTGTTTTCTCTAAATACAAATCCATGTATCTAATCCTGTGCTGTTCTTGTCCTCAGATTGTTTGAACGGGACAGTGTCAAGGGAAATTTACTGTCAGATGAAATAATCAAGAGAGCTTTACTTTCGGTAGAAGAAGCTTCACTCTGTATTTAACATCATGCTATCCCTGTCCCACATTTGCTTGATGGCACTGTGTCAAGGGAACTAAACTATCAGTTGAAAAGAGTTGAGGGAGCTATAGTCTGTATCTAACCCGGTGCTGTCCTAAGAGTGTTTGATGGAGACAGTGTTGAGAGAGCTTTACTTTCAGTTTAAAAGAGTAGACAGGCAGCTTTATTCCGTGTCAAACCCCATGCTGTACCTGCCCTGAGAGTGTTTGATGGGGACAGTGCAGAGGGAGATTTATTTTGAGTTTAAAACAGTAGAGAGAGCTTTACTCTGCATCTAACCCCATGCTGTGCCTGCCCTGGGAGTGTTTGATGGGGACAGTGCAGACGGAGATTTATTTTGAGTTTAAAGAGTAGAGAGAGCTTTACTCTGCATCTAGCTAGATGGGTTAGCCATGGGAAATGCTGGGATAGCATGGGGGAGTGGAACAGGGTGGGATGTTCTTTGGAGGGTTGGTGTGGACTTGATGGGTGAAATGGCCTGCTTCCACACCGTAAGGATTCAATGATTCTACAATCTAACATTGTGCTGGGGTAAATTAGTAACCTAGTTGTTTGTGAGCATTTGTCAAATAACGATTGTAACATGATCAAGTTTCATACAGTGTTTGTAAGAGACTGGGCACTAGAACTTTGGACTTAGGTCAGGCAAAATTTAATGGGTGAGGCAGAAACTGTCCATAGTAAACTGGGAAGCTCTGCTAGGCGGTAAAGCAAGTGAGAAACATTGAAGGGTGTTCAAAGAAATATTTAATGTTGTTCAGAAGCAGTTTGTACTCATGAGAAGGAAAGGTCCCACCTCAAGCAAAATAATGCAGTCATGGACATCTAAGAAGATAAGGGACAGCACAAAATTACAAAAGGTGCATAAAGGAGCAAGGGAAAATTTATTGAAGTCCGAATGAGGTTTAGTCCTATGTATGTATGTATGCAATTACAATCCTGGGCTAGACTGCTAATTTCATTTTACAATCTATGATAATAGGAACTGCAGATGCTGGAGAATCCAAGATAACAAAGTGTGGAGCTGGATGAACACAGCAGGCCAAGCAGCGTCTCAGGAGCACAAAGGCTGATGTTTCGCCTCCCCCTCTCTCCCTATTTATTCCAGATCCCTCTCCCCATCCCCCTCTCTGATGAAGGGTCTAGGCCCGAAACGTCAGCTTTTGTGCTCCTGAGATGCTGCTTGGCCTGCTGTGTTCATCCAGCTTCACACTTTGATATCATTTTACAATCTAGTTTGGGACCCACAACATCTTTTATTGACAGTTGATGAGGTTTACTACAGACAAAATTTGAAATAGACTCGCCAACTTTAAGGGCATTTAAATGGTCATTGGATAAACATATGGACAATAATAGAATAGTATAGGTTAGATGGGCTTCAGATTGGTTTCACAGGTCTGCTCAATATTGAGGGTCAAAGGGCCTCTACTGCACTGTAATGTTTTATGTTCTACGTTCTATGTTCTAAAGGTGTCAAGAACAGCACTGATCCCACAGAATAGGGAACACAAAGACCAGTAATGGGTCACAAAGCAGCTTATAAAACTGGCTAAAAAGATTATGAAAAGAAATAAAACGGAACATAAAAGACAATAAGATGAGATTTTATAGTTATGTGAAAGGAAAGCATCTGGTTAAGAGTACTATATAACAAGATGTAGAGCTAGATGAACGCAGCAGGCTGAGCAGTACCTTAGGAGCAGGAAAGCTGACATTTTGGGCCTAGACCCTTCATCAGAAATGGGGGAAGGGAAGGGGGTTCTGAAATAAATAGGGAGAGGGGGGAGGCAGATTGAAGATGGATAGAGGAGAAGATAGGTGGGGAGGAGACAGACAAGTTAAAGAGGCGGGGATGGAGCCAGTAGAGGTGAAGTGTAGGTGGGGCGGTAGGGAGGGGATAGGTCAGTCCAGGGAGAACGGACAGGTCAAGGGGGCGGGATGAGGTTAGTAGGTAGGAGATGGGGGTGGAGCTTGAGGTAGGAAGAGGGGATAAGTGAGAGGAAGAACAGGTTAGGGAGGCAGGGACGTGCTCAGCTGGTTTTGGGATGCGGTAGGAGGTGGGGAGATTCACTGGGAACCTCACTGCGAAGCTTCTTCCAGGGACGCCTAACCTGAAGAAGTTACCCTCCTCCCTCCAGACCAAACTCAGGGGATCTCTCTCCCACTGCAACCTCTCCACCTAGCTTCTCCTCTATCCATCTTCGATCCGCCTCCCCCTCTTCTCCCTATTTATTTCAGAACCCCCTTCCCCTCCCCCATTCCTGATGAAGGGTCGAGGCCCGAAATGTCAGCCTTCCTGTTCCTAAGATGCTGCTTGGCCTGCCGTGTTAATCCAGATCCACACTTGGATTCCCAGCATCTGCAGTTCCTATTATCTCTGGCTTAGAGTACTCTTGGTCCAGTGAAGGCTGGGAATGGACATATTGTCAGGGACCATGGGGTAAAGGCAGACATGCTGAATGATTATTTTACTTCAGCGTTCACAACAGAAAAGGAAGACAGCTTGTTGGAAGTTCCAAAGAAAGTAACAGAGGATCAGGGACAGGGTCTAAATAAAACTAATTTAAATAAATCATCAGAAATGGGGAAATTAATGGAACTGAAGAGAGAGACCAATCCTTATGATCTGATGGTTTCCATCCACAGGTATTAAGGGAGGTAAGGAGAGCTCATAGTCAATGCCCAAACCATAATCTTTCAGAGTTCGATGGATTCAGGAGATGTACCTCTGGATTGGAAAGGTCCTCATGTAACTGTTTTTTAAAGGAGGGTGACAGAGGGAAACCGAGGAACTACATACTAGCTAGTCTGACATCTATATGGGGAAATTGCTACAGCCTATAATCGAGGAGGGGGTAACTGCTCACCTCGAAAAGTTTCATTTAATCAGGGAGAATCAGCCTGACAAACCTCAGAGTTTATTTGAAGAGGTGACAAAGGCGCTTGACAGAGATAAGTCAATGGATGCTCTTTATACAGATGCTTCTTATGAAGTCCCACACAGCAGACAGTTGGCCTGGGTGGAAGCCCATGGAAATGAGGGCACATTACTGGCATGGACAGGAAACTAGTTGAGAGGCAGGAAACAAACAGTTGAGACAATGGGTAAGTGTTAAAACTGGCAGGATGTGGCCAGTGGTGTCTCACAGGGAGCTGTGATAGAGCCACAATATTCATTAACAACTTAGATAATGGCATAAGAAATCAAAAACCCACATATGCTGACAACACCAAATTGGAAATCGTATTCTAGACCGTGTCAGTGACAGCCACAAATTACAACGGGGTATTAATGGATTAGGTGATTGGGCAAAGCTGTGGGAGATGGATTTTAATACAAGTGTGAGGTTATCCGTTTCGGACTGAAAAAGGGATACATTAGGGAACTTCTTAGAGAAAAAAACAGTGGATGTCCAACAAGATTTGGGGGTTCAGGCGCATATCTGTTTAAAATGCCATGAATAGGTGCAGAAAATAGTCCAGAAGGTAAATGGAATGCTAGCCGTCCAATGACTTAAGGGCTGGAAAATGGCAACGCAGAAGTTATGCTGCAGTCATACAAAATCCCAGTTAGACCCCACTTAGAGTACAGTGAGCAGGTCTCACTTGAAGGGCCTCCTTGAAGTGGTAACAAAGAGGGTAAGAAAATAAATCAGGAGATAGAAAAGGCCTGTTAGAAAGGTACTGTTACAACAAGCATGGGGTGGGGGGTGCTTCAATATGCTGGTGGGCTGGGAAGATCAGGTTGGTAACAGGTCCCAAGAAAAGGAATTCATTGAATGCCTATGTGATTTTGTTTTGGACCAGATTGTAGTAGAGTCCACTAGGCAACAGACGAACCTCAATTTGGTGGTGTTTAATGAGTCAGACATGATTAAGGTGAAGGAGGCCCGAGGGAGTAGTGACCATAATATGATAGAATTCATGCTACCATCAGAGAGGGAGATGCTGGAATCAGATGTAAGGGGCATTATAATTGAATAAAGGATACTAAAAAGACATGAGGGAGGAGCTGGTCAGAGCTGATTGTAAGAGGAGCCCTGCAGGGAAGGTGGTAGCGCTGCAATAGCAGGAGTTTCTGGGGTATTTCAGGAAGCACAGCTTAAATACATCCCCAGAAGGAAGAAACATACTAAACGGTAGGACTGAGGCAACCAACAAGGGAAGTCAGGGGCAGCATAAATACAAAAGGAAGAACATACAATGTGGTGAAGATTAGTGGGAAGCCCAAGGTTTGGGAAGCCTTTTAAAACTACCAGAGGATAACTGAAGACACAGTATCAGGGGTAAAGATGTAATATGGGAATAAGGTAACTAGTAATATAAAAGAAGATTGCAAGTTCTTTTTAAACATCTAAAAGGTAAGAGAGAGACAAGAGTGGACATTGGACTGCTGGCAAAAGAAGTGGCAGAGTAACTGAATGGGTACCCTAGTTTTCACAGTGGAAGGCACCAGCAGCAAACCAGAACTTCTAGAAGTCAGGGGCAGAGGTGAATGCAGTGGCCATCACTAAGCAGAATATGAAATAACTCCACAGACACCAGTATCCTGTCACCAAGAAACCCCTTATTTACACATAGACAGTCCTTGTCACTGGCCTGGCTTTCTCAGAGCGAACAAAACCTCTCTCACTCCTGTTTATGTCTGTCAGCCAGGGCTCCCTGACTGGACCAGATTAACGGCCCTAATCAAGGGAACTGATTTTCTATGAGGTCCACCTGGCTGACCTGGTTGTAATCACTGCCAAAGGTGTTGGGGAAGCTGAAAGGTCTGGAGCTGGATAAATCACTCAGACCCAGATGGACAATGGCTTAGTGGTTAGCACTGCTGCCTCACAGTGTTAGGGACCCAGGTGCAATTCCACCCTTGGGCAGCTGTCTGTGTGAAGGTTGCATGTTCCCCCCTGTGTCTGTGTGGGTTTCCTCCGGGTGCTCTAGTTTCCTCCCACTATCCAAAGACGTGCAGGTTAGGTAGATTGGCCATGCTAAATTTCCCATAGTGTCTTGGGATGTATAAATTAGACATGGTCGTAGATTCGCCAACTTTAGGTACATTTAAGTCATCATTGGATAAGCACATGGACGTATATGGAATAGTGTAGGTTAGATGGGCTTCAGATTGGTATGACAGGTCGGCACAACAGTGAGGGCCGAAGGGCCTGTACTGTGCTGTAATGTCCTATGTTCTATGTTCTATGGAAAATTCAGAGTTACAGGGAAAATGTATGGGAATGTGTCTGGGTGGGTTGCTCTTTGGGGAGGCAGTGTGGATTTGGTGGTGTTTCCATAGAGGAGGAATTCTATGATTTATGATCGATACCCCAGATTCTGAAGGAGATGGCTAAGGAACTCAGGAAAATCACAATTACCAGAAAATAGCACTGAGTAAGTTATTGGCCCTGTAGGCTGACAAGTGCCTGGGTGCTGATGGATTTCGTCCTGGGGTCTTAAAAGAAGCAACTGCGATAATTAATATCAGAGATAATGGGAACTGCAGATGCTGGAGAATTCCAGGATAATAAAATGTGAGGTTGGATGAACACAGCAGGCCAAGCAGCATCTCAGGAGCACAAAAGCTGACGTTTCGGGCCTAGACCCTTCATCAGAGAGGGGGATGGGGTGAGGGTTCTGGAATAAATAGGGAGAGAGGGGGAGGCGGACCAAAGATGGAGAGAAAAGAAGATAGGTGGAGAGAGTATAGGTGGGGAGGTAGGGAGGGGATAGGTCAGTCCAGGGAAGACGGACAGGTCAAGGAAAGGGATGAGGTTAGTAGGTAGATGGGGGTGCGGCTTGGGGTGGGAGGAAGGGATGGGTGAGAGGAAGAACAGGTTAGGGAGGCAGAGACAGGTTGGGCTGGTTTTGGGATGCAGTGAGTGGAGGGGAAGAGCTGGGCTGGTTGTGTGGTGCAGTGGGGGGAGGGGACGAACTGGGCTGGTTTCGGGATGCAGTTGGGGAAGGGGAGATTTTGAAACTGGTGAAGTCCACATTGATATCATTAGGCTGCAGGGTTCCCAGGCGGAATATGAGTTGCTGTTCCTGCAACCTTCGGGTGGCATCATTGTGGCAGTGCAGGAGGCCCATGATGGACATGTCATCTAAAGAATGGGAGGGGGAGTGGAAATGGTTTGCGACTGGGAGGTGCAGTTGTTTGTTGCGAACTGAGCGGAGGTGTTCTGCAAAGCGGTCTCCAAGCCTCCGCTTGGTTTCCCCAATGTAGAGGATACCACACCGGGTAAAGTGGATACAGTATACCACATTGGCAGATGTGCAGGTGAACCTCTGCTTAATGTGGAAAGTCATCTTGGGGCCTGGGATAGGGGTGAGCGAGGAGGTGTGGGGGCAAGTGTGGCATTTCCTGCGGTTGCAGGGGAAGGTGCCGGGTGTGGTGGGGTTGGAGGGCAGTGTGGAGCGAACAAGGGAGTCACGGAGAGAGTGGTCTCTCCGGAAAGCAGACACCCCGCCCCCGCCACGACCGCCCCAAGAGGATCCCCCTCGTTCTCACACACCACCCCACCAACCTCCAGATACAACGCATCATCCTCCGACACTTCCGCCATCTACAATCCGACCCCACCACCCAAGACATTTTCCCATCCCCACCCCTGTCTGCTTTCCGGAGAGATCACTCTCTCCGTAACTCCCTTGTTCGCTCTACACTGCCCTCCAATCCCACCACACCTGGCACCTTCCCCTGCAACCGCAGGAAATGCTACACTTGCCCCCACACCTCCCCCCTCACCCCTATCCCAGGCCCTAAGATAATATTCCACATTAAGCAGAGGTTCACCTGCACATCTGCCAATGTGGTATACTGCATCCACTGTACCCGGTGTGGCTTCCTCCACATTGGGGAAACCAAGCGGAGGCTTGGAGACCGCTTTGCAGAACACCTCCGCTCAGTTCGCAACAAACAACTGCACCTCCCAGTCGCAAACCATTTCCACTCCCCCTCCCATTCTTTGGATGACATGTCCATCATGGACCTCCTGCAGTGCCACAATGATGCCACCCGAAGGTTGCAGGAACAGCAACTCATATTCCGCCTGGGAACCCTGCAGCCATATGGTATCAATGTGGACTTCACCAGTTTCAAAATCTCCCCTTCCCCAACTGCATCCCGAAACCAGCCCAGTTCGTCCCCTCCCCCCCCTGCACCACACAACCAGCCCAGCTCTTCCCCTCCACTCACTGCATCCCAAAACCAGTCCAACAATTCTCTGCCTCCGTAACCTGTTCTTCCTCCCACCCATCCCTTCCCCCCACCCCAAGCCGCACCCCCATCTACCTACTAACCTCATCCCACCTCCTTGGCCTGTCCATCTTCCCTGGACTGACCTATCCCCTCCCTACCTCCCCACCTATACTCTCTCCACCTATCTTCTTTTCTCTCCATCTTCGGTCCGCCTCCCCGTCTCTCCCTATTTATTCCAGAACCCTCACCCCATCCCCCTCTCTGATGAAGGGTCTAGGCCTGAAACGTCAGCTTTTGTGCTCCTGAGATGCTGCTTGGCCTGCTGTGTTCATCCAGCCTCACATTTTATTATCCTGCGATAATTAATATATTGGATATAATAATACAAAGCACCTATATTTTGGGAACTGTCCTGTTGGATTGGAAGTTTTTTTTATTCATAAGGGGAGGGAGACAGAAAGTAGGAAACTGTTTAACATCTGTTATAGTGAATGCATTAGGATTATTAAATTATACCCGGGCACTGGGGTAATTTCGAGGCAATCAGGCAGAACCTGTGCAGCTTTGTGAAAGGGACATGAGATCTGAACAATCTATTGGACTTCTGTGGATGAAGGGGATCTGGTGGATTACTGTTCTTACAGTCAGAGAGACTTACAGTGCAGAAAAAGGTCTTTCAGCCCATTAGGTCCAGCCGAGTCAAATACTCTAACCCACTTTCCAGCACTTGGCCCATTGTCTTGTCTGCCTTGACATTGCAAGTGAACATCTAAATGCTTACAGGATCACAGAGCCATAGAGTTATACAGCATGGAAACAGACCGTTAAGTTCGACTCGCCCAAGCCAGATGTTCGAAACTAATCTCATCCCATTTGCCAGCATTTGGCCCATATCCCTTCCTATTCATATACCCATCCGGATGCTCTTTAAATGTTGTAATTGTACCGGCCTCCACCACTTCCTCTGGCAGCTCATTCCATACACACACCACTCTTGCTGTGAAAAATTTACCCATTACGTCCCTTTTAAATCTTCCCCCGTCACCTTAAGCTTAGGCCCTCCTGTTCTTGATTCCCTTATCCTGAGGTAAAGACCTTGGCTATTTACCACATCCATGCTCCTCATGATTTTATAAACCTCTGTAATGTCACCCCTCAGCCTCCGACGTTCCGGGGAGAATGGCCCCAGTCTATTCAACCTCTCCCTCTAGGTCAAACCCTCCAACACTGGCAACATCCTTGTGGATCTTTCCTGAACTCTTTCAAGTTTCACAACATTTTTCCTCTAGCCGGGATTCCGGAATTGCACACAGTATTTCAAAGGCAGACTAACCAATGCCCTGTACAGCAACAACATGAGCTACCCAACATTATGAGTGTTTCTGCCTCTTTCACCCTGACAGATGGAGAGTTTCAGATTCCAGCCACCTTCTCGGTGAAAAAGTTTTCTTATATCTCCTTGAAACCTCCTGCCCCTTACTTTCAATCCATGTCCCCTTGTCATTGATCCCTCCATCAACTGGAAAAGTTCCTTCCAGTCTCCTCTATCCGTGTCCCTCACAATTCCATACATCTCAATCATGTCCCCTCTCAGTCTCCTCTGCTTTGAGCAAAACAACCCCACTCTGTTCAATCTGTCTTCATCACTGTAACTCTCCAGCCCAGGGAACATCCTGGGAAACCTCCCTCTGCACCCTCTCCAGTGCAGTCACATCCCTCCTATAATGCGCATTCCAGAGCTGCATACAATGCCCCAGTTTTGGCCTAATAATGTTTTATATATTCCAACATAACCTCCCTGCTCTTAATCTCTGTACCTTGGGTAATAAAGGCAAGATGCCTGTATACCTGTCCTGATACCTTAAGGGACTGAATGTTTCCTTAGAACCGTCCTCCTGGTTGTCGAATCACTTAGCTTCGTCAATCAGTTGCTGCTCATACTGTTTGGCATATCCAGTGGAGAATTACTTTCCTCGCAGCCATTCCTCAACCTCTACGTAGGTTCGTAGCTAAAGTTACAGCTACAGCCAAGTCTAAAGTGGCTCCACCTGCAATGAAGCCAGAAAACATTTCTCAGCACTCCATCTCGCCTATTAAAGTACAAAAGAGGCAGCCACTGATCCAATTTAAATGATAATGGTTATGAAAGTGCTGAAGGACAGCTCCAATGCAAGTTTGCAACTTCAGACCAAAATATGGGAAAATAAAACCTGGAAAGAAACATTTTCTACACGAAAATGTCCTAAATGTCATTGGAAAATTCTGCTTCTCAGAGAAGGTGCATAAACATACTTTCTGCCACAAATTCCATCAACAGGCACAAGTCTGTGACTTTTAAAGCTACTATTGGAAACATAGATACAGCAGCAAATAAAATACAGTAATAGCACCGCATAGTGCCACTGATTCTTAGACTGACAGTTATAGATAGTAAAAAGAGTCTCATAGAGATGAAAAACTAACAGCTTTGCATGTAATGACATTGCATTGACATCCTATCAGTACTCCAGTTATTTAAAGAAAGAAAAACATTTTCTACTCAGTCAACAAATACCTAACGAAGGCGTCAAATACCCTATTCCTTTAAGAAACAAAGGAGGAAGAAGAATCAAATACTGCAGTACTTTACAAAGATTCTGACAGTGTTTTCTAGGTTTTAGAAAAATGTTGGCTACGCTTCAGGACAAGTAGGTGAGGGTTCATGTCATGCCGACAATAGCCTACTGAGTGGAACTGGAAAAGTAACGACCCAGGGACAGGCAGACAAGAGAGGAGTAGGAGAAGAAGCAGACAGACTTAGAGTCATGGAGTAATACAGCATGGTAACAGGCCCTTCTGCCCAAATTAGTCCATGCTGACCACGGTGCCCACCCAGCTAGTTCCAATTCCTGCATTTGGCCCATATCGCTCTAAACCCTTCCCATCCATGTACCTATCCAAATGTTGTTTAAATGTTGCTATTGACCTGCCTGAACCACTTTTTCTGGCAGCCCATTCCATATACACACTACTCTCTGTGTGAAGAGGTTAGTCCTTAGGTCCTTCTTAAATCTTCCCCTCTCTCCTTAAACCTATGCCCTCTAGTTTTCATTTCCCCATTCCTGGGAAAAAGACCAAAAGCATTCAGCCTATCTATGCTTCTCATGATTTTATACACCTCAATAAGATCACCCTTCATTCTCCCACGTTCCAAGGAATTAAGTCTTTTCCTGGTCAACCTCTCCCTATAACTCAGGCCTATTAGTCCTGGCAACATCCTTCTTTGCACACTTTCCGGGTTAACTATGTCTTTCCTATAACAGGGTGAACAAAACTGTACACAATACTCTGAGTGCAGCCTCACCAACGACTTATACAACTGTAACATAACATCCCAAATCCTATAGTCAATACCTCACCCTATGAAGGACAGCATGCTAAATGCCTTCTTCAGCACCCTATGTACCTGTGATGTCACGTTCAACGAACTATATACTTGTACTCCTAGGTCCCTCTATTCCACAACATTCCTCAGGACCTTACCATTTACTGTACAAATCCTACCTTGGTTTGAATTTCCAAAGTGCAACACCTCGCACTTATCTGACTTGAATTGCATTCACCAATCCTCAGCCCACTTCCCAATCTGATCAAGATCCCTCTGTAATTTTTGATAACCTTCCTCGCTATCAACAATAACTCCTAATTTTGTTTCATCCACAAACTTACTAATCATGCCTTGTACATTCACATCCAGATCATTTATGTAAATAACAAATAACAAAGGTCCCAGCACTTATCCCTGTGACACACCACTAGCCACAGGCCTCCAGTCCAAGAAACAGCCTTCAACCATCTCCCTCTGCTTCCTACCATCGGGCCAGTTTTGAATCCAGTTAGCAACCCCTCCCTGGATCCCATGCAACTGAACCTTCATGACTAGCCTGCCATGCGGGACCTTAAGGTGGAGCTGTGAGGGTCTCAGGGATGATGGCAGTGAGGCTAAAAGGAGCAGCGATATTTGGTTGCTTTCCCAGGTGCCAGGGCCCAGAATCTCACAGTGTTGCTGCAAGGAGCAGGGTGTTCAACTGGAGGTTGAGGTCTATGTGAGAAACAATGACTCAGAAAGACAGGGAAATGTGGCCCTGCAAGCCAGCAAGTGGGAAATTGAAGAAGAGAACTTCGAAGTTTGTAAACTCTGGATTAATCCCAGTTTCACAGCCATGAGTATGAACATATGGCCGGAGTGATGCTGCAGGAGGGAGGGCTTTCAATTTCTGAGGCAGTAGGACCATCCCTGGGGGAGGTAGGATCTGTAAAGTTTGGACTGGAAAGAGGCTCATGATTGGCAGCTCAAAATTACTAGTTAAAGGGTGATCAGACAAGATGGAGAGGAGGATCACAATATTGATCAAAGAATCAATTTTAGTAGTGAGAGGATCAATATCTTGGAAAGATCAACAAATGAGGCTCTATAAGTGCTATTTTGGCTTCTAAACAGATAGCATGCAGTAGAGGGTCAACTGTGTAAACAAATTTCTGGGATGTGCAAGAATAATCAGATAGCAATTTTAACCATCTAAATATTAACTCGGATAGACTTGGTGTGCAAGATTTAGGTTGGAGCAAAATTCTCAAATTGCACCCAGAATGGAAAGCCTGATAATAGAGAGGGAATGCTGGATCTGCTCCTTCACGGGATGAGGGTGTCGCTGGCCAGGCTAGCATTTATTGCCCATCCCTGATTGCCCGGATGGCCATTAAGAGTCAACCACATTGTTGTGGATCTGGGGTCACATGTAGGCCAGACCAGGTAAGGATGGCGGTTTCCTTCCCTAAAGGACATTAGTGAACCAGATGGGTTTTCCTGACAATCGACAATGGGTTCATGGTCATCATTAGATTCGTAATTCCAGATATTTTTATTGAATTCAAATTTCATCATCTGTCGTGGCAGGATTTGAACCCAGGTCTTCAGAATGTTATCTGGATCTCTGGATTACAGCAGTTTGCTGCAGTTTTACCATTCACTTAGTCTAACAATATCCCATTGTAATTTTATGCTATCAAATCTGCTGTCGACAATGCTGCCTAACCTGGTGTCATCAGCAAATGTGGATGTATGATTTTCTGTCCTGTTATCCTAGTTGTGATAGGTAAAATAGCACCTCCTTCTGAGCTGTAAATGCCTATGAATCTGTAAGTGAGAGGATCAAGTAGTCCATGGGCTGATATTGACATAAAAGTGATCTCACTGAAGCTATAAGGCTTATGGAATTGATCATTGACTCCAAATCATTCAGAAAAGCAATTCTGGACAGACCCAAAAAATATACCATCATCTTTTCATTCCCAAAACTGCAAGAAACAACTAAACATAGTCCAGTACCTTATGAAAACCAGCCTTCTACCCCCTGACTCCATCTGTACTTCCTGCTACCTCAGGAAGGTAATCAACATAATCAAAGACCCCTCCCACCCCGGTTGTACTCTCTTCCAACTTCTTCTGTTGGGCAGAAAATATGAAAGTTTGAATACGCAGACGAACAGATTCAAAAACAGCTTCTTCCCCACTGATATCAGGCTTTTGAACGGACTTCTCAAATGTTAAAATAGTATCAGAGATAATGGGAACTGCAGATGCTGGAGAATTCCAAGATAATAAAATGTGAGGCTGGATGAACACAGCAGGCCAAGCAGCATCTCAGGGGCACAAAAGCTGACGTTTCGGGCCTGGACCCTTCTCTGATGAAGGGTCCAGGCCCGAAACATCAGCTTTTGTGCTCCTGAGATGCTGCTTGGCCTGCTGTGTTCATCCAGCCTCACATTTTATTATCTCTCAAATGTTAATTCTGACCTCCCTCTCCCTGTATCCTCTCTGTGGCTCTATTCTCTGTTCTGCTGCCCTGATGCACTTGGTATGTTACGATCTGCCCGTACAGCACTCAAAACAACAATTTTCACTGCATCCCGGTGCATGTGACAACAGTACATCAAATCAAATCAAAATACTTCACAGGATGCACGCATCACTTGTTAGGCCAGTATATTTTTCCTACCCCGAATTGTGCTAAAGGGCAGTTTAGAGCCAACCACATCGCTGTAAGGATGGCAATTTTCTTCCCCAAAAGGACATTAGTGAACCCAGACGGGCTTTCCCAACAACTGATAATGGTTACATTAGACTTTCCAACCCTGGGTTTGTATTGAATTCAAATTCTATCGTCTGCATGGTGGGATTTGAACTTGGGTCCCCAGAGCACCGAATCTCTGAATGAATAGTTTGGCTAAGTACCAATTGGGATCACCATCCACAGGCAGAGGGTGACATGCACAATCTCAAAGCCATTGGCATGGGCACGATACAGAGGCCTGTATAAATAGGTTGGGTGAGTGGGCAAAAACTGAGAAGGTGGACTATAATGTGGGAAAATGTGAGGTTATTGCAATTGTTCAGAAAGTGTACAGGAGCAATGGGGAAGACTGCAGAAAGCTAAAACACAGGGGACGTTGAGCACCCTCATCCACGACTCATCAAATCTAACAGCCTAGTTCAATAGAATGAAGGACAAGGTAACAGAATGTTGGCTGTTATTTTAAAGGTAATGGAGGATTTAGAGGGAAGGCTTGCTAAAACTATACACGGGCAATAGTCAGATCACAGCTAGAAAACAGTGAACATTTCCAGCCCCCTTATCTAATGAAATATATACTGGCAGTGAGGGCAACCCAGAGAAAGCTCACGAGGTTGACCGGAGGTATCAGGGGATTTTTTTTTGAGGAGAGGTTGAGTAGATTGAGCCTGTAATCTTTGGAGTTTAGAAGAACGCGAAGAGATCTTATTGAAACATCTAAGACTCTTTTAGGAAGTTTCACAGAGCAATTGTGGAGAGGCCTCTCCGTGTGGGAGAGGCTGAGACCAGAGGGTATAATCTCAGCACAAGAGGTTGCACTTTGACAACTGAGATGAGGTGGAATTTCTTCTCTCAGAGAACCTGTAACTTTTAATCAACGGATGGTAGGCGATGTTGAGTTGTTAAATAAATTGAAGGCTGAGGTAAGTAGAATTATAACCAGTAAGGGAGTCAAAGTTCATGGCCAAAGGGCAGGAAAGTGAAGTTGAGGATTATAAGAACAGCCATGATCTGCAGAGCAGACCCATTAGGCCAAATGGCTCACATTTGCTCCTACTAATCCTCACCATGTTCAGCAGAGAGGAATACAAAATAAACAGTCTATTATTCTAAAATTCCAACTCCCTTCTCTTGTACCTTTTCTTATTCTTGTTTGATTAGGTTACTCCTATTACCTTCCTCATACCTGAGCTAAACCCATCTCTGTGTTAACAGATTCTTAAATATGTCTGACATGTTCCCACTCTTCCCAGAAGTGGGTGAAATATCTGTGGTTACTTAAAGCCAGACACACCCCGAAGCAAGTCGCAAATCTTTCAGAGACTTGGGACATTTTAATCTGCTACGCTTTCCGAGAATGAAGAGCAGGAAACTTGGTACGTTGCGGGAAATTGTGCAAATTTCCCCAAATTTCCACTTAAGAGGCCGATATTCCACCTGTTACAGAGAAAATGGCACAAGAAGCTGAAGAAGGGTCAGAGCTCAGAGGGACCTGGTGTCTCCTTGGACACAAATCACAAAACATGATACAACAAGCAAAGAAGAAATCTTTATTAAAACATGACTGAGGAATAAGACGGAAGCAGTCTCTCTCCAGAAATATAGGATCTCCCTGAGAGCAGAGAAAATTCAAAATAGCAGCTGGAGTAGGTCATTTGGTACCTAAAGCCCCCTCGGCTATTCTACAAGTTTATGTTTCGTCTGAACCTCTTCAACAATTATACTCTTCATTACTTTTTGTGCCTTTGCGCAATTAGGGATGGGCAATGAATGGTGTCTAGCCAGCAATGCCCTCATCCCATGAATGAATAAAGGAAAAAAATCTGTTGGACTAACCTAGAATAGAGTGTGAAGTTTGTTCCTCTCACCGAAGAAAGAAAATGATTTCTTCAGAAGAAATACAATGAAGGTATTAATTGAGATTCAAGTAAGATTTGTTCGTGGAATAAGGGACTGACCTCGAGGAAACATTGAATGTGTTAGGAAACTTAAATATTTGAAAGATGACCATCTTTTACAAGAATGTTTACAAGAATGTCTGGACTTCAGGGGATAAATTATCAGGAGATATTATGCAAATTAACTCATTCAGGAGAGATGTTAGAAAGCACTTCCACACATGCGCAGCAGTAGATATTAGGAAGGAGACAATTACTGCAGATGCTGGTATTTGAACTGAAAACAATAATGCTGGAGGTCATCTCAGGTCAGGGAGCACCCATGGAGAGAGAGAGTGCAAGCTAACGTTTCGAGTCAGATGACTCTCCATCAAGGCATCTCTGAAGAAGAGTCGTCTAGACTCGAAACGACAGATATTTGGAGCTCTAGTACAAAATCAGCAGTGGATGCTGGATCAGTTGTTAACTTTAAACTTTCTTTTATAAAGCAAAGGTACTAAGGGATATGGAGTTAGGTCACAGATCATTGAATATGAAACAGGCTGAAGGTGCTGATTGGCCTACTCCTGTTCAAAAGTTCCATTGTCTTCATTCTCCATTATAATCCATCGCCGCTAATGCTGTCCTTCTCTCTGGTACCTGTGTAAGGCTGAATCAGTCAATTCACAACCTCAGAATTCATTGTTTGTCATTGGAAGCTTCTTGAGAAGGTGGTGGTGAACTGCCTTCTTGAACCACTGCAGTCTATGTGCTGCAGGCTGACCTACGAAGGCCTGAGGGAGGAATTCTAGAATTTGGACCCAGAGACAGTGAAGGAACATTTATATATTTCCAAGTCAGGATGATGAGTGACTTGGAGGGGAAGCTTGCAGGGAGTAGTGTTCCTATCTATCTGCTGCCCTTGTCCTTCTAGATGGAAGTGGTCATGGGTTTGGCAGGTGTTGTCTCAAGATCTTTGGTGAATTTCTGCAGTGCATCTTGTAGATAGTACACACTGCTGCAACTGAGTGTCAGTGGTGGAGGGAGTGGATGCTTGTGGATATAGTGCCAGTCAAGCGGCTGCTTTGTCCTGGATGGCGTCGAGCTTCTTGAGTGTTGGGGCTGCACCCATCCAGGCAAGTGGGGGGTATCCCATCACACTCCTGGCTTGTGCCTTTTACATGTTGGACAGGCTTTGGGGAGTCAGGAGGTCAGTTACTTGCCGCAGTATTCCTAGCCTCCCTGGCTAGATGACTTTTCATTAGAACTGATGTGACGTGCGGTGGGAGCAGCATTTATGCTGTTGTTGGGGGATTTTCTGGGTGTGGTGAGGTATAGAATGTTGGTGGAGAAAGGGTGTCGATAGTTCAGATAAAGTGATTGGAATGTGAGTTAGGCAGAACAATGATGTGAGAGGTAGTAGGATCAGCAGATGCTGGAGAATCTGAGGTAACAAGGTGTAGAGCTGGATGAACACAACAGGCCAAGCAGCATCAGAGCAGCAGGAAGGTCGACGTTTCGGGCCTAGACCCTCTCTGATGAAGGGTCTAGGCCCGAAACGTCAGCTTTTGTGCTCCTGAGATGCTGCTTGGCCTGCTGTGTTCATCCAGCCTCACATTTTATTATCTTGGAATTCTCCAGCATCTGCAGTTCCCATTACCTCTAATGAGATGTTGTTCCTCTGGTTTGCGCTGTGATTCACTGGAGCATTGCAGCATGCCGAGGACAGACAAGTGGGCATAGGCTCATACAACCATAGAATCCATGGCGTAGAAACAGGCAATTCGGCCCAAGAAGCCCATACCACCCCTCCAAAGACCATCCCACACAGACGCATAACCCTACCCTTACCCTTTCCCTTTTCCTGTAACCCGGCATTTCCCATGGTTAATCCGCCTAACGTACACATCCCTGAACACTACGGGCAATTTAGCATAGGCCAATCCACCCTAAGCTGCACATCTTTGGACTGTGGGAGGAAACCGGAGCACCCGGAGGAATTCCATGCAGACACAGGGAGGAAATTCCACACAGATAATCACGCAAGGGTAGTGGGCATGTGAGCAGGACACCGTATTAAAATGACTGGGAATGGGAAGGTCGAGGTCGTGCTTGCGCACAGACCAGATGCATTCTACAAAGCAGTCACCCAGTCTGCGTTTGGTTTCTCCAATGCAGAGTAGGCAACATTGCATGCAGCGAGTACAATAGGTGGAGAAGGTACAGGAGGAGGTACAGGTGAAATGCCGCTTCTTCTGAAAAAACTGTTTAGGCCCTTGGATAGTGAGCAAGGAGGAGGTGACGGGGCGGGTGTTGCATCTTGTGCGCTTACATGGGAAGGTGCCGTGGGAAGGGGGTCGGGTGGGGAGATGGTATTAGTGGTCGACGAATGGGCTAGGGTTTCCTAGAGGGAATGATCCCAGTAAAATGCAGATGGGGGAAATGAGGGGAAGATGTGTTTGGTGGTGGCGTTCTGCTGGAGTTATCTGAAACGGTTGAGAATGATCTTTTGCATGTGGAGGCTGGTGGGATGAAAAGTGAGGACAAGAGGAAGCCAATCATGCGTTGTGGGCGATGGGAAGGGACAAGAACAGAAGAAAGGGTGATAGGCCAGATGTGGTTGAGGGCCCTGGAACCCACAGTGGGCGAGAAGCCGTAATTATGGAAGAAGCAAGCCGTGTCAGCAGCACAGTTCGGAAGGTAACAGATGTGACGTGGGTGAAGGAACTGGGAGAATGGGATAGAGTCCTTGCAGGACATGGGATGTGATGAGCCGTAGTGAAGGTAGCTATGGAAGCCATTGGCTTTGCAGTGGATGACAGTAGACAGCTTATCCCCAGAAATGGAGACAGCGAGCTCAAGAAAAGGGAGGGAAGTTTTGGAAATGGATGTTGTGAAAATCATAGAGGGGTGGAAATTGGAGGCAAAATGAACAATTTTTTCAAGCTGAGATAACACGGTGTGGAGCTGGATGAACACAGCAGGCCAAGCAGCATCAGAGGGGCTGGAAAGCTTGACGTTTCGGGTCAGGACCCATCTTCAGAAATCAATTTTTCAAGCTCCTGGCTGAAGCACGAAGCAGCACTGAAGCAGTTCTCTATGTCCGGGGAAAAGAGCTGTGCGAAGGGGCTATATACCACATAATGCAATTCTCATCATCCAATCACTGAATCTGAACTATCAACATCTTTTCTCCACAAGTAGTCTACACTCCACCCGCACCACAACCTCATTCACCACCGTAACATAATTCCGGTCCCCTCCACATTTCACTTCAGCTCTAATGCAGAGTCACCTAGACCCAGTACGTCAGCCAACTCTCTCTCCACAGACCCAGTCTACAGTTATTTCCTTTAGGACCCAACCAGCTTATTCAGCAGTGCTGCTGCCTAGCCATTCTAGCATTGAAATCCACCGCCCCCCCCCCCCCACCCCCACCCCACCCAGAGTACATTCGCCTTGATTTGGTTTGATTTATTATTGTCACATGTACCTAGGTACAGTGAAAAATTTTGTTTTACGTGCGGTAGAGGCAGATCATACCCTGAAAAGTGCATGAGGGATGTAGAACGAAGCGAGGAATACAATGTTCCAGCTGCAGAGAAGGCACACAAACAGTGAAATCAGCATTAAATTTAAAATTTGGGAGGTTGATTCAGGAATCTAATAACCTTGGGGGATGAGGCTGATTTTAAATCTGTTGGTGCTTGCGTTTGGCTTTCATATCTTCTGCCCAAGGGCAAAAGGTGGAAAAGGAAAGGTTGGGAGGAATTTTTGATTATGTTGGCTGCCTTTGCAAGGCAGCAATAAGTAAAAGTGTCTGTGTGGAATTTGCATGTTCTCCCCACGTCTGCATGGAGTTTCTTCTGGGTGCTCTGGTTTCCTCGCACAGTGCAAAGATAGGTAGGTTAAGGTGGATTGGCCATGCTAAATTGCCCATAGTGTTCAGGGATGTGTAGTTTGGGTGGGTACTCTGAGGGTTGGTGTGGACCCGTTGGGCTGAAGAGCCTGTTTCCACACTGTAGGGATCCTATTAAAAAAGACTCTCTGTAGTTTCTTACAGTCCTGGACTGAGCAGTTGCCGTACCCAGACAGAATGCTTTCTGTGGCCCGAGTATAAAAATTGATAAGGGCCTTTATAGACATGGTGAATCCCTTAGCCTTCTGAGGAAGGAGAGACTAGAACTGCAGATGCTGGAAGCCTGACTAAATAAACATGGGGCTGGATAAACACAGCCAGTCAGACAGCATCAGAGGGAGCAGGAAGATCAATGTTTCGGGCCGAAACCCTTCATCAGGAAGGGGAAGGGGAGCCCAGAAATAAATCATGGCAGGGAGTTGGGGCTGCAGATAGGGAGGTGGATGCAAGCAGGGGGCTATAGTGATTTGTCAGTGGGAAGGCTGGAGCTGATGGGTGAGCAGGAAGATGGACAAGTTAGGTTAGGTCAGGAGGCGAGGAGTAGGGGCAAGAGCTGGACAGGGTATAAGGCTAGTGCTGGAGGGAATTTGAAGCTGGTGAAATCAACATGCAGGCCCTTGTACTATAAGTTCCCAAGGCAAAATATCAGGTGTTGTTCCTCCAGTTTATGTTTGGCCTCACTCTGACAGTGGAGGAGGCCAAGGACGGACATGACCAGGGGAGTGGGAGGGGGAGTTAAAATGGATGGGAACCGGACGGTCGGTTGAGTGAAGGCAAGTAGAGTGAAGGTGCTCTGCGAACCGGTCCCCTAATTTGCATTTGGTCTCCCCGATATAGAGGTGACCACATCAGGAGCCGCAAATACAATAGACTGGGTTACATGAAATGCTGGTGAATCTCTGTCGGACTTGGAAGGATTGTTTGGGGCCTTGAACAGAAGTGAGAGGGGAGGTGTGGTTGCAGGGAACGGTACCAGCTATGGTAGAGAGGTTGTTGGGGAGTGTAAAGCTGATGAGAGAGTCATGAAGTGATAATGTTGTGTATTTTTGACAGTAGCATTAAAGTAGGCGGACCAGGGCAGATTATTGGTGACCATCACCCCTAAGAACCTGATGCTCTTGACCATCTCCAACTCAGGACCATTGCTGTAGACAGGGGTGTGCCCTCCACTCTGCTTCCTAAAGTCATTTTGTGCCCTTGCCACCCTCAGCGCTTCCCCAAGTGTTGTTCAACTTGGAAGAGCATCGATTCATCAGCTGAGGGAGGATGGTGCGTGGTAATCAGCAGGAAGCTTCCTTGCCCATGTCTAACCTGAAGCAATGAGACTTCATAGGGGTTTGGAGTCAATGTTGAGGACTCCCATTGCAACTCCCTCCCCACGGAGTACCACTGTGTCAACCCCTCTGCAGGGCCTGTCCTGCCGGTGGGACTGGACATATCCAGGGATGGCAATGGTGGTGTCTGGGACATTGTCCATAAGGTATGATTCTATGAGCATGACTATGTCAAGCTGTTGCTTGACTAGTCTGTGAGACAGCTCTCCCAATTTTGGCACTAACCCCCAGATGTTAGTGAGGAGGACTTTGCAGGGTCAACAGGGCTGGGGTTGACATTGTCATTATGATTCCTGATGTCTTGTTTGATGTCAGATGTCCCTTCTTGTTTTAGCCCTTTTTTGTTCTTTCTGACGATTGATACAATTAAGTGACAGCCTGGGCTATTGCAAAGGACAATTAAGCATCAACCACATATAGGCTGGATATAGGCCAGACCAGTTAAGGAAGGCAGATTTCCTTCCCTACAACACATCAGTGAAACAGATGAGTTTTTCTTTACAGCAATCAACAATAGTTTCAAGGTCAGCATATGACATTTATTTCCAGATTTGTATTGAATTCAAATTCTACCATCTGTCATGGTGGAATTCAAACACACTCCCCCAGAAGGTGTAGAGCTGGATGAACACAGCAGGCCAAGCAGCGTCAGAGGAGCAGGAGGGCTGACGGGTTCTGGAATAAATAGGGAGAGAGGGGGAGACAGATTGAAGATAGATAGAGGAGAAGATAGATGGAGAGAAGACAGACAGGTCAAAGAGGCAGGGATGGAGCCTGTAGAGGTGATTGTAGGTGGGGTGTTAGGGAGGAGATAGGTGTGCCCAGGGAAGACGGACAGGTCAAGGGGGCAGGATGAGGTTAGTACGTAGGAGATGGGGGTGGGGCTTGAGGTGGGAGGAGGCGTTAGGTGGGAGGAGGGACAAGTTAGGGAGGCGGGGACGAGCTGGGCTGGTTTTGGGATGCGGTGAGGGGTGGGGGGGAAGATTTTGAAGCTAGTGAAGTACACATTGATGCCAATGGGCTGCAGGGTTCCCAAGTGGAATAGCAAACTCTACACGTTGTTATCTCAGATTTTCCAGCATCTGCAGTTCCTACTATCTCTGAAACAGGGCCCCTGAGCCTAGGAATTAAGTAGTTTCAGGCCTTCAAACCCATACTTTTGACATGCTGTTATACATCTGCCTGATATCTCTGCTTAAAGTTGACTACCATATTCATGATGCCCTCGTTAAACACTTTGGAGCATTTTACAATATTGAAGGTGTTCCATTTCTACAAGTCTTTGTTGGTTTAAATGAGCAGATATTCCCTGGGGTTCATGACAGAGAATTCACATTGAAGCTCGTAACATTTTTAGAGACTGCAATGATGTTCCCCCAGCCAGGTATATCAGAAAAGGAAGAACGCTGAGGGTGTGTGTGGAGAAGACAGAGGAATCACACAAGTCAGGTTGTTCATGCTGGGGTGGGGTGGTACGGTGGCTCGGAGGTTAGCACTGCTGCCTTGCTGCACCAGGGACCCGGGTTCAATTCCACCCTCAGGTGACTGTCTGTGTGGGTTTCGTCAGGGTGCTCCTCCTACAGCCCAAAGAGAGTAGTAAGGGAATGCAACGCTTTGCCTGCAATGGTAGTAGATTCGCCAACTTTAGGTACATTTAAGTCGTCATTGGATGAGCATATGGACGCACATGGAATAGTGTAGGTTAGATGGGCTTGAGATCGGTATGACAGGTCGGCACAACATCGAGGGCCGAAGGGCCTGTACTGTGCTGTAATGTTCTATGTTCTATGTGCAGTTTTAGTGTGGGTGGGCATGTTGACAGGGTATAGTGTGGGTGGGGATGTTGACAGGGGCGTATTGTGGGTGGGGACGTTGACAGGGGTTTAGTGTGAGTGGGTATGTTGGGCAGAGGTTTAGTGTGGGTGGGGATGTTGACAAGGGTTTCGTGTGGGTGGGTATGTTGGGCAGAGGTTTAGTGTGGGTGGGGACGTTGACAGGGTGTAGTGTGGGTGGGGATGTTGACAGGGGCGTAGTGTGGGTGGGTATGTTGACACGGGCGTAGTGTGAGTGGGTATGTTGGGCAGAGGTTTAGTGTGGGTGGGGATGTTGACAGGGGCATAGTGTGGATGGGGATGTTGACAGGGGTTTAGTGTGAGTGGGTATGTTGGGCAGAGGTTTAGTGTGGGTGGGGATGTTGACGGGGCGTAGTGTGGGTGAGCATGTTGGGCAGAGGTTTAGTGTGGGTGGGGATGTTGACAGGGTGTAGTGTGGGTGGGGCTGTTGACAGGGGCGTAGTGTGGGTGAGTATGTTGGGCAGAGGTTTAGTGTGGGTGGGGATCTGTGCAAGCAGTTTAGTATCAGCCAGACAGAGTAAGGGTGGAAGATTTCTTTCCCTGAGGGAGATTACTGAACCCAATGAAGTTTTATTAACGACATGGAAAATCGTTTTGTGGTCAACCTTATCGAAACTCTACTCAACCTCTCTCTGACCAGGAATTAGTCCTACAGCCTGCAAGACGGCCTGTCGCCGTTCATTTCTTACCTGAAACTGACTTGTGATGAATCACCCCTTTGCTCAGGGAACACAGCACATGGTTGAAGCGTTTCTTAAAAAGGTGCAGAAACAAGACACAATCCACTCCCTCATTAGACTCCGATGTTTCTCATTGCAAACATTTCTTTGAATTTCTTCACAACACATGTTTTGCCAACAATTATTCAATAACATTTACCTGAGGCAGGTTGGTTCCAGCATGGGGTTGCCTAATATCTTCAGATGTGGAAATGTGCAATTTTTTTAATAATTTAGTATCGGAAGTGTAGAGGAGCAGAATTTCTAATCAAGCACTGTATTCATTAGCTGGAATGCAGTTGCTGAGAGGCATTGGAATAGGATTCAGTAAAGCTTTGAAAAGGAGGGCATTAGAGGCCGTGCAGAGAGGGTCAAATTGATTGATCCTTCAGATCTTGAGTGGACTTAAGCAATACTGAGATCAGTTCTGGTCCCCTTGTTCAAGGAAAGATGTCATTTTATTGGAAGCAGTTCAGAGAAGGTTCAGCAGGATGATCCCCCCTGATGCCCAAAGGCTAAACAGTTTGAGACTCTACTCACTGGAGTTTAGAAGAACTTTGTCAATCTCACTGTAACTTAGAACTTAGTCAATCTCATTGTAACATATCGGATTCTTAAGGAGCTGGTCAGGGTAAATGCTGAGGGGATGTTACCCCTGATGGGAGAGTGTTGGACCAAAGAGCATTCTCTCAAAATAAAGGGGCACCAATTTACAACTGAGCTGATAAGGAATTTCTTCATTCAGCTCGTTGTGAGTCTTTGGAACTCCTTGCCATTTGGACAGCTGTGGGGGCAGAGAACTTGTGTACTTATTTAAGGCTGAGATAGATTCTCGATCAGAGATAGTAGGAAATGCAGATGCTGGAGAAGCTGAGAGAACCAGGTGTAGAGCTGGATGAACACAGCAGGCCAGGCAGCATCAGAGGAGCAGGATGGTCAACGTTTCAGGCCTAGACCTTTCTTCATTTTCTAAAGCCCAAAACATCAGCCTTCCTGCTCCTCTGATGCTGCTTGGCCTGCTGTGTTCATCCAGCTCTACAGCTTGTTATCTTAGATTCTCGATCACTCAGGGAATCAATGGCTACAGGAAAGGGAAGAAAAATGAATGTGAGGAATGTCAGATCAGCTGTGATCCAATAGAAGGCAGATGAAGGCTAAGGGGCTGAATGGCCTACACCTGTTCCTACTTCTTATGGTATGATGGTCTTATGGACAAGGTAGATGCTAAAAAGGCGATTCATCTTGTGGGAGGGACATTGATTGAAAAGAAGGCATGCTCCATTTAAAACACAGATTAGAAGAGTTTCTTTTCTCTCAGAAGTCCCAGCAAGTGATGAAGTCATGATCAATGAATATTTTAAAGGCAGAGTTCAACAATTTATTACCAGCAGGGATTCAACAGGTTTTGGGCTTAAGCAGGAAATCTGGAGTTGAAGCCCCAGTCAACTCAGCTATGGTTTTACCAAATGATTAAGCAGATTTGAGGGGCTGAATGGCCTACTCCTGTTCCTCGTTCATTTATTTGTATGCTTCCTACCTATCTTTGTATCATCAGCAAATTTGGCTGTAAATCATTCAGCACTTTCATCAAGTCAATACAATATACAGTAATAGTTGAGGCCCCTGTACTGATCCCACCACCATGGGCCTCAGATTGTTAACCTTAAAATAATCCATTTCTCACAACTCTCCAAGATAACAAGCTGGATGAACACAGCAGGCCAAGCAGCATTAGAGGAGCAGGAAAGCTGACATTTCAGGCCTAGACCCTCCTTCAGAAATGGGGGAGGGGAAGGGGGTTCTGAAATAAATAGGGAGAGAGGGGGAGGTGGATAGAAGGGTCTAGGCCTGTGTTCATCCAGCTCTACGCCTTGTTATCTCAGATTCTCCAGCATCTGCAGCTCCCACAACTCTCCATTTCCTTTTAGTTGGCCTATTCTCCTACCTATGTTAATGCATAACGTATCTTGAGTTCTTATTTTCTACCTTAACTCTCTGTGTAGCATCCTATCAAATGCCTATTAATTTTTTTAGTACTTGTTTTCTAAGTAGCAAATAGCAGTTGAACCACCTAAGTACCATCTCCATGGACACCTCCAACGCAGCACGCTCTTCCCTTCAATTGATGCACCATTGCTGAGCAATGTGGACTGCTCCACACTGGCCGAGGGAGTGTATGTTTGTGGATCTGATGCCAGTCAAGTGTTTGTCCTGGCTGGTGTTGATCTTCTGGAATGTTGTTAGAGCTGTCCCCCTTCCAGGCAAGTGGGGAGTATTCCATCACACTCCTGACTTGTCCCTTGTAGGGAGACGGGGGTGAGTTACTCACTGCAGTATTTCTAGCCTCTGACCTCTTCTTTATCTTTATATGGCTAATCCTGTCAGGTTTCTGGTCAATGATAGCCCTTGGGATGTTGAAGATTCAGTGATGGCGATGCCCTTGAATGTCAAGGGTCAATGCTTAAATTCTCTCTTATTGGAGATGGTCATTGCCTGGCATTTGTGTATCCCAAATATTAGCCGCCACGTAACAGCCCAATCCTGGATATTTGTCCAGATCTTGTTGCAATTGAACACGGACTGCTTCAGTATCTGAGCAGTCGGAAATAGTGCTGAACATTGTGTAACCATTGGAGCACAATTCTGCTTCTTACCTTAATTCTACTATCTTCGTTTTTACTGATATTATATTAGCGTCATCTTAGGAAACACTGACACATAAAGCATGTATTAAGTCAATTGAGATTTGCCCCGAATTTTCAAGCATATATCACTTCTGTTATCTTTTAAAAAGTCCATTGTGCCTTGAACAGTCTTACTTAATATATACAAGTCATTAGGAAATTTTGGGTAGAGCTGGATGAACACAGCAGGCCAAGCAGCATCAAAGGAGCAGGGAAGCTGATGTTTTGGGTCTAGACTCTTCTTCAGAAAGCATCCAGACCCGAAACCTTGGCTTTCCTGCTCCCCTGTTGCTGCTTGGCCTGCTGTGCTCATCCAGCTCTACGCCTTGTTATCTAAGAAGGGTTTCTTTTCTCTCAGAAATTCCAGCAAGTGGCAGGGTCAAGATCAATGAATATTTTAAAGGCAGAGTTCAACAATTTATTACCAGCAGGGATTCAATGGATATTGGGCTTGACCAGAAAAACTGGAGTTCACCCTGCACTCCAGTTCACCCTCATCCAGTTGAGAAGCTTTCCTCTGCAATGTCCCTGACGTTCGTCCATGACTCACCTAAAATTTGTTGCTCGATGTTCCCTTCGCCCAAGTCTTGCACCTGTCACACACTGCCAGGCCCAGCAGACCTCAGTCGACTTGACCCACCTCATTCCCCAACACCTAATGCATCGAGACCTCAGTTGGTCTCGGCCAGGAAAGTGCTAATGAAGGAAGGTCTCCTGGGCGTCCCTCAGAAAGTCCTCCCACTCCTTACTGTTTTACACTAACACTATTCCAATCAATAAGAGATCATAAGAACTGTCGATGCTGGAGTCAGACATAACACAGTGTGGAGCTGGAGGGACACAGCAGGCCAGGCAGCATCAGAGGAACAGGAAATCTAACATTTGGCATCAGGACCCTTTTTCAGAAAGGATCATTTTCTGAAGAGGGGTCCCGACCTGAAACATTAGCTTTTCTGCTCCTCTGATGCTGCCTGGTCTGCTGTGTTCCTCCAGCTCCACACTGTGTTACCTCTAATCAATAAGGCCTTTCAAGAGCACGTATTGCACATTTCTGGGAATTCTGTGTAGATGTGCCTTTCTCTCACTGTACAGAATATTCCCTGCTGTATAATTATACGCCTGTCAGCTCTAAGCAGAAAGACTCCACCTTCATCGGCTCAAGGACATCTCGCTTTCCAACACGACAATGTCTCACCTAATCAGTACAGCTGCAGTATCACCTTTTCCTCCTTCCCTCCCTTTGCTGAGCACTTTAAATTTGTTTGTTTGCTAACACAAAGGCTTTGGAATGATTCTATTATGTTTGCCATAAAAATGGTTTGTGCCTTAATCCCTGGGAGAAAAGCCTGGGAAAGGAATTGGGTGTTAAATGCAGTCTCGTCAGTGTTGCCAGCAAAGCCAGGGCTCGTATCTTGTCAAGAGGGTAGGGAAGCTTTGGTGGCAGGGTGGAGGAGAAAGAAAAGGAGAAGCCTTGTGAAAGCACAAGGCACAGATAGACCTATTGAAGCAGGGGAAAGGAGGAAGTTACCCATTGTTCAGCTCTGTCGCCAATTTGGTGCACAAGCTATGCCGGTGGCGCAGGAACACCGAGAGTGGAACTGAAGGCCCAACTCACAGGCAAGTTGCCACTTGAATGTGTGAGACATGACAGAAGAAACCAATTTGAGGTGTCCTCCCCACTGCCTGCATGAGAAAAACAAACACTCGGCAGGATTGGCAGAGTCTATGAAGAGAGAAACAGGGTGAATGTGTCAGGCCGATGCCTTTTGACAGGACTCTGTTTCCCAGGATAGTCAAAGCATTGCTTGTGTTTTTCAGATTTCCAGCTTCTGCAGTATTTTGCTTTTTCAACATGACACAGGTCTGAGCAATGTGATTATAGAATTGTACCAGCCTCCACCACTTCCTCTGGCAGCTCATTCCATACATACACCACCCCCTGTATGAAAACTTTGCCTCTTAGGTCGCTTTTATATCTTTCCTCTCTCCCGTTAAACCAAGATGTCTAGTTTTGGAACCCCCTCCTACCCTGGAAATCCCTACAGTGTTGAAGCAGGTCATTTGGCCCATTGGGTCCACACCAACTCTCTGAAGGGGACCCCACCCAGACCCAACCCTCAACACATCCCTGTAATCCTGCATTTCCCATGGCTAACCCACCTAGCCTGCACATCCCTGGACACTATGGGCAAGTTACCATGGCTAAACCACCTAACCTGCACATCTTTGGACAATGAGAGGAAACCAGAGCACCCGAAGGAATTTCACGCAGACAGGTGGATAATTTACAAACCCTAGGCCCTGGCTATTCACCCTATCCATGCCCCTCATAGTTGACTTTGAGCTGGCCTCTTAAAATGCCTTGGAAGCCATTCAGTTTGAGGGCAATTAGGGCTAAACTACAAATGCCAAAGAACAAACTATAAAAACATTCTGTGACAAACCTTCTGATTTGACATAAAGGTCAAAGTTGAATGATAACAGCAAACATCAGAACACTTTGCTCACAAAGTCAATTAAAAAAAAGACCCCCTAATCAGTATTAGACAGCACCCACGCAGATGATATGTCTACTGATTGATCAGTGAGCCATCATCTCTTAACAATCAAACAATCTGTCGATCTGTCTAGTAAAACACAAATGTGATAAATCATGCTTTAGTGATATTGCATTGTCCAGGGTATTGTGACCTTTACCAAATAGAAGGACAAGGAACATGGAACACCAGCCCCGGAAAGTTCCCCACTCAGCATCCTGACTTGGAAATACATCACCATTCCTTTAGAGTTGCTGGGTCAAAATCCTGGAACTCCTTCCCCTGCAGCACACTGGGTGTGTCAACTACACACAGACTGTCATAGTTCGAGAAGGCAGCTCACTACCACAAGGGCAACTAGGGAGGGGCAATAAATGCTGATCTAGCCAACGGCGCCCCCATCCCATAAATGAGTGAGAAGTACACAGGACATAACTCCCCTGCAATCTTTTCAATTTGTACCTTGGGATTTTTTATATGGGCCTAAGAGGCTCCTCAGTGTGAAACTTCAGCTGAAAGGTATTTTTTCTAATACAGAGCATTGACAATGGCTGTTGAGTGGATCTTAAACATTCTGATTCAAAAGTAAGCTGAAGAAGGGCAAAGAACAGTACAGCAACAGGAACAGGCCTTCTTGCCCACCAACGCATGATACCCATCTAAAGTAAAAACCTCAAGCCTGTACACTGTCCATATCCCTCTACTCCCTGTCTATTCATGTATCTGTCAAGATGCTTCTTAAATGTTGCTACTGTATCCACCTCCTCCGGCAGCACGTTCCAGGCACTTACCACCCTCTGTGTAAAAACCTGCCTGTCAGATCTTCTTTAAACTTACCCCTCTTTACCCTAAATCAATGCCCCCCCCCCCAGTAATTGACATTTCCACCATGAGAAAAAGACTTTGACTGTCCATTCTGTCCATTGTAAATTACTACCAGGTTGCCTCCTCAGCCCCTGACATTCAAGTGAAAACAAACCAATCTCTCCTCATGACCTTCCAAACTAGGCAACATCAGGGAAACCTGCTTCTGTACCCTCTCTAAAGCCACCAGATACTTCTGGTAGGGTGGCGACCAGAATTATATGCAATATTCCAAATGTGGCCGAGCTAAAGTTATATACAGCTGCAACATGACTTGCCCTGAATGATGAAGCCAAGAATACCATACACCTTTGCAACCACCTTATCCACTTATTCTGTCACTTTCAGATAACTGTGGACCTGCATGCCTTGATCCCTTAATATGATAATACTTCTAAGGGCTCTGCCATTTACTGTATACTTCCCTCCTGCATTAGGCTTTCCAAAATGCATCATGTCACATTTGTCTGGATGAAATTTCACCTGCCATTTCTCTGCCCATGTCTCCAGCTCATCTGAATGCTGCTGTATCCTCTGGTCAACCTCCCCACTGCCCACAGCTCCCCCCATCTTTGTGTCATCCACAAATTTACGAATCAGGCCACCTACATTCTCCTCCAAATCATTTGTATTACGTTACAAATAACACAGTCCCAGCACTGATCCCTGCAGAACACCATCAGTCACAGATCTCCATGCCCATCCACCGCTGCTCTCTGTCTCCTGTGGCTAAGCCAGTTCTGTATCCACCTTGCCAGCTCGCCATGAGTCCCATGTAACTCCACCTCCTCTATCAGCCTGCCATGAGGGGCCTTGTCAAAGGTTTGCTACAGTCCATATAGACTACATCCAGTGCCCTGCCCTCAATCACCTTTGTCACTCCCCCCATGAATTCAATCAAGTTTGTAAGACTCAAGCTGCCCACAAATTATTCCTAATGAGTCCATATTTTTCCAGTTGTGAGTACATCCTATTTCTAAGAATCTTCTCAATAATTTCCCTGCCACTGATGTATGGCTCACTGGCCTGTAGTTTCCTCATTGTTTCTGTTGCTCTTCTTAAGCAAAGGAACAACATTGGCTTTTCTCCAGTCCTCTGAGACCTCTCCTGTGACAAAAAAGAATATAAAGACTTTGTACAATGCCCCAGCAATTTCCTCAATAAAAACTGAAAGAACCGCGGATGCTGTAAATCAGGAGCAAAAATAGAAGTTGCTGGAAAAGCTCAGCAGGCCTGGCTGCATCTGTGAAGAAACAAATCACTTCACTTCTGAGAAAGGGTCACCGGACCCGAAACATTAACTCTGTTTCTTTTTCTTCACAGATGCTGCCGGAACTGCTGAGCTTTTCCAGCTGCTTTGTTTTTGTCCCAGCAATTTCCTCCCTCACCTCCGTCAGCACTCTGGGATAGATCCCATCAGGTCCTGGGGTCTTGTCTACCTTAATGCTGGAAAAACACCCAACACCTCCTTTTACATTACCAATTTGCCCCAGAATATCAACATACACCTCCCAACGACTTATGTCCTGCTCCTTTGTGAATGCTGAAGCAATGTATTTGTTAAGGACCACATCCACTTCGTCTGTCTTTGTACGAAAATTCCTCCCTTTGTCCTTGAGTGGATCTACCCTTTCCCCTGTTACCCTCTTGTTTCTTATACATGTATAAAATGTATACCTAAATGTAATATGTATAAAATGCATATAAAATGTATATGTAAATGTAATACATATAAAATGCCTTGGAATTTTCCTTAATACTTTTGTCAAGGACATTTCATAGTCCCTTTTAGCCCCCCAAATTCCTTCTTCGAGTTCTTTCCTGCTCTCATTATTTACTTTGAGCCTGTCTTCAGACTAAACTTTACATGGGCCTCCTTTTCCTTTTGACTAAGCTTACAATTTCACTTGTCGTCCAAGGTTCCTGAATCTTGTCAAACGTATCCTTCATTTTCACGGGTACAATGCCATGGTTGACTGCAAAGTTATTAGGCTTATAATACCAACTGGAAAGTTTTGCGGTCAGTTCCTGTCGCAGTGGTTGACAAATCACCAGATTTATCAAATCCAATTTCACAATTTGTCGAGGTGGAATCTGAACCCATAATCCGTAGGTCCACATTACCAGGCAATTTAAATAAAAAGATGTCCCCTGACCACTTTGCAATCTTTGAAAGACTTTCCAGCTGTCAGCTCCGCTGCAACGTAGGAAACAATAGGCCGATCTTCACACGGCAACTCCAGTCTGGTAATTCTGCTATTCTGCTCTGATTGGGTCCAGGAAAGGGGTTGATAAAGTTCCAGGAATCTTTGTTAATGGCAAATTTTGTTGGTGGAAAACTTGGCAGTTTTCTCTGGAGCGTAGAAGTCTGAGGGGTGACTTTATATAGGGTATATAAAATCATGAGTGGCAGTGATGACGTGACTAGGCACAGCTTTTCTCCCTAGGGTAGGAGAGTTCAAAACTAGAGGGTGTATGTTTGACGTGAGATGGGAAAGGTTTAAAAGGGAGCCAAGGGGCAACTTTTTCACACAAAAGGGTCTGTTTCCAAGCTATATGACTTTATGCCAAATCTATATCACTTCTCAATGATGACATAAACTAACTTCTTCACATATTTGCATTAATCCCTGACATTATAGTCATGATCAGATAATCTTTTCTACATGATGCTGATTGTGGAATAAGTATTGGCCAGGAAATTGGGAGGAAATTTTCTGTCATTCTTTGAAATTTCAATGATGTTTGCCTTGTACCTTCTAGATGCTTGAACACCAAGGCATCTGACTTGCTGGTGACAATTGTAACATTAAATTATTTTGAAATCAGTATCAGAAACAACTTTGGGTCTGAATGAAAGACCAAGACTGAGGGCCGAAGGGCCTGTTCTGCGCTGTATTGTTCTATGTTCTATGTTCTAACTGCAGATAATGGAAATCTGATACAAAGCAGAAATCACTAATGAAACTCAGCAGGCCTGCCAGCATCTGTGGAAAGAAGTCAACATAGTGTGGAGCTGCAGGAACACAGCAGTTGAGGCAGCATCAGAGAAGCAGGAAAGCTGACGTTTTGGGTTAGGACCCTTCTTCAGAAATGACGGACTGAAATGGAGCTGGGAAATAAAGAGAGGGAGAAGGGGTAGGGCTCGGGGAGGTAGGTGGGATGGTAATAGCTGTGTTCCTCCAGCTCCACACCATGTTGTCTCTGACTCCAGCATCTGCAGTTCTGACTATCTCTGTGGAGAGAAAGCAGAGTCAACATTTTGGGGACAATGACCCTTCTTCAGGATTCCTACTCTGAAAAGGGTCACTGTGCCTGAAATGTTGGCTCTGCTTTCTCTCCACAGATGCTGCCTGACCTTCCAGCCATTTCTGTTTTTATATGAGGCTGAGTGTGTATTGTTTGAATTTAAACTGATGGCTACCCCAGACCAGCTTCCCAGAAGCTTTGAGGAGAAGTGTGAAGTGGAAGACTCCTATTTGCTTGGGACAGTACAGACACGGGATAAGATCATGAACACGAAGAGCAGCCCTGGTTGGCATGTTTTGCTCGGATGAACATGAAGCTTAAAGCCACTTCCCCACCCTAGCCCATGTCCCTTGAATTCCCTTAGTGCCTGAACTTCTATCAATCTTAGTGTTGAATGCATTCCATCACTGAGCTGCCACTGCCTCTCTGGAACAGAGTATTCCACAGCCCTCTAAACGAAAAGATATCTCAACCCTAAATGGGCAGCACTTTGGGGAGTCCCAAACTAGACGCCATGGGTTTAAGAGGGGAAAAGATTTAAAAGGGACAAAATGAGCAACTTTTTCACACAGAGGGTGGTGCGTGTATGGAATAAGCTGCCAGAGGAAGTGGTGGAGGCTGGAACAATTACAACATTTAAAAGGCAAATGAAACTAGATTTATTTAAGATATGTGGTCAGCATGGAAGACTTATACTGAAGAGTCTGTTTCCATGCTATGTAACTCAATGACATCTCCCAACTACAACTGAAACTTACATTTTTGTAGCAAATCAACACAAGATTTGAATCACTGGACTGTAATAAAATCATAAGTTGACGCAAAACTACAGAAAATAATGTTGGTAAAGAGGGTTAAAATCATGATTGAAAAGATTTCAAGGTAGCTCAAGCAACACTCAAGATGTTTGACACCATCTACGACAAAACAGCCGCTTGATTGGCACCACATCTAACAGTTTCAATGTTCACTCCCTCTACCACCGACGCTCAGAAGCAGCAGTGTGTACTATCTACAAGATGCTCTGCAGAAACTCACCAAAGACCCTTTGGGGCAGCACAGTGCCTCAGTGGTTAACGCTGCTGCCTCACAGAACCAGGAGCCCTGGCTCAATTCCACCCTCAGGTAACTGTCTGTGTGGAGTTTGCACGGTCTCTCTGCATCCTCCGGGTGCTCCGACTTCCTCCCACAGCCCAAAGGTGTGCAGGCCAGGTGGATTGGCCATGCTAAGTTGCCCAGAGAGTTTAGGGATGTTGAGATTAGAGGGACGGGTCTGGATAGGATGCTGTGAGGGCTGGAGTTGACTTATTGGGCCGAAGGGCCTGTTCCCCCACTGTAGGGATTGAACAATCCTCAGGCAGCACCTTCCAAACACCTGACCACTTCCATCTGAAAGGACAAGGGCAGCTGATACATGGAAACACCACCATTTCAACATCCCCTCAAAGCTACTCGCCATCCTGACTTGAACATATATCGCCATTCCTTCACTATTGCTGAGTCAAAATCCTGGAATTCCCTCCCTAATAGCATTGTGGGAGCTCATATACAGGTCCTCTCCAGGGCAATTAGGGATGAGCAGTAAATATTGGCTTTGCCTATGACCCACATGCCCTGGAGTTAAGAAACAAAAAAACTTTGAAGTGCTTCTTGAATCTTCTGACTGAGGAGCCAAGCAAGAGTGTGTCCAGACCAGCTTTTTATAAATTGTAATGGTTCTGAAAGGGTTAATATTGGAGCTTGTATTAGAATCACCTGATCTGGGGATGTCTTTGGGTGGAATAGTGACAGCCTAGCCTGAGCTCCTGAAATTAAAATCCAAAAAAAGAGCTGGAGATCACAGTCGGTCAGGCAGCACCCTTGGAGAGAGAACGAGCTAATGAGTTGAGTCTAGATGACTCTTCATCAGAGCTGATGCAATGCGTGGAGGGGGTAGCATTTATGCAATGATGGGTTGAGTGGAGTGCTGCAGGAGGAAGGATGTTGATAGTTCAGATTAAGATCACAGAACTCTGACAGTGTGGAAACAGGCCCTTCAGCCCAACAAGCCCACACTGACCATCAGAGCATCCCACCCAGACACTCCCCGTCTACACATCCCTGAACACTACAGGAAATTTAGCGCAGCCAATCCACCTAGCCTGCACCTCTTTGGACTGTGGGAGGAAACTGGAGCACCCAGAGGAAACCCACGCAGACACGGGGAGAATGTGCAAACTCAACACAGACAGTTGCCTGAGGATGGAATTGAACCCGGGTCCCTGTTGCTGTGAGGCAGCAGTGCGAACCACTGAGCTTCCATGCCGCCCCTGAGTGATCAGGATGTGACAATGATGCGCCTAACTGTCAAACTGGAAAGAACAGACAGGCCTGCTGGAGCAGGTGGTGGGGAGAGAGGGCACAGTGGCAGGGAATGCAACAAGTAAAGCTAAAAGAAAGGAAAGAAATGGGACTGAGTTCACAATCTAAAGGTGTTGAACTCGTTATTAAGCCTGAGATCCTGATGGAGGTTGAGGCAGTTTCTCTGTGCAGGGACCATGTACCTTTCCTCTCTGGGTTGTAAACTTCAAGTCAATAAAGTCAGCATTTATTGTCTGTCCCTAGCTGCCCCCTTGAGAAGGTGCAGGTGAGATGCCTTGTTGAACCTCTGCAGTCCACATGCTTTGGGTTGACCTACAATGCCCTAGGGGAGGGGTTTTGACCCAGCAATACTGAAGGAACAGCGAGATATTTCCAAGTCAGAATGGTGAAACTTGGAGGGAAACTTGTAGGAGGGGGTGGTGTTCCCATGTCTCTGCTGCCCCTTGTCCTTCTAGATGGAAGTGGCTGTAGGTTTGGAAGGCGCTGCCTGAGGATCTTTGGTGAATTTCTGCAGTGCATCTTGTAGATAGTACACACTGCTGCTACTGAGGTGGTGAGACACGTCAGAACATCTCTTTAAAATCAGTTCAATGTTTTATTGAAGAATCAGGCTCTGTGTCATTTTATTGCTCAGCTACCAATACAACTATTGCAAGTAAAAACAGACTGAAGCAACTTGGTTTCCTGTGTTAATAGTTAAACTTGCCCTTTGCTGATGCTGGGACTCCAATTGTCCGGTGAGCTAAGCCCACAGTTTACAGCTTAAGCTGAAAACTGCATGGCTGACATTGTGCAGTACTGAGAGGGTGACAGTGATAACGGGAACTGCAGATGCTGGAGAATCCAAGATAACAAAGTGTGGAGCTGGATGAACACAGCAGGCCAAGCAGCATCTCAGGAGCACAAAAGCTGACATTTCGGGCCCAGACCCTTCATCAGAGAGGGGGATGGGGTGAGGGTGACTCTCTGGTTGTGGTGCTACCGTTGAGCTGAAATGTTTCAGCTGAGGCCCCACATACCCTCTCATGTGGCCATGCACCACCCCCATTTTGAAGAAGATGGAATTTTCTCAGGAGACGAGGCTAATATCCCTCAATCAACGTTCAGCCATTGTTGGGTTATCTGGTTCTCTGGTTCCCACGTGGCTGTTTGCTGTGTTTCCTTCAACTGCAACAGCGACTGCTCTCCAAACGCATTTCACTAGCTGCTTTGAGGCATCCTGCAAAAATTGTCCCAGCCTCTTCGTCTTCGTTTTTAAAACAACTTCCCCAGTCGATGTGAGTTGCAACAAAGCAACAGAAAATCAAGCCCTGTCTACATTTGAAGGGTTTAGCTTCCTGTGGAGCAAATGCCAACACCATGACTTGAGCCCCGGAACCGAAGGCCAGCACTGAGAGCAGAAGTGCAGCCCTGCCAGCGATGCCAGCCTTCGGGACGAGGGACCAAACCCAGGTCTCAGCTGCTCTCTCCCAGGGCGATGAAAAGGAGCAAATCCTACGGTGGCACTTCAAAAAACAGAGCAAGGGACTTCTCTCTGGTTGTATTTATCCAACTGACAAACATAGCTAGAACAGATTTTCCAGTCCTGATCACACTTGTACGAGTGTGAATTCTTGCAATATGGCAAACCAGCTATCAGGTTTGTTCATACACCGGTGTCATCTCAAAATGACTTCACTGTTACAAAAGTGCCCTGAGGAAGGTATCATGGAAATGCGTACTTCCCGAGGAAATGGACAGCAATTTTGTGCACAGGCAAGATGGGATTTAGCCCTGATAAGTGTGATGTGGCGCACTTTGGAAAGAAGGGACTAGACAAGGCAGTACTCAATGAATAGCGGGGCACTGGGAAGCTCAGAGGAACAGGGGTGTTTGCCTACAGATCTGTCAAGGCTATCAGGACAGGTTAATAAGGTAGTTACAAAAGCATATGGGATACTCAGGGAGATCATGAAGGAGCTGTACGGCCACAGCTAGAGTACTGTGTGCATTTCTGGTCACCACATGACAGAAAGGATTCTATAAGTCTGTGATTTCACAGGCAGGAATGACAAATATTTTTGATGCTGCTTGCTGAAGAATTCTGATCAATACTGACCCTTCAACAGTGCAGCACTCCCTCAGTACTGACCCTCGGACAGTGCAGCGCTCCCTCAGTACTGACCCTCGGACAGTGCAGCGCTCCCTCAGTACTGACCCTCTGACAGTGCAGCACTCCCTCAGTACTGACCCTCTGACAGTGCAGCACTCCCTCAATACTGACCCTCTGACAGTGTGGCGCTCCCTCAATACTGACCCTCTGACAGTGCAGCACTCCCCCAGTACTGACCCTCTGACAGTGCGGCACTCCCTCAGTCCTGACCCTCCGACAGTGCGGCACTCCCTCAGCACTGACCCTCTGACAGTGCAGCACTCCCACAGTACTGACCGTCCGACAGTGCAGCACTCCCTCAGTACTGACCCTCTGACAGTGCAGCACTCCCTCAGTACTGACCCTCCAACAGTGCAGCACTCCCTCTGTATTGACCCTCGGACAGTGCAGCGCTCCCTCAGTACTGACCCTTCAACAGTGCAGTGCTCCCTCTGTACTGACCCTCGGACAGTGCGGCATTCCCTCAGTACTGACACTGACGATGCATTACTTACCCATTGTGCTGCCAGGAATTGCTTTCCAGGGAGTCTTTGTGATTTTCTGCAGGTAGTACATGGCCTGTACGGTGGCTCAGTGCTTAGCACTGCTGGCGCACAGCACAACGGACTCGGGTTTGACTCCAGCTTCAGGCGACTGTCTGTGTGGAGTTTGCACATTCTCCCCGTGCCTGCGTGGGTTTCCTCCGGGTGCTCTGGTTTTCTCCCACAGTCTAAAAGATGTGCAGGTTAGGTGGATTGGCCATGCTACATTGCCCGTAGTGTTCAGGAAGGTGTAGATTAGTTAGGTTAAAGGGGGATGAGTTTGGGTGGGATTGTCTGAGGTTCGGTGTGGACTTGTTGGACTAAAGGGCCTGTTTCCACACTGTAGGGATTCTATGATGATAACCTTTCATCATGTTTAAGACCTGAATCTGGTTGCCCCTCAGCCTTTTTCATCCAAAGAGAAAAGACCACCAGCCTGACCCAAATTATGAGGTTTTCCACAAATCTCCTCCATTATTCTCAACATCTATCCATAAATAAACTGCAATTTAATTATTTCTCTTTTCTTTTGCTTGAATGATGCGGACACATTTCCCCCATTCCTTCAGTCAGTGGTCTCTAACTTTATATGGACCGCAGTAACATTATTGTAAATTTTAAACTCAGAATTAGGTTTATTTTACTGATTGTTTTTTTTTAACCGTCGACATTATGGGAACAGGGCTGTTGATATTGCCAGTAAACCATTAGTAGCACCACTAACTCCTGAGCTGACTCCCATTTCAAAATTGCATTGTTACTTGTGTTCTGACCTTCGGAAGTTAAACTGCCTGGAGAAGACAAGCCATTAAGACAAAGGATTATACTGCAGAGACAGAGTTGTCCAAGGCCCATTCTAGAAAGATTTTGTCAAATGCCCTTCATACAGCTTTTTGCTGTATGTAGGCTGTAGGATGTAGGATGTAGGATGGTGTAACGAGTAATTCTAACCTTTTTGTACCTTTGAGACAACTGTCTCTGCAGCTGGTGAGAAAACAATAAGCTCGCATTCCAGCACCATCAAGAGGAACACGCGGTGTTGATTACGTGTTTGACATCATCTACTGAGACGTAATTTGCTCCTCCAACATCTTCTGAGAAGTTTTTGAAAGGTTGTAGCTGAGTCTAAACGCATGGTTAGAGCAGACTTTTGTTGCATTTTGTCGCACTGTTTAATGAGATTTTAAAATAGTCACTATATGTATACAATTGTGTGTGTGTATGTATCAAAAATGGTTTTTACTTCTGTTTGCAAATTCAGTTTATGATCAAGGGTGAGAACAAACTTCAGACTCAGTGATAAACAGTGATGGCAATTGATCCGAGGGCAGAGTGAAAATTAGAGCAGGTGAAGGAAATACTGAATGGGGAAAAACATCAATAAACAGCAGTGAGTGGTTTGGATTGAGAACTCAAGTGGAAAGAACAAGAGAAGGGAATTGAATAACGCAAGGGAAATTGTTCATGGGGAGATGGGAAGTGAATGAGTACTTCAGCTCTCTGATGAAGGGTCTGGACCTGAAACGTCAGCTTTTGTGCTCCTAAGATGCTGCTTGGCCTGCTGTGTCCATCCAGCTCCACACTGTGTTATCTCGGATTCTCCAGCATCGGCAGTTCCCATTATCTCGAGTACTTCATGACGTTGTCTTATTGCTTCAGCACAATTATATGTCCTAATTTACTCTGTATCGATGAGACTGTTGGAACTACTGCGTCTGTTAACACAGCACCAGCTGTCTGTCAAAACCCGACATCATCGAGTCATATGTCTGCAAACCAGCTTAACTTTAGAAATCAAGACGTAGGAAGTTGAGCACTATCTGATCACAATACCTCTCCCACTCCTTCAAAACAACTCCTTTAGTCCGAGAGAACAAGGTGTGGAGCTGGATGAACACAGCAGGACAAGCGGCATCTCAGGAGCAGGAAAGCTGACGTTTCGGGCCTAGACCCTTCATCAGAAAAGGGGGATGGGGAGAGGGTTCTGGAATAAATAGGGAGAGAGGGGGAGGCGGACCGAAGATGGAGAGAAAAGAAGATAGGTGGAGAGAGTATAGGTGGGGAGGTAGGGAGGGGATAGGTCAGTCCAGGGAAGACGGACAGGTCAAGGAGGTGGGATGAGGTTAGTAGGTAGATGGGGGTGCGGCTTGGGGTGGGAGGAAGGGATGGGTGAGAGGAAGAACAGGTTAGGGAGGCAGAGACATGCTGGGCTGGTTTTGGGATGCAGTGGGGGGAGGGGACGAGCTGGGCTGGTTGTGTGGTGCAGTGGGGGGAGGGGACGAACTGGGCTGGTTTAGGGATGCAGTAGGGGAAGGGGAGATTTTGAAACTGGTGAAGTGCACATTGATACCATTAGGCTGCAGGGTTCCCAGGCGGAATACGAGTTGCTGTTCCTGCAACCTTCGGGTGGCATCCTTGTGGCACTGCAGGATGCCCATGATGGACATGTCATCTGAAGAATGGGAGGGGGAGTGGAAATGGTTTGCGACTGGGAGGTGCAGTTGTTTGTTGCGAACCGAGCGGAGGTGTTCTGCAAAGCGGTCCCAAAGCCTCCGCTTGGTTTCCCCAATGTAGAGGAAGCCACACTGGGTACAATGGATACAGTATACCACATTGGCAGATGTGCAAGTGAACATCTGTTTGATATGGAAGGTCATCCTGGGGCCTAGGATGGGGGTGAGGGAGGAGGTGTAAGGGCAAGTGTAGCACTTCCTGCGGTTGCAGGGGAAGGTGCCGGATGTGGTGGGGTTGGAGGGGAGTGTGGAGCGGACAAGGGAGTCACGGAGAGAGTGATCTCTCCGGAAAGCAGACAAGGGTGGGGATGGAAAAATGTCTTGGGTGGTGGGGTCGGATTGTTGATGGCGGAAGTGTCGGAGGATGATGCGTTGTATCCGGAGGTTGGTGGGGTGGTATGTGAAGATGAGGGGGATCCTTTGGGGGCGGTTGTGGCGGGCACGGGGTGTGAGGGATGTGTTGCGGGAAATACGGGAGATGCAGTCAAGGACGTTCTCGACCACTGCGGGGGGAAAGTTGCGGTCCTGGAAGAACGTGGACATCTGGGATGTACGGGAGTGGAATGCCTCATCCTGGGAGCAGATGCGGTGGAGGCAGAGGAATTGGGAATAGGGGATGGAATTTTTGCAGGAGGGTGGGTGGGAGGAGGTGTATTCTAGGTAGCAGTGGGAGTCAGTGGGCTTGAAATGGACATCAGTTTCTGGCTGGTTACCTGAGATGGAGACCGAGAGGTCCAGGAAGGTGAGGGATGTGTTGGAGATGGCCCAGGTGAACTTGAGGTTGGGGTGGAAGGTTTTGGTATGTTGTTGGATGAACTGTTCGAGCTACTCTGGGGAGCAAGAGGTGGCGCCGATACAGTCATCAATGTAACGGAGGAAGAGGTGGGGTTTGGGGCCTGTGTAGGTGCGGAAGAGGGACTGTTCCACGTAACCTACAAAGAGGCAGTCATAGCTTGGGCCCATGCGGGTACCCATGGCCACCCCCTTTGTCCGAAGGAAGTGGGAGGAATCGAAAGAGAAGTTGTTGAGGGTGAGGACGAGTTCGGCTAGGCAGATGAGGGTGTCGGTGTAGGGGGATTGGTCGGGCCTGCGGGGCAGGAAGAAGCGGAGGGCCTTGAGGCCATCTGCATGAGGAATACAGGTGTATAGGGACTGGGCGTCCATGGTGAAATTGAGTTGTTGGGGGCCGGGGAATTGGAAGTCCTGGAGGAGGTGGAGGGTGTGTGGGTGGTGTCATGGACGTAGGTGGGGAGTTCCTGGACCAAAGGGGAGAAAATGGAGTCCAGATAGGTGGAGATGAGTTCGGTGGAGCAGGAACAGGCTGAGACAATGGGTCGATCAGGGCAGACAGGTTTGTGGATTTTAGGAAGGAGGTAGAAAGGGGCCGTGCGGGGTTGGGGAACAATGAGGTTAGAGGCTGTGGGTGGAAGGTCCCTTAAGGTGATGAGGTCATGGATGGTGTTGGAGATGATGGTTTAGTGCTCGGGGGTGGGGTCATGATCAAGGGGGTGGTAGGAGGAGGTGTCGGAGAGTTGGCGTTTGGCCTCGGCGATGTAGAGGTCAGTGCGCCATACTACACTGTGCCAGCCTTGTACCCCACCAACCTCCGGATACAACGCATCATCCTCCAACACTTCCACCATCTACAATCCGACCCCACCACCCAAGCCATTTTTCCATCCCCACCCTTGTCTGCCATCCGGAGAGACCACTCTCTCTGCGACTCCCTTGTCTGCTCCACACTCCCCTCCAACCCCACCACACCCGGCACCTTCCCCTGCAACCACAGGAAGTGCTACACTTGCCCCCACACCTCCTCCCTCACCCCCATCCTAGGCCCCAGGATGACCTTCCATATCAAACAGATGTTCACCTGCACATCTGCCAATGCGGTATATTGTATCCATTGCATCCGGTGTGGCTTCCTCTACATTGCGGAAACCAAGCAGAGGGTTCGGGACCGCTTTGCAGAACACCTCTGCTCAGTTCGCAACAAACAACTGCACGTCCCAGTCGTGAACCATTTTAACTCCCCCTCCCATTCCTCAGATGACATGTCCATCATGGGCCTCCTGCAGTGCCACAATGATGCCACCCAAAGGTTGCAGGAACAGCAACTCATATTCTGCTTGGGAACCCTGCAGCCCAATGGTATCAATGTGGACTTCACAAGCTTCAAAATCTCCCCCTCCCCCACCGCATCCCAAAACCAGCCCAGTTCTTCCCCTCCCCCCAGTGCATCCCAAACAAGTCCAACCTGTCTCTGCTTCCCTAACCTGTTCTTCCTCTCACCCATCCCTTCCTCCCACCTCAAGCCGCACCTCAATTTCCTACCTACCACCTCATCCCGCCTCCTTGACCTGTCCATCTTCCCTGGACTGACCTATCCCCTCCCTACTTCCCCACCTATCTCTCCTCTCTACCTATCTTGTTTTATCTCCATCTTTGGTCTGCCTCCCCCTCTCTCCCTATTTATTTCAGAATCCTCTCCCCATCCCCCTTTTCTGATGAAGGGTCTAGGCCTGAAAAGTCAGCTTTTGTGCTCCTGAGATGCTGCTTGGCCTGCTGTGTTCATCCAGCTTCACACTTTGTTATCTTGGATTCTCCAGCATCTGCAGTTCCCATTATCCCTGATACAATTTCAACTCCTTTACTGTGTTTGTCCCATACACACCCAATAACTGATTACAAATCTGTGCAGGTCACCTCAGGGGCAGTTGTGTAACTCCTCTCGCAAACAAATTCCCATTCTCAGATGGTTCTTTACCTCATGAGAAAATGATCATGTGGGCATCGCAGGCTTGTTGTCCATCTGTAACTGCCCCTTGAACTGAGTGGCTTGCAAGTCCATTGCAGAGGCAAGTTAAGAACCTACCACATTGCTGTGGATCAGGAGTCATGTGTAGGCCACACCAGGTAAGGAAGGCAGGTTTCTGAGGCTAGCTTTCAACTCCAGAGTTCATTAATTGAGTTTAAATCCCACTGGTCACTATAGGTGGGATTTGAACCTGTGTTTTTCAAGCATTCGCCCAGGCATCTGGAATACTAGTCTAGTGAGACCACTTCTAATACATCGCCTCTTACTCCACTTCCCTTACACAGATCCCACTAGTTAAATGAATAATTGTTACCAACCCGTGAATGTCTGGTGTTCCTGTTGCATCACTCTTCATTTTGAGCTGTGCCCCCTAATCCTGGGGCTTCACTTTATCCTGTTATAGAGACCTTGGCAGTTGTGCCTGGAGTCACTTTTGGTTGAACTTTCCAATCATGACATCTTCCTACTTCCCCTATTGTGTACAAGAAACAAAGACAGGGAACCTCTTTCCCATAAGGTCCCTACTACCAATACTTAACGCTCATACCCTCTAATCCAAGCTGCACCCTGGTAAACCTCTTCTACACCCTCTCCAAATCTTCCCCGTCCTTCCTGTAGTGTGGCAAAAAGAATTGACTGCAATACTCTAGGTGTGGCCTAATCAAACTTGCATGAAGCTGCAACATAACCTCCTGGCTCTTGTACCCAGTTCTGTGACCAATAAAGGCAACTTATGCCATTCAGTTTCTTTACCATCCCGTCTACTTGTGTGGCCACTTTCAGGGAGCTATGGACTGAACCACAAGATCCCTCTGTATATCTGTGCTGATTCATTCATTGATTGATTGCTTGCTTGCTTTTATTGTCACATGCACAGAAACACAGTGAAAAGCTTTGGTTATTAGAGGTACAGGCAGATCACAGCAAGTTAAGGATGAACAGATCTAAAAGACTTAGAGGCATACAGGTTACATTGCAGGTTACATTATTTGAAGCTGGAGTCCATTCAACAGTTCGATAACGGCCGGAAAGAAGCTGTTCCTGAACCTGCTCGTACGTATGTTCAGGCTTCTATACCTTCTGCCTGATGGAAGAGGCTGTAGAAGGTCATTACCATTGTGTGATGGGTCTTGATGATGTTGGCCGCCTTTCTGCAGTTGTGAGCTGTGTAAATGGAGTCCGTGGATGGAAGGTTGGCTTCGGTGACGGTCTGGGCTGTGCAGACCACCTTCTGTAGTTTCTTAGGGTCCTGGGCAGAGCAGTTGCCGTACCAGGCCATTATGCACCTGGACAGTTTGCTTTCAATGGTGCTTCTGTAGAAGTTGGTGACGGACCTTATGGACATGGCAAATTTCCTGAGCCACCTGGGGAAGAAGAGGTGTTGTTGTGCCTTCTTGATTGTCACATTTACCTGCGAAGTCCAGGACAGTTCGTCAATTACCGTCCCTCCAAGGAGCTTGATTCTCTTCACCCTCTCAACCTCGGTTCCATTAATGTAGATGGGGGCGTGTTCTCCTCCTTTCTTTCTGAAGTCAATGATCAGTTCTTTAGTTTTGCCGATGTTGAGAGACAGTGTGTTTTCACTGCACCACATCACCAAGCCCTCTGTCTCCCTTCTGCATTTTGACTCGTTATTACTAAGATATTCACCCCAATACGATGCTGTTGTCAGCCAACTTGCATACAGTGTTCATTCAGAATTTGGCAACACAGTCGTAGGTGTAGAGGGAGGACTGTAGGGGGCTGAGGATGTATCCTTTGGGTGCTCAGTTTTGAGTGTTATTGTGGAGGAGATGCAGTTATCTACCCTCAATGAGTGCAGTCTGTGGGCCAGAATCCACGACGCCAGGTTATAGTCCAACAGATATATTTGAAAACACAAGCTTTCAGAGTCTCGCTCCATCTTCAGGTGTTGGTGAGATGGTATCAGACACAGAATTTATATGTAAAAGATCAAAGAGACACACCACTGATGAGGATGTATTAAACAAACCCAAGATGCTGTTAAATCTTTTAGTGTTGTAGGTCGATTTGAGTGGGTTCATGATCTGCTGTCCTTTTGGGACTTTTTTGTGCATTCTTGTGTTTCTGTAGAAACCTGATGTCAGTGTCGAGAATTAACAGCATCTCAGGTTTGTTTAATACATCCAAATCAGTGGCATGAGAGAGATAATGAGAATTGCAGATGCTGGAGAATCCAAGATAACAAAGTTTGGGGCTGGATGACCACAGCAGGCCAAGCAGCATCTTAGGAGCATAAAAGCTGACATTCCTAGGCCTGAAACGTCCACTTTTGTGCTCCTAAGATGCTGTTTGGCCTGCTGTGGTAATCCAGACACACACTTTGTTGCCTTCATATCAGTGGTGTGCCCTGTTGATCTTTTGCATGTAAATTCTACGTTTAATACCATGTCACTAACACCTGAAGAAGGAGCAAGGCTCATAAAGTTTGTGTTTTCAAATAAACCTGTTGGACTATAACTGGGTGTCATGTGATTTCTGACCTTATCCACCCCAGTCCAACACTGGCACCACATCATGACTATCATCAAAGCCACAAACTTCGGCTCTAAGTGGAAAGGATCTCCAAGAAGATCGCGCATATTGACACAGACATCAAGTTTCTGCAGAGATGCAAGAAAGAACAAAAGATCCCAAAAGGACTACAGATCACGAACCCACTCGAGTCAACCTAAAACACTAAAAGATTTAACAGCGTCTTAGGATTAATTTAATACATCCTCATCAGTGGTTGTGACCCTTTGATCTTTTACATATAAATTCCATTTCTGATACATCTCATTGACATCTAAACAAGGAGCAAGGCTCAGAAAGCTTGTGTTTTCAAATAAACCTATGAAGGATCTAGGTCCGAAATGTCAGCTTTTGTGCTCCTGAGATGCTGCTTGGCCTGCTGTGTTCATCCAGCTCCACACTTTGTTATCTCGGATTCTACAGCATCTGCAGTTCCCATTATCACTGGACTATAGCCTGGTGTGTGATTTCTGACCTTGCCCACCCAGTCCAAAACCAGTGCCTCAACATTATGGGTCAGAAAGCTAAGGGTCCAGTTGTAGTTGGCAGAGCTGAGACCTAGGTCACGGCATTTTGAGATCAGTCTGGCGGGGATAATGTTGTTGAAGGCAGACTGCAGTCAATAAGCAGGAGTCTGATGTAAGTGTTTTTATTGTCCAGATGTTGGCAGGACCTGAATGCTGTTCACCTCTTACCATTAACTCTATAATTTTCCTTAACATTTGATCTCCCCAAAGTGCAGTACCTCACACTTACCCAGATTGAACTCCATCTGCCATTTCTCTGCCCATATCTGCAACTGATCTATATCTGGCTATATCTTTTGATAATCTTCTACACTATCCACCACTCCACTGATCTTTGTATCATCTGCAAACTTACTACCCCACTCATCTACATTTTCATCCAATTCATTTATATATATATTACAAACAGCAGAGGTTCCAATCCAGATCCCTGTGGAACGCCACTAGTCACAGACCTCCAGCCTAAAAATGACCCTTTCACCCACTGGGTCAGCAGATGCCTATTACACGACCGACACCAGGAAGATACTACACGCCCCGACACACTCATCACGCTACCTTACATCAGGAACACATCTGAACTGACCATAGACTCCTACGACCCACATTGCATCACAGCAGCACACAAACCCACACCAACCCTTCATCAACTGCTCATCTGAACCAAAGACTCACTCCCCGCCATGGACAGGACCAATGACATCTACAAGACTCCCTGCAGAGACTATGACAAACACTACATCAGACAAACAGGAAGGAAATTAACAACAAGGGTACACGAGCATCGATTGGCTACAAAAAGTCGTGACCAACACTCACTTATCTCTATCCACATGGATACGGAGGACCATCTGTTCGACTGGGACAACACCAGGATCCTGGGAGACACAAATCAGGGACAGACACAATAAGTCCTAGAAGCCTGGTACTCCACAAAGCAAGCCATTAATAAACACATAGAGCTCAACCCCATATACACTCCTTTGTGAAAGAAAACCAGAAGTGAGATAATCCAACTGAATGGATTCCAGAGTTTAAAAACCAGGCAGGAAAACACAACAGCGCTTCATCGGAGGCTGCACTGAAGACGTTACCCAGCAAGGCAATGAAATGCCTGCGGAAAAACAGCAAGCCAACCAACCTCAGCATCCACAACCCGAGCTACAAATCTATTTGAAAACCTTGGGCCTTTCCACCAGTGCTCTTTGACTTCTATGGGTAAGCCGATTCTGAATCCATGTGACCAAGTCACCGTCAATCTGGATGTCAGCTCATTGTCTGTGGACATTAGTTCAAACCCCAAAAGCAGTCAATTAAAAGTTCAATTAAGTAAAAATTTGGGGGAGAAATAATGCCTTAGCAATTATTACATCTGCATTTAAAAACATGCTTGAATTATCAATGCATTTTAGAGAAGGAAATCTGCTATCCTTACTTGGTCTGACCTCCATGTGGCTTTGTGGTTAGCTTGTAAATGCCCTTAGAAATAGTTACGCCTCATGTTTAGTTAACAGAATTGTTAAGGTTGGATAAGAAATGCCACTCAGCCCTTCGAGACTGTTGTGCTATTCAATAAGGTCATGGCTGATCCAATTACTCCACATTCCCTTGTACTGTGTTCCCAGCCCAAGAAGCAGGGTCCAGAAATGTACACTATGCTCCAGATGTGAACGAACCATGGCTATGGATAGAGTCACAGAGCCGTGGAGTCATACAGCTCAGGCACAGACCCATCATCCAATTTGTCCATGCTAACCAACTTTCCCAAACTAAACTAGTCCTATTTGCTTACATTTGGCCCAAATCCCTCTAAACCCTTCCTATTCAGGTACCTGCCCAAAAGTCTTTCAAATGCTGTAATCGTGCCTGCATCGACTAGTTCCTCTGGCAGTTCATCCTGCATACAAACCACCCTCTGTAGGAACAAGAGGTAACAAAGTGTGAAGCTGGATGAACACAGCAGGTCAAGCAGCATCTCAGGAGCATAAAAGCTGACGTTTTGGGCCTAGACCCTTTATCAGAACCAGCTCCACACTTTGTTGTCTCGGATTCTCCAGCATTTGCAGTTCCCATTATCTCTGTAGGAACAAGTTGCCCCTCGAGTCCCTTTTAAATCTTTCTCCTCTCACTTTAATATTAAGGTCTCTACTCTTGAACACCCCCATCCTCAGGAAAAGACTTCTGCGATTCATCTTATCTGTGTCCCTCATGATTTAATAAGTGAGTGGGAATGTCCAATGGAAGACACAAACAGTCGAGCCACAAGCTTAATGAACAGAAGAGCACATCAAGGGGCTGAATGGCCTACTCCTACTCATAAACATCTACAGAACAGAGTCTTGTCAACAGAGATAATGGGAACTGCAGATGCTGGAGAATCCAAGATAACAAAGTGTGAAACTGAATGAACACAGCAGGCCGAGCAGCATCTTAGGAGCACAAAAGCTGACGTTTCAGGCCTAGACCCTTCATCAGATGAAGGGTCCAGACCCGAGACATCAGCTTTTGTGCTCCTAAGATGCTGCTTGGCCTGGTGTGTTCATCCAGCTCCACACTTTGAGATCTCAGAGTCTTGCCAATGCCTGCTTCTATTTTCTATGGTTACAAAGTGCAGTTACTTCAATGGTGCAGTAGATATTGGGCTGGAAGTTAGTCACTGGCTATAATGGCGACTACCTTCGCTTCCAACCCGCCACTCAGCACAGCTAGTATCGGTGTTCTGCCTGCTACACTGCTGGCATTGGTTCTAACCTTACCAGCCAAGCTATCTCAAAAGGCTGGCTTGCTGTTTGGCAGCTTCCCAAGGCTGTAACTAGCTCTCAGGGGAAAACCTCCCATAGCTTTTAGCAGCAGATCAGGTTCCAACAGTCCAAGCCTGCTGTGAGAATACTTTCCAAACGTAGACATTGTTCATCAAATAAACACCTTCTCCAGACAATCTGAGTTCAGGAATCGTTCATTGACTGAAGAAAGGCCCAATGTCCTTACGCATTGGGCTGGTATTCTCAATGCCTCTTCAGTCTGTCGAAACAAAACACTCAGGCACTGCCTGGGACTCTTTGTTTCCCGGAATCTCGAAACCATGCAAATTCTTTTGCTCTTCCCACCTGCTGGTATAAATACCAACTGCATTTTTCTGGCTGAAACTTCTGGAATGCCAGGAATCAGTTTGCTAAACCTTTGCTGCACTTCGCCCTAGATAAGAACATTCTACCTCAGATAATGAGGAGGCCAAAACCGTACACAATATTCCAGATGTGGGCTCATCAAGGCCCCAAACAATTTGAATCATCCCTAATCCAGTAATTGAGTAGTCTTGCTATGAAGGCCAAAATACCATTTATCTTCTTCACTTCCTGCTACGCCTGCATACTTACCTAATGTGACTTGTGTAAAATGACACCCAGGTCCCATTGTGCATTCCCCTCGCTCAATCAACAGTCATTCAGACAATAATCTCCCTTTCTGTTTTTGTAACCAAAGTGGATAACCTCACATTTATCCACATTATGTTGAATCTGTCATGCATTTGTCCACATGAGCAGCTTGTCCACACACTAACCCTAACCCTACAAGATGCACAGCAGAAATTGTCTAAAGATCCTCAGGCAGCACCTTCCAAACCCATGACCAATTCCATTGAGAAGGACGAGGGCAGCAGATACATGGAACATCACCCTCCTACAGGTTCACCTCCAGGCCATTCCTGGCTTGGAAATATATCGCCGTTCTTTCACAGTCACTGGGTCAAAATCCTGGAATTCCCTCTCTAAGAGCATTGTGGGCTTTCCTACAACATAATGAGAGGCAGCTCACTATCACTTTCTCAAGGGCAACAACAGACTGGAAATAAATGCTGGCCCTGTTGATCATATTCCTGTTCCATGAATTAATAAAAGAAAAGAAATCCCATAGCAGTGTGTTGCAGTTGAAATTCTCTGCTCCCAAGGCAATAAGGGATGGGGCACATGTTTATGGTAAGAGAAGAAAAACCCATCTGGTTCACTAATGCCCTTTAGGGAAGGAAGCTGCCATCCTTACCTGGTCTGGCCTACATGTGAATCCAGGCCCACAGCAATGGGGTTGACTCTGAACTGCCCTCTGGGCAATTAGGAATGGGCAATAAATGCTACCTGGCCAGTGACACCCTCATCTTGTGAATGAATAAAGAAACGACGGATTTAAAAATGATATGGGGGCAAACGTTTTATACAGAGGGTGGTGCATGTGTGGAATGAACTTCCTGTGGAAGTGGTGGATGCATTTGCAGTTATAATATTTCAAAGACATTTGGATAAATAGATGAAAAGGAAAGGTTTGGAGGGATGTGGGCCAGGAGCAAGCAGATGGGACTACTTTAGTTTGGGATTATATTTGGCTTGGACTGGTTAAAAGAAAGGATCTGTTTCCATGCTGTATGTCTTTATGACCCTCTGACCGTACAATTTGTCAGCATCCTGAAAACATACAGAAATAAAAGAAGTACTCAAAGTGCCAAAGATTAAGAATACCTTTGATAATTTTCTTAAGGAAATCAGTATTCATTTCCGGACCTCAGTCAGATGAGTGTACCCACTCCTATGTGCAGAGTTTAACAATCTCTGTGTATTCTGTGTCCTGCACTGGGCAGCTAGTTAAATCTACCTGCTCAAGTCGTGGCCTGCTTCACAACTCTGTCATACAGCAACCACTTTCATATGGCTGTATTTCACAGAGTCCCCAGCCCCTTTGCACTGAAAGTCTACGCAGTCTGCTAGGAATCCCCAGGCCTCAGCTGCATATATTACCCTCCATTCAAACAGAACTTGATACCACTGTCAATGGGAGGGGTGGCGGAGGTTTTGAAAGTGCCAGTGACCATAAGGCAAACAAACTTGGGAGGGGTTTGGGAACCAGGACAAAGCTTTCAAAAAGTGAAACAAGGTGCTTAAAGTATCAGATGGGACTATCAGATAGCATTGGAGTAAGGAATTAGGTTGTGCTCGAGTTAATGACAATTGTTATAAGGTCTAAATTAGGTTGTGTCTGATAAAAGAGACCTTGCCTAAAAGAGGGCGGTAGTACTAAACATTCCAGGACATTTTTATCGGTGCACCATAGAAAACATTCCATCTAGATGCATCACAGCTTGGCAAGGCAGCTGCTCTGCCCAGGACCATAAGAAACTACAGAGAGTTGGGAACATGGGCCAATCCATCTTGCAAACCAACCTTCCATCCACTCAGTGTGGGGCAGTTGCCTTGCCAAGCCATGATGCATCTTGATAGAATGTTTTCTACGGCGCATCGATAAAAATGTCCTGGAGTGTTTAGTACCCAAACTTTCTACATCACTTCTGTATTTTGACATGTTTTAGTTAGATATCCATCCCACTACTGTGGTATTGTGAGTAAACTCCAGCTCCACACTGTATTGACTTTGACTCCAGCATCTTCTGTTCTTGCTATCTTCCACCCTTTGACTCCATCTACATTTCTTGCCTCCTTGGGAAGGCAGCCAACATAAATCAAGACCCCTCCCACACTCATTATAACCTCATCCAAACTCTTGGCAGAAGATACAAAAGTTTAAGCACACGGACCAAAAGATTCAAGAGCAGCTTCTTCCCTGCAGTGATGAGACTTCTGAATGAACCTCTCAAGCTTTAAATTTCGCTCTATGTGCACCATCTCTGCAGCAGTAACATAGTACTCCTCGCTCTGTTCTATTACCCTAATGCACTTTGTATGGTATCTCCTTGCACTGCATGCAGAACAAAACTTTTCACTGGATCTAGGTACATGTGACAATAATAAATCAACCTTAAAAAATTAATCAAACTTTCTTGGAAAGATAAGGAAGAAAATAAAGGATGAGGGCCACAATAGTGATGATTAAGGATAATACAGAGCATGAAGGGTCAAGGACAGAATCTCTTTGTTTAGAATAAAGAAACAAAAGATAACATCACACCCCAGTGTATATTCTATAGGGCCCCTAGCCACCTGGAAAGAAATATACTGTAATTTTGCAGGGAATTTACAGCAATGTGCAAAACACAGAGTCCATTACGTGGGAGATTTTAATTATCCTGCTGTGACGTGGGACAATATAAAATGAGAACAGGCATAAGTATAGAATGTTCAACGGGATCATGAGAAACATAAAGGCAACACAAAGGTAGAGTATAAGATGAGTCATGAAGTTAACATAAAAGGGAAGCACAAAGTCTTCCGTAGGCATATATACAATACGTGGGAACACCACCGTCTGCAAGTTCCCTTCCATGCCAGCCACCATTCTGACTTGGAAATAAATCGCTGTTCCGTCAGTGTTGCTGGGTCAAAATCCTGGAGTTCCCTTCCTCAGGGCATTGTGGATTGACCTACCGCAGCAGTTCAACAAGGCAGCTCGCCATCACCTTCTCAAGGGCAGCTAGAGACGGGCAATGAACGCTGCGTAGCCAGCGACACCCATATCTCACTCATGAAAGATAAGTAAGACCTTAAGATGTAGGAGCAGAATTAGGCCATTTGCTCTACCACTTGATCACAGCTGATATGTTTCTCAACCCCATTTTCCTGCCTTCTCCCCTAACTCTTGATCCCTTTACTAATCAAGAACCTACTTGTTTCTGCCTTTTTTCTCACCCCCTCGTCTGTATGTCCGTGTTTACAGAATCTGTCTGCACTGCTCGTAAACAAAGCTTTTTACTGTACCTAGATACATGTGACAAAGATGAAATCGACATTAAATCAATGACTTGGACTCCATAGCCTTCTACTGCAATGAGCTCCATAGAGTCACCACCCTCTGGCCGAGGAAACGCCTCATCTCAGTTCTAAAAGGTCGTCTGCTGAATCTGAGGTTGCGCCCTCGGGTCCTAGCCTCTCCTACTAGTGGAAGCATCTTCTCTACATCCACTCTATCCAGGCCTTTCACTATTCTACAAGTTCCAATGAGATTCCTCCCTCATCCTTCTAAACTCCATCGAGTAGTGTTGTAGGTTCATAGAGATGTACAGCACGGAAACAGGCCCTTAGGTCTACCTCATCCATGCCAGCCAGATATCCTAAATAAATCTAGTTCATTGCCAGCATTTGGGACCATATCCCTTTAAAACCCTTCCAATTCCTAAACCCTTCCAGATGCCATTTAAATATTGTAATTGTACCAGCGTCCACGACTTTCTCTGGCAACTCATTTCATGCATGCATCACCCTCTGCGTGAAAAAGTTGTCCCTAAGGACTCCTCTAAATCTTTCCCCTCTCACCTTAAACCTATGCCCTCTAGTTTTGAACTCCCCCACCCAGTGAAAAGATTTTGTCTATTTACCCTAGCCATGTACCTCATGATTTTATAAACATCTATAAGGTCACCCCTCAGCCTCCAATGCTCCAGGGAAAATAGCCCCAGCCCATTCAGCCTCTTCCTGAAGCCCAACCCTCCAACGCTGGTAACATCCTTGTAAATCTTTTCTGAGCTCTGTCCAGTTTCAAAACTTCCTTCCTGTAGCAGGGAGATCAATACTGCGCATGTTATACCAAAAGTGGCTCTAACCAACATGACCTCCCAACTCCTGTGCTCAATGCACTGACCAATAAAGGCAAGAATACCAAAATATTTCTTCACTATCCTATCTACCTGCAACTCCACTTCCAAGGAACAATGAACTTGGACCCCGAGGCCACTTTGCTGAGCAGCACTCCCCAGGACCTTTCCATTAAGTGTACAAGTCCTGCCCTGACTTGCCTTTCCAAAATGCAGCACCTCACATTTAGCTAAATTAAACTCCATCTGCCAGACCTCGGCCCATTGGCCGATCTGAGCAAGATCCCATTGTACTCTGAGGTAACCTTCTTCGCCATCCACTCTACCTCCAATTTTGGTGTCATCTGCAAACTTACTAACCAAAGCTGCTGTATTCACATCCAAGTCATTTATATAAATCATTAAAAGCAGTGGACCCAGCACCGATCCTTGTGGCACACCACTGGTCACAGGCCTCCAGTCTGAAAAACAACCCTCCACCACCACCCTCTGCCTCTGTGTCCAAATGACTAGCTCTCCCGGTATGCCATGTATTCTAACCTTGCTAACCAGACTACCATGAGGAACCTTGTCGAATGCCTTACTGAAGTCCTTACAGATCACATCCACTAATCTGCCTTCATCAATACTCTTCATTACTTCTTCAAAAATTGGAATCACTTAGGGAGAAAAGATTTCCCATGCACAAAGCCATGTTGACTCTCCCTAATCAGTCCTTGCCTTACCAATTTCCTCTAACAACCTGCCCACCACTGATGTCAGGCTCACCCGTCGATAGTTCCCTGGCTTTTCCTTCCCACCTTTCTTAATAGTAGCACCATGTTAGCCAACGTCCAATCTTCTGGCACCTAACCAGTGACTATTGTTGATACAAATATCTCAGCAAGAGCCCAGCAATCACTTCCCTGGCTTCCCGAGTTTACCACAGAGTTCTAGGGTAGACCTGATCATGTCCTGGGGATTATCAACCGTTATGCATTTTAAGCCATTAAGCACCTCCTCTTATGCAATATGGACATATTTCAAGATGTTGCTAATTATTACCCCACTTTCTTTATCTTCCATACCCTTCTCCACATGAAACACTGATGCAAAGTACACATTTAGTGTCTCCTCATCTCCTGCACTTCCACATGTATTTGGCCTTGCTGATCTTTAAGGGACTCTATTTGCTCCCTAGTTACCCTTTTGTCCTTAATGTAATTGTGGAATCCCTTTGGATTCTCCTTAACCCTATTTGCCAAAGCTACCTCATGTCCCTTTTTTGCCCCAGAGATAATGAGAACTGCAGATGCTGGAGAATAACAAAGTGTGGAGCTGGATGAACACAGCAGGCCAAGCAGCATCTCAGGAGCACAAAAGCTGATGTTTCGGGCCTAGACCCTTCTTCAGAGAGGGGGATGGGGAGAGGGTTCTGGAACAAATGGGGAGGGGGGGGGCGGACCGAAGATGGAGAGAAAAGAAGAGAGTTAGAGAGGAGAGTATAGGTGGGGAGGTAGGAGGGGATAGGTCAGTCCAGGGAAGACAGACAGGTCAAGGAGTTGGGATGAGGTTAGTAGGTAGGAAATGGAGGTGCGGCTTGAGATGGGAGGAAGGGATGGGTGAGAGAAAGATCTGGATAGGCAGGCAGAGACAGGCTGGGCAGGTTTTGGGATGCAGTGGGGGGAGGGGACAAACTGGACTGGTTGTGGGATGCGGTGGGGGAAGGGGAGATTTTGAAGCTGGTGAAGTTCACATTGATACCATTGGGCTGCAGGGTTCCCTTTGGCAACACATCCCTCACACCCTGCCCCGCCACAACCGCCCAAAGAGGCCCTTGACCGCATCTCCCGCATTTCCCGTCACACTTTCCTCACACCCCGCCCCCGCCGCAGCCACCCAAAGAGGATCCCTCTCGTTCTCTCACACCACCCCACCAACCTCCAGATACAACGCATCATCCTCCGACACTTCCGCCATCTACAATCCGACCCCACCACCCAAGACATTTTTCCATCCCCACCCTTGTCTGCCTTCGGGAGAGACCAGTCTCTCCATGACTCCCTTGTTCGCACCACACTCCCCTCCAACTCCACCACACCCGGCACCTTCCCCTGCAACCGCAGGAAATGCTACACTTGCCCCCACACATCCTCCCTCACCTCCATCCCAGGCCCCAAGATGACTTTCCACATTAAGCAGAGGTTCACCTGCACATTCACCAATGTGGTATACTGCATCCACTGTACCCGGTGTGGCTTCCTCTACATTGGGGAAACCAAGCGGAGACTTGGGGACCGCTTTGCAGAACACCTCCGCTCGGTTCGCAACAAACAACTGCACCTCCCAGTCGCAAACCATTTCCACTCCCCCTCCCATTCTTCAGATGACATGTCCATCATGGACATCCTGCAGTGCCACAAGGATGCCACCCGAAGGTTGCAGGAACAGCAAATCATATTCCGCTTGGGAACCCTGCAGCCCAATGGTATCAATGTGGACTTCACCAGCTTCAAAATCTCCCCTTACCCCTCCACATTGCACAACCAGCCCAGTTCGTCCCCTCCCCGGCTGCATCACACAGCCAGCCCAGCACATCCCCTCCCCCCACTGCACCCCAAGACCAGTCCAACCTGTCTCTGTCTCCCTAACCTGTTCTTCCTCTCACCCACCCCTTCCTCCCATCTCAAGCCGCACCTCCATCTCCTACCTACTAACCTCATCCCACCTCCTTGACCTGTCTTCCCTGGACTGACCAATCCCCTCCCTACCTCCCCACCTATACTCTCCTCTCCACCTGTTTTCTTTTCTCTCCATCTTCGGTCCGCCTCCCCCTCTCTCCCTATTTATTCCAGAACCCTCACCCCATCCCCCTCTCTGATAAGGGTCTAGGCCCGAAACGTCAGCGTTTGTGCTCCTGAGTTGCTGCTTGGCCTGCTGTGTCCATCCAGCTCCACACTTTGTTATCCCCTTTTTGCCCTCCTGATTTCCCTCTTAAGTGTACTCCTACTGCCTTTATACTCTTCTAGAGATTCACTCGAATCCTGCTGTCTATATCTGACATATGCCTCCTTCTTCCTTTTGACCAAAAGCCTCAATTTCACTCATCACCCGGCATCCCCTGCTCCTACCAGCCTTGTCCATTGCCCCAACATACCATCTCTGGACTCACCTTATCTCATTTTTGAAGGCTTCCCATTTTCCAGCCACCCTTTCATCTGCAAACTCCCAATCAACCTTTGAAAGGTCTTGCCTAATTCCATCAAAATTGGTGTTCCTCCGAGTGCAGATCCAGAGACTTCAACCATTCCTCATATGACAAACTGTTCGGCTCCAGGATCATTCTTGTAAATCTCCTTTAGACACCTTCCAACAACAGCATATCCTGAAGGATAGGTATGGCAAATAACGTAAACATTGGATGACCAGGGTTGTTATGACCTTGATCAAAAAGAAAAAAGAAGCACATGTAAAGTCTAGGAGGATAGGAACTGGTGAAGCCCTTCAAGTATATAAGGAAAGTAAGAAAGAGCTTAAACAAGGAATTAGAAGGGATAAATAGGGGTCATAAAAAGCCATTAACAAACAGGATTAAGGAGAGTCTCAAGGTTTTTTTATACATATATAAAAAGCAAGGGAGTAACCAGGGTAATTTCTGAGGAAGGGTCACTCGCCCTGAAACATTTTGTTTTCTTCGGAGATGTTGCCAGACCTGCTGAGCTTTTCCAGCAACTTCTGTTTTTATTCCTGATTTACAGCATCCGCAGTTCTTTTGTTTTTTTTTAGGGAAAGGGTTGGCCCACTCAAGGACAAAGGAGGGAATCTGTGTGCAGAGCCAGAAGATGTAGGTGAGGTCTTAAATGAATACCTTGTGTTGGTATTCACGAAAGAGAAGGAATTGGCAGAAGATGATCTCTAGGGAGGCAGTGTTGAGTTTCTAAGCTAAGTTGCTAAGTTGAAAAGGAAGAGGTGTTGTACGTTTTGAGATGTATTAAGGTAGATAAATAACCAGCATCCTGATGGAATCCATCCCAGAATATTGAGGGAGGCAAGAGAACAAATTGCTGGAGCATTGACAGACATCTTTGCCTCCTCGTTGGCCACAGGTGAGGTCCCAGAGGACTGGAGAATAGCCAGTGTTGTCCCATTGTTTAAGAAGGGCAGCAGGAATAATCCAGGAAATTGCAGGCCTGTGAGGCTCACACCAATGATAGGAAAATTATTGGAAAAGATTCTCAGGGACAAGATCTGTTAGCATTTAGAAGTAAATGGACATACCAGCAATAGACAGCATGGTTTTGTGCGGGGCCTGTCGTGCCTCACTAACGTGATCAAGTTTTTTGAGGTGATGAAAGTGGTTGATGTTGTCTACATGGACTTCAGTGAAGCCTTTGACAAGGTCTTTCATAGCAGACTAGTATAAAAGGAAAAATCACATGGTAACAGGATTAGTTGGCAAGATGGATACAGAATTGGCTTTGTCATAGGAGAGAGTGGAAAGTGGTGGAAGGATGCTTTTCAGAATGGATCTGCGTGGAATGCTAATATCTTTTGTACTCACATGGACCATGACAACTGGTTCATTCCCCTCACACTCCAGGAACCTCGGCAGCCCTGATGAGATATCCTGAACAACATCATCAGGTAAGCAACACAGCCTTCAGGACTTTTGATTGTGGCCAAAGAGAACTGTGTCTATTTCCCTGACTTTCCCTGATTGCATTTAATTACTACTGCAACTACCTACCTTTATACATTTTAAAACGCACAACACCTCTCCCTTTTCAATAGCAACTTAGCTTAGAAACTTAACACTCCCTCCCTGGAGGTCATCTTCCACCAATTCCTTCTCTTTCGTGAATACCAACACAATGTATTCATTCCTTCTCTTCTCCCCTGCCTTAGTGCTCTGGTCAGTTTGCTCATCCTCCCTATAGCCCCCACTCTTATTCACACATGGAGCAAGAATCTCAAACCTGTTAGACAAGCTCAAGGGCTGAGTGTCCTTCAGCATTACATCCCAGATCCCTCCACCTGTCTTGCTCATAGTCACTGTCTCCCGTCCCTGATGGCTTACCCAATTTGAGGCAGTTCATCTGAAGGATATGGAAGCACAGCGTCCAGGTAACTCCCCCTCCCTGATGTGTCACAATGTTCAAAGCTCAGACTCTAGTTGACCAAGCCTGTTCCAGAATTCCTTTGGCAACCAACACTTCCTACAAATGTGGTCACTATGAGCTACAATGGTGTCCACCAGCTGCCACATCATACTGGACAGCACCCTGCCCTGGCCATGAATCTCCGTCTTATTTACTTAGCTCTTAATCTTTTTCAGAATGTAGTAAGATAATAGCAAGAAGAAGTTCGGGGCTGGTTAGGGACCAAAAGAGAGACGATAAATTACAAAAAGGGAGGCAGAGGGCAAATGAAACCTTTGCATCTTCCTATTCACTCATTCACAGGATGAGGACCTCACTGGCTAAGCCAACACTTATTACCTGTCTTGTCCAGCAGCAGGACACAATAGTGGACACCGAGCAGAGCTGCTCAAGCAGTTGCGCCAGGACCTCCAGCTACAGGTGGTGAGAATGAGAGAGGGCACCGAGCAAAGGCAGCTTGAAGAATAGAATAGTACCCCAACGCCCGGGAAAGTGTGGCTTTGAGGGTTGGAACTCTTATGGAGCCAAGGAGCAGAAGAATAAAGATTTGCTCAACCTGATGCAAACCACCAGCTCAGTTCCATGGATATCCATCAATATCCACTCCATGGTCTTTCATGTTTAGTCTTCACTTCATGCTGGTTTTGACCTGGTGCCAATAGAATAAAGCATCCTTGCATTTTGAGCTTTGGGTCGTCCATGTATTCAATCCCAAATTACATTCCACAGAGAACAAATAAGAGTCGCTGGCTAGGCAGCATTTATTGCCCATCCCTAATTGCTCAGAGAGTAGGTCAGAGTCAACCACATTGCTGTGGGTCTGGAGTCACATGTAGACCAGACCAGGTAAAGATGGCAGTTTCCTTCCCTAAAGGACATCAGTGAAACTGATGAGTTCGTACGGCAATTGCCATTAGTTGTACTATACAGTAAGCATAGAGGCGCAGTTCCAAAATGGGTGCAGGAATGCCAGAAGTCTGGGAGGTTTATGGACTCAAATCCTTAAATGTGACAGGATAGTGTGGGAAAGAGGTTTAAAAGGCACATGGGATCCCAGGAAAAATAAATGGAGGCATGGAGTGCCAAAACAAGGAAGTGACAACAAACCTTTATAAACACCTGGTTCAGGGCACAACTGGAGTATCTTGCCCCATTCAGGGCAGCACACTTTAGGAAGAATTTAGGTTGTGTCGAAGATTTGCAGGAAGGGTTCTAAGGATAAGGATCAATTGCTTGGACAGATTGCAGAAGCTGAGACTGCCTGCCTTTCAAAAGAAAAGGCTGACAGATTTGATGTAAGTGTTCAAGCTGATGGCTAGAGTAGAGAGGGACACAGAGTTCACAGTGGTGGAAGGATCACGAAGCAGAGCACACAGAATCAAGATGCCAAGATCCCAAAATGGCAGGAGGAATTTGCTTTTAATGCAGAGAGTGGTTAGGGCCTGGAATGCACTACCTGAAGGTTTGTTGGAGGCAGGTTTAGTCATGACTTTCAAGAGAAAATTGAGCAATCACCTGCATTGAGAAAAAAATATGACTGGCTGGAGGGTAAGGATGGAAGAGAGATTTGCTGATTTGCCAATGCAGAGATTCAAAGCACAGAAAGTCCTTTGAATGATCTCCTTCCATTTTGTTGACATTTTATGATGTAAAAATTTCCAAGAGCTTCTCTTTGAGAACACCTGGGCTAATAGGATTTCAATTCCTGCATATTTCACTTTGTGCCTCACACAAGGTTCACTCCTAAATGGTTACACCTCTCTCATAAATGGAAAAACAGAGGGTGGGAAATGTCCCTAAGTATTCACAATGGGAAAAAAATACATTGGAACAGGAGTGAGATATTCGGCCCATTGAGTCTGCATCACCCTTCAATATATTGATCAAGCAGTTCAAAGGTTTTTACCCAAAATATCCCTTCAAGAATTTATTTCCTTTGGTAGTCAGAAATATATTGATCTCTACACTCAAAACTTCAATGTCCACTGCCCCTTGGAGTAGAGAATTCCATTTGGGTCGTGGTCAATTTATAAGAACATAAGGAATAGGAGCAGGAGTAGGCCATCTGGCCCATCGAGCCTGGTCCATTATTCCATAACGTCGTGGCTGATCTTTTTATGAACTTAGCTCCACTTACCTGGCTGCTTACCATTACCCATAATACCTTCACTGTTCAAAAATCTATCTATTTCTGCCTTAAAAACATTCAATGACGTAGCCTCAACTGATTGACTAATTTATTGTCATGTGTCCCAGGGTACAGTGAAAAGCTATGTTTACGAGTAGTACAGGCAGATTAGTAAGCACGGAAGTACAGATCAATGGTAGAAAAACACTTAGATGGAGGCATGCAGGCTACATTGCATAGCATAAGCGCTAGGCAAGATCAGTGCTATTTCAGGCTTGAGAATCTATTCACCTATAACAGCTGGGAAGAAGCTGTTCCTGAACCTGCTGGTGTGTGTGTTCAAGCTTCTGTATCTTCCGCCTAATGGAAGAGATTGTAGGAGACCATTACCACTTGATTGGCACCACACCCACAAGCAGCCCCTCCCTCCACCACCGACGGTCAGTAGCAGCAGTGTGTACTACCCACAAGATGCACTGCAGAAATTCACCGAAGATCCTCAGGGAGCACCTTCCAAGCCAATTGTCCTGACCATCTAAAAGGACAAGGGCAGCAGATACATGCCAGTGATTCCTGCAAAGTGTGAATGAATGAGGAAAGGTAGTTTTTTGCTAGCGACCTACAGTTCTGACGAAGAATCGTCGCACTCAAAACGCTAGCTGTTTTCTTCTCACAGATGCCCCAGAACTGTTCCAATTTCTGTTTCTGTTTCAGAGCAGGCAGCACGCACTTTGAAGGGTTAAGAGGCTTGATGCAGAAGGAAAGTTATCTTGTATGGTGCTGTTTCCCACCATCAAGTGAAGGCGCAGGCACGCACACACAACTGCTCCTGCTTTACTGTCATCCATGCTTTTGTAACCTCCTATCTTGTTTTCTCTCCATCTTCGGTCCGCCTCCCCCTCTCTCCCTATTTATTCCAGTTCCCTCTCCCCATCCCCCTTTTCTGATGAAGGGTTTAGGCCTGAAATGTCAGCTTTTGTGCTCCTGAGATGCTGCTTGGCCTGATGTGTTCATCCAGCTTCACACTTTGTTATCTTTTGTAACCTCAGGCAGTTTGCCAATGCCTTTCCATCTAGCAATCCCCATTCACATCACGTTCAAAACTTTGCCACCGATGTCTTAACTCACACCAAGTCACATTCACCCATTACTCCCTTCGGCACTTCCCTCCTCTGGTTCCCCAATCAGGCCATACCTTGGTTATGGGATCCCATTCTACATGGTGAAATTACTCTGTGCCCCTCCTACATCTGTAATTGCACGTCCGTCTGCACACACCACACCTCTCCACATCTGGCCTCTGTACCTTTATCTTTCATCTGCCCTTAAGGTCTGGAGTTCATATCTCCCAAATCTCTCCACATATGTCTCTCCTCCTTCAATAACTTTTTTAAACAAAACTTAGGCCACCCAACCCAAACACCTCCTTGCTTTGGCTTATTGTCAGTTTTTCTCCAATGAAGCCCCTTGGAGCGTTTTTATTACTTTAACTTTGCAGCATAAATTGATCTTGTTATTTATGACCCTATCTGACCTATCCTTAAATGGCCTCTGTTCCAGTTATGAATTCCAATGTTACATTCCAACAATCTCGCAATCCTCAGCATACAAGAGGATTTGTTTGCCCTCTATCCGAAATCTCATTTGGCCGCTCGATTGTTGGAAAAAATTCTCTCCAGCTAATTTGATCCAATCCCTTCACAATCCTAAACAGCTCAATCATGTACTGCACCTCCTTCAATTAAATTCCTTTATTCATTCTCAGGATGTGGACATCACAAGAAAGATTGGCATTTATTACCCATTATTGTGGCTTCTGAAATGTTGGAGGAAGACAAGTGGAATGTTAACCTTTATTTTAAAGGAAATTGTGTCTAAAAATAGGAAGGTTTTGCTACAAGTATACAAGGCACAATTTAGGCTACAGCTGGAATACTGTGAACAGTTTGGACCTCTTATCGCATGAAAGATACATTGAGATTGGAGTCAGTCCAGAGAAGGTTCTCTAGGCTGACACTGGGTATGGAGGGACTTATGAGAAGAGGTTAGAGTGGGAATGCACCCCCTGGAAATGTGTGGGAGGCAGGTTCAATAATATTGAGGGCAGTGGAAGACGGTTTGGTATGCAGAGATATGGGTAGAAGGCAAGAAATTGGCAGCGGCATTATGATGTTCATTTGAAGAGCTGGTGCTGACATGATGGGCTGAACAGCCTCCTTCCACATCAGAACAATTCTGTGATTTATCTCCCAAGCAATGTCAAACATTTAATCCAGCAGCTGTCTTTACCTGCGGTAGTTTGTGGGGTCTAGTGTAGAAAACGGCTGTTTCACTTGCCTACGTTACAAGAACGAGGTACTTTTTGAAGTGTTGTCACTGTCTGTCAAGTACTGTTGGACAATTATGAGATGATGAACGGTAACTATTTTCACAGTGATGCAAAATTGTCGGTAAAATCTGCCCTTTCCTTTCAGTTCCGTGACTCAAACCAGCTTCCAATCATTATCGGAGTGATTAGAGGAAGGAGGGTGGAACTGTTGTAAACCTCTCAAACCTGACCCTACATGCAGGCAATCAATACTACGCACTGTCTTCCTCCGCCATGCTCAGTATTAACATGATATGGGTTACACTCTTGAGTGTCGGAGACCTCATATTTACATCATTGCAATCAGGCTGTGTATTAAATAACAACACATCAGACAGACACTTGTCAAACATTGGCTTCTGTACTTACTGACTCATTCATTCAAACCCCCAGATGAAACATGAGAAGTCAGCTATGAAAACATTTGCTGACTAATGGGTCTGTTTATCATTAGCTCGTCTCCCTTTGGTAGAGGTGGGCGTACAACAATTTATATCATTCAATGCAGAGCAGAGAAAGGGCCAGAATGTATTTGTTGAGATTTTCCACTGCAGCCAATAACGCCAGCAGGTGATGGGTCAAAGTATAGTTAGGGCTAGATTAGACATGCTGATGTGCCAAAGAAAAATGGGTAGCCTGTTTCCCAGCGATCTTGGGAAAACTTCTCAGAATATTTGCCACAGAAACACAGAAACATAGAAGATAGGAGTGGAATGAGGCCATTCGGCCCTTCGAGCCTGCTCAGCCATTCTTCACAATCATGGCTGATTGTCCCACTCAATAGCCTAAACCTGATTTCCCCCATAACCTTTGATCCCATTCACCCTAAGTGCTATATCTTGTTGCCTCTTGAATACATTCAATGTTTTGGCATCAACTACTTCCTGGGGCAATGAATTCCACAGGCTCACCACTATCTCGTTGAAGAAATGTCTCCTCATCTCTGTCCTAAATGGTCTACCCCAAATCCTCAGACCGTGACCCCTGGTTCTGGACACACCCACCATCGGGAACATCCTCCCTGCATCTACCCTGTCCAGTCCTGTTGGAATTTTATAAGTCTATGAGATCCTCCCTCATTTGTCTGAACTCGAGCAGAAACAGTCCCTGAGATCTTTCTCACCCCCCGAGGTGGCAAACAAGTTTAACGTCTTGTCTCTCTAAGACAGTGCATCCAACAATGTGGCTGGGGTACTGTCAGCTTGCACTGAGTGTTCAAGCTTTGCCCAGTGCAATCTGACCCCATCACTATCCAGCTCAGAAACCTGCGTACTAGTCTCTGGACCACTGCTGAAACAATGCCCTTTTTTTACTGTCAGGTTTCAAAGTAGGGAACATTGCTGGTGATGCAAGGGTCTCCAAAGATGCCCCTTCTGATTTATCTGCAAAAGCAGAAGGCACCCATTTGCATAGTGGAAGCATGTCCACCTTTGAGTCAGGAAGAATAGAGGCGGTATTTGTTATTAAAAAGATGAAAGGCTGCAGAAAGCTACAGAACAAAAAGATTTGGGAGTCCTCCTGCTTAAATCTCAAAAGGCTAGCATACAGGTTCAGCCCACACCAACCCTCCAAAGAGCACCCCACCCAGACCCATCCCCCTATAACCCACACACCCCTGAACACTATGGGCAATGTAGCATGGCCGATCCACCTAACCTACACATCTTTGGACTGTGGGAGGAAACTGGAGCACCCAGAGGAAACCCACACAGACACGGGGAGAACATGCAAACTCCACACAGTCAGTTGCCCGAGGCTGGAATCGAACCCGGATCCCTGGCGCTGTGCTAACCACTGAGCCACCGTGCCACCCCACATTCACTGGAGTTCAGAAGAATGAGGCAGAGGGCCGGGTTTCTCATGGAAATCTATAAAATCCGAACAGGACTGGAGAGGATTCATGAAGGAAGGAAGTTCCCAATGACTGGGGAGTCCAGAAACAAGGGCCAGAGTCTCAGGATACAGGGCAGGTCATTTAGGACTGAGATGATGTGAAATTTCTTCACTCAGAGAGTGGTCAGTCTGTGGAATTCACTGCGTCAGGAAACAATTGAGGCCAAAACATTAAATGTTTTCAAGAAGGAGATAGATGAGAGGCTCTTCGGCCCAAATCATCAATGCTGACCAGGTTTCGCAAACTAATCCAGATCCATTTGCCAGCATTTGGCCCACATCCTTCTAAACCTTTCCTATTCATGTACCCATCCAGATGTCTTTGAAATGTTGTAATTATACCAGCCTCCACCACTTCCTCTGGCAGCTCGTTCCATACACGCACCACCCTCTCACCTTAAACCAATGCCCTCTGGTTCTGGGCTTCCCTACCCTGGGGAAAAGACCCTTACCATACTCTCTATCTACGCCCCTCATGACTTTATAAACCTGTACAAAGTTATCCATCAGCATCCTAAGCTCCGGGGAAAAAAGTCCTAACTTCTTGGGGCTAAAGGGGTAAAAGTGTATGGGGCGAAAGAGTGAATGAGTTTGGATGGTAACCAGTCATCATACTGAGTAGTGCAGCAGGCTCAAAGGGCCACTTGGCCCACCCCTCCTCTTATTTTCTATGAACTCAACAAATCTCTGATCAATCATGCTGTCTAGAGATAACACAGTGTGGAGCTGGAGGAACACAGCAGGCTGGGCAGCATCAGAGGAGCAGGAGAGCTGACGTTTCGAGTCAGGACCCTTCTTCAGAAATGCTGTCCAGAGATTGTTTTAATTGTATTTAAGGCTGGGGCCTTCTCTGTGCATTACTAATGTAATCAGATGTAAAATGCTTGTGAGCAGTGAATTAACCAACGTACCGATAGTTTACAACATGGTGCAATAAATTGAACAGTTCAAATGTCTGGAGAGTTTATGGAGATGTAGACAGGCAGTAACCGTTTCCACTGCTGGAGTGGAGGAAACCAAAGGGCAAATGGGAATAGCTGGATGAACACAGCAGGCCAAGCAGCATCTTAGGTGCTGGGCCTGCTGTGTTCATCCAGCTCTACACCTTGCTGTCTCAGATTCTCCAGCATCTGTAATTCGTATTATCTCTGGCAAATGGGATTAGATTAGTTTGGGATACCTGAAGGCATCTGGACACTTTATTATCAGTCTTTCGAAGGATGTGGGTGTCACTAGCTGAGCCAGCTTTTGTTGTCCGCCCCTAAGCGCTTTGCAGAAGGTAGTGAGCTTCCATCTTGAACCCTACCGTCCATGAGCCACAATACTATCTGGGAGGGAATGCCAGGATTCTGACCCAGTGACAGATGGTGCTGTGCAGGCGATAGCATTCCCACTCATAGACGGTCATAATTATGAGATTGGAAGATGCTGCCTATGGATCTTTGGTGAAATTTTGCCATGCATCTTGTAGATGGTGTACACTGCTGCCATTGAGCCTCAGTGGTGGAGGGAAGTCAAGGCTGTTACTAGTGTTGGTAATCATTTGGATTCATAGAATCCCTACAGTGTGGAAGCAGGTCATTCAGTCTACTGAGTCCACACCACCTTCTGAAATACATCCTAACCAGTACCATCCCCCTCCCCAACCCATAACCCTGCATTTCCCACGGCTAACCAATCTAGCCTGCATACAGCTGAACACTATGGGCAATTTAGCATGGCCAATCCACCCTAACCTGCACATCTTTGGACTGTGAGAGGTAAGCAAAGCATCCGGAAGAAACCCTCGCAGACACAGGGAGAACGTTAAAACTCCACACCCAAGGGTGGAATCAAATTTGGGTCCCTGATGCTGTGAGGCACTGTGCTGTCCCCATCCTTACTGGATGGTGTCGAACTTCTGAATTGTTGTTGGAGCTGCACTCATCCAGGCAAGTGGGCAGCATTCAGACTCACTCTTGACTTGTGGAGAATGGGCTTTGGGGAATCAAGGGATGAGTAAGCTGCCACAGAATCCCCTGCTTCTGACCTGTTCTTGTAGCCACTGCACTTACATGATTAGTCCAGTTCAGTTTCTGGTCAAAAGCAACACCCAGAATGTTGATAATGGTGGATTTAGTGATTGTAATGCCATTGAATGTCTATTGCCAATGGTTTGATTTTCTCTTGTTGGAGATTGTCATCACCTAATACTTGTATAGTGCAAATATCATTTGCTAATTATTAGTGCAAGCTTGGATGTTGTCCAGACCTCATTGCATTTGGACAAGGGCTGTTTCAGTGACTGAGGAGTTGCATTGTGCAATCATCAGCAAATGACCCTCAATTCTGACCTTATGACAGAGGTAATGTTGCGATGGCTACAAGAGCAGGTCAGAGGCTAGGAATACCGCAGCGAGTAACTCTCCTCCTGACTCCCCAAAGCCTGGCCATCATCTACAAGACACAAGTCAGGATTGTGATGGAATATTCCCCACTTGCCTGGATGTGTATAGATCCAGCAAACTCAAGAAGCTTGACACCATCCAGGATAAAACAGACTAGTTAATCAGCACCAGATCCAGCACCTATAACATGCCTCACAGCCAGCAGTTTCAAAGCCCTACACTCCAAACACCTACGTTTGTTATGATGCTCTTGTAATCTCACCGTATCTAACCACACAACTCCAAGCAAATACAGAGGAACACCACTTCCCCTCCAAGCCGCTCACCGTCCTGACTTGGAAATATATCGCGGATCCTTCACTATCATGTGATCAAAATCCTGGATTCCATCCCTACAGGTCAATGCACAGCAGGTGGACTGCAGCAGTTCAAGAAGGCAGCCTGTCACCACCTTGTCAAGGACAACTGAGGATGAGACACAAGTATTGGATTTGCCAACCACGTCTACAATCCATTAAAGATTTCTTTTGAAAAAAAGATCTAAATTGGAATTGATGGAACTTTGGAGGTGCCGAGGGAATCAAAGGATTGTGGGGCTTGAGTGTGAAAGTGGAGTTAATGCAGAAGATCGCCCATGGCATTAGTGAGTGATAGAACAGTTTATACTTTTCTGAAGTTCAAATGTATTGACAGTCACCTTAGAGTCACAGAGATTCACAGCACAGAAAAAGGCTCACTTCCGAATGGATCAAAAATAACCACCTAACCATTCAGATAGTAAGAACTGCTGATGCTGGAGTCAGAGATAACACAGTGTGGAGCTGGAGGAACACAACAGGCCAGGCAGCATCAGAGGAGCAGGAAGGCTGACATTTTGGTTCTGAAGATGGGTCCCAACCCAAAATGTCAACTTTCCTACTCCTCTGATGCCACCTGACCTGCTGTGTTCCTCCAGCTGCACACTGTTACACCTAACCATTCTGATCACATTTTCGAGCACTTAAGCAGCGTGATGGCTCAGTGGTTAACACTGCTGCCTCACAGCATCAGGGACTTGGATTCAATTCCAGCCTTTGGCAATTGTCTGCATGGAGTTTGCACTTTCTCCGCATGTCTGTGTGGGTTTCCTCTCTCGGTCTAAAGATGTGTGGGTTAGGTGGATTGGCTGTGGTGTCCATGATATGTAGGCTAGATGGATTAGCTTTGGGAACTGTAAGGTTACAGGGATAGGACAGGTCTGGGTGGGATGCTTTTCAGGTGGACAGCATGGACCTGATGGGCTGAATAGCCTGCTTCCAATTGTAGAGATTCTATGATTCACTTGGCCTTTTGGTCTTACTTTTGGCATTGCAAGTGTATGTATGTCTAAATACTTTTTTTAAATTCATACGCGGGATGAGGGCATTGCTGGACAGGAAGCATTTTTATTGACCATCCCTAATTGCCCAGAGGGTCACCCACATTGCTGTGGGACTGGAGTCACATGTAGGCCAGACCAGGTAAGGATGGCAGTTTCCTTCTCTAAAGGACATTAGTGAACCAGATGGGTTTTTCCTGACACTTAGCAATGGATTCATGGTCATCATTAGACTCTTAATTCCAGATATTTTATTGAATTCAAACTCCACCATCTGTCATAGCAGGATTTGAACCGGGTCCCCGGAACATCATCTGGGTTTCCGGATTAACAATCCAGTGATAATACCACTACCCAATTGTCTACCCAGTGCCTCTTATATTATGAGGGTTTCTGCCTCGCCCACCCTTTCAGATCTTCACTCTTACTGAAACAGCCATTCGTCCACAGACACATGCTTCCACCTACATTTGCTATAACATGTACATAAACACATAACATGCTCTCTCACACACAGACTCTCTCTCACACACACAAACACACACTCACTCTCACACACAAACACACACTCATACAAACACACTGACACACAACACACTCTCACAAACAAACACACACACTCTCACACAGAAACACACACTCACTCTGACACACAACACGCACTCATTCACACACAAACACACACTCATTCTCACACACAATGTCTAATCACACAACTCCGTGTAAAAGATTCTTTTGTTCATTTTTTACTAAAACAATATTTACCAACAGAAAAAAATAGTTTCTTTTTACACTAGACGTCTAATTGCAATCTTAAAATTAAAAAAAACACAATGACAAATAATCCATATATAGCTTAAAGATAGGAATAGTACAAATTCAAACCAGTTTGTTACTGTTTCTAAGTTTATGCTGAATATAACCAGCATCAGTAATGGATCAACATTCAAAGTGCCAAAAGGCTGCAACTCTGTTGCAATCTCTAATCAAGTTATATACCTAGAATGGTACTCAGAGTAGGTTTATACATATATATACTTAAGTAGGAACGCAGGATATATATGTGTTTTATTTTTAAGATAGTCTTTTGTTTTGACGTCACATAGTTTCTCTCCCACCAATTTTCCTCTCTTCTGTTTTCCTCCATCTCCTGTCTCTCTTTCTCTCAACACTAATCCTCTTCTGACATTTATCTGCCTCCTCCAATCTCGATCGCTTCAATTTTGCCCAGAAATATAATCCTGTGCCTTCTCACCATGGAATTTGCTCTATGTAGCTCTCCCGTGGATATTTTCCCATCCAAGATTCCTTGCTGGACAATCTGTGAGTAGGTTTTCCCAAAGGGGTTTCCTTTACAGCTAGCATGTTAGTTCATTGAAGTTTTTCTTTGCTTTCAAGTTCAGATGTGTTTGCTTTATTTTGTTGCTTCAGTGAAGGTTTGGTTAGGATTGGGGGTTGGGGGGAATGCGGAGGGGTGCAGGGTAGGGGGGTGGTGGAATTTTTGGGGATGGGGTGGGTGATAGAGTGTCGTAGTTGGCCCTGTTACACAGTGGAACCCAGCATTGTCTCTGTCTCTGGGTCTATCTCGTTCTGGTTGGAATCAAGTCCGGAGAATTTGACTCTTAACCCGTCCACAGGGTGAACCACCGGCACCGTCAACATGCTGGGGAAAGTCCGGGTGGCAAGTTCAAAGCAGCTGGTACTGGCCAACTCCATCGCCAACACCTTCAGGATGAGCTTGGCCAGCTCTTTACCAAGGCAGCTCCTGATGCCCCCTCCGAAGGGAATGTAGCTGAAACGGTCACCTTTGTTCTCTCCCCGCTCCTCACTGAAACGGTCGGGGTCAAAGACCTCAGAATTCTGGAAGATGGGAGCCGTATCGTGCGTGTCTCGGATGCTGTACAGGACACTCCAGCCTTTGGGAATCTGACACCCCTGAAAACAAAGCCCAGGAGATAGTTAAATGCCCAATTCGAAATCCTACATTCAATTTCAGCTTATCGTCAAATTATATGATGGAGGGGTTGGCTCAGCCCCTGTGTAGTAAGAGAAAAGACAGATTTGCATTTCTATAGTGCCTCTCACAACCTCAGGACTTAGTCATACTTATAAATTCATACAGCACAGAAACAGGCCCTTCAGTCCAACTGGTCTATGATCCCAAACTAAACTAGTCCCACCTGCCTACACTTGGCCCATATCCCTTCAAACATTTTCTTGTTCACGCTCTTACCTAAATTTCTTTTAAACACTGTAATTGTACCTACATCTGTCACTTCCTTTGGAAGTTCATTCCCCATTTGAACCACTCTCTGTTTAAAAACCCCCTCATGTTGCCCGTCGTGTCTTTCTTAAGTCTTTGTCACATTAAAAATATGTCTACTAGTCTAGAAATTCCCAACCCTAGGGAAATGACACCTGCCATTCGCCTTACCTGTACCCCTCATGATTTTAATAATCTCTATAAAGTCACCCTTCAACCTTTTACTCTCCAGTGAAAACATCCCAGCCTCTCAAGCGTCACATTGTAACTCAAAGTCTTCCATTCCCGACTTCATCCTGGTAAATCTTTTCTAAAAGCTGTCCTATGTAATAATATCCTTCCAATAACAGGCTGACCAAAACTAGATATCCCAAAGCTTTTTAATTTGTTATTATTAAGCGCTTTTAAAATGTTGTTATTGTTGTAATGTAAGAAAGCCCTTACACAGCAAAATCCTGAAAGATCAAGTTTTATTGATGATGGGTGAAGAGCAAATAATCAGCAGTGCTAATTTTGGAATAGCACTGTCAGTATTGTTTGAATCCACCCAAAAGAACAGCTGGTGTTTTATTTCGAGGCCTCATCTGAACAACAACGCAACAGAAACAGCGACCGATCCCTGTACAGCAGAAGAGCATCAGGCTCAAGCCTGTGATCAGAGTGGGGCCCAAAACCTGCCCCTTCCTCAACTCCAAGGTGAGGCTGCTGGTTACTCACTGACCAGCAGCACTGGCATAGACCTGGACACTATGTTGTGGCAGGTTCCACTGGAATGGCATCGGCGTCTCTACCTCTATCAGCACAGCTCAAGGGGCACAAAATCAATTTTAAAAGTGGCTTGAATTTACAACAAGGAAATAGTCATTTGGCCCAGAAGACCCATGTTGTTATTCATATCCTCCCATCTAACCCCACCTCTGTACATCCTTTCACCTCTTTCTTCCCTAATCTGCTTACCCACTTTCTTCTTGAACCTACCATAGCTTTTCAAATTCATATATAGGATTTGGGTGTGGCTGGCTGGGCCAGCGTGTATTTGTCCTGTCCCTAATTTCCCCTCGAGAAGGTGGTGGTGAGCTGCCTTCTTGAACCGCTGCAGCCTAATTGCTGTGGGTTGACCCACAATACGCGTAGGGAGGGAATTCCAGGATTTTGACCCAGAGACAGTGAAGGAACAGCAATATATTTCCAAGTCAAGATGGTGAGTGGTTCGGAGGGGAGCTTGCAGGGGGTGGTGTTCCCATGTATCTGGATCCTGTCCATCGAAATGGAAGTGGTCGCAGGTTTGGATCTGATGAAGCTAATGTCGATCTTGCCTCGTGCATTTCCCGTGCAGTGTAACCCACTATGTCTTGCTCTGTCTAAGCACCCTATGATCTGTATGTCCTTGTTTGCCAAGATCTGCCTGTACTGCTTGTAAAACAAAACTTTTCACTGCGTTCAGGTACATGTGACTACAACAAATCAAATCAAATCAAATGAAACCAAACCAAATCAAATCAAATCAAGGCTAAGTTAGGCAGATGTTTGGCTGATAAGATCCCTCTCTGATGAAGGGTCTAGGCCCAAAACGTCAGCTTTTGTGCTCCTGAGATGCTGCTTGGCCTGCTGTGTTCATCCAGCCTCACATTTTGTTATCTTATGCAGGTTTGGAAGGTGCTGCCTGAGGATCTTTGGTGAATTTCTGCAGTGCATCTTGTAGATGGTACACACTGCTGCTACTGAGTGTCAGTGGTGGGACCGAACACTGAAGTAGACTTCTCCCTGTAGTAACTAGTTCCACTTTCTGATTAAAGGTATTTCCGAACTCCCCATTGGATTTATTTATTATGGAAGAGCATCAGAAAAAAGCAGGGTTAGGTAATTCAGCCAATGAAACTTGCCCTGGCATTCAATAATGGTGGAATTGATTCTGGCCTTAATTCCACTTTTCTGACACCCCCATAACTCTTGAATCCCTTATCAGCCGAACATCTGCCTAACTTAGCCTTGATTTGATTCGATTTGGTTTCATTTGATTTGATTTGATTTGTTGTAGTCACATGTACCTGAACGCAGTGAGAAGTTTTGTTTTACAAGCAGTACAGGCAGATCTTGGCAAATAAGGACATACAGATCATAGGGTGCTTAGACAGAGCAAGACATACTGGGTTACACTGCACGGGAAATGCACGAGGCAAGATCAACATTAGCAAGCTCAACATTATTTAAAGTTAGGGAGTCTAGTGACCCATTGCTCTCTAGACAAGAGACTTCTACTGACTGACAATCCTCTGAGAGAAGATATTTCTCCTCATTTCTGTCCTAAATGGGAGACACCTTTTTCCAACTCTGTCCTCTGCTTCAAGATTTGCCCATAAGCGTCTTAAATAATTGAATCATTTACCATCACTCATTATTTTAAATCCAATGAGTATTTTACGTTTAGGGAATCTAGTCAGAGCCATACAGCAGAGAGGAGGCCCCTCGGCCCATCGAGTCCTCACTAACCTATCCACACTAATCTCATTTTCCAGTACTTGACCCATAGCCTTGAACATCCTGACATTTCAAGTGCTCGATTTTTATGGTTTTGACTGCTGCAGTGTATCAGCAACACTGTTACCATTACATACGGGCAGCACTGAGATGGAAGAAGGCAAGCAGGCCCTGAGCTGGCTGTACAGCACATTGGAGAGTTCTGCAGATCGTGCCCAGGGCTCCATGAAGAGAGGCCCGCTTACTCTCGGCTGTGCCTTGAGAAAGGAAGGGTTTGATTCGCACTTACGTCCAACTCAAACGTCTGCAGCGCTGTCCTGTAGCCGCCTGAAACCGGTGGAAGCAGACGTAGGACCTCCTTGATGATGCAGTCCAAATACTTGAGGCGGACCACCACGGCCATCCTGGGGGTCTCCTCACACTTGCAGCCATTGTGAAGGATCCCATTGCTCCTCAGCTCTTCCCGCAGTTTCTCCAGGACCAGGGGGTGCTGCAAGAGCTGGTAGATCAGTGAAGTCGTCGCACTAGAGGTGGTGGCGAAGGCAGCGAAAATCAGTTCCACTGTGGACTCCTGAAGATGGGGAGGTGGCACATTGAGAAATGACATTAAGGTTTTCTCACAAAGACAGAGCATTGAGCCCAGCTAGTGTGGGTCTCTGAAATGTGAACGGTTGTGTGTCTTTGGAACTCCTCACCACAGAGAGCTATGGGGGTAGTGCCCTATGTAGATTTAAGGCTGAGGTGGATTCCTTTATTCATTCCCAGGCTAAGGGGATCACTGGCCAGGCAGCATTTACTGCCCATCCCTAATTGCCCAGAGGGCAGTTAAGAGTCACTCACATTGCTGTGGGTCTGGGGTCACATGTAGGCCAGACCAGGTATGGACGGCAGTTTCCTTCCCCAAAGGACATTAGTGAACCAGGCGGGTTTTTCTGACAATTGGCGGGTAGATTCCTGGTCATCATTAGACTCTTAATTCCAGCTATTTATTGAATTCAAATTCCACCAAGTGCCATAGCGGAATTCGAACCCAAGCTCCCAGAACATCGGAGATAACGCGGTGTGAAGTTGGATTAACAGTCCAGCGATAATACCACTAGACCATTGCCTCCCCTCTTATTCTCCACCATTTGGGGAATCAAGGGTTATGGGGAAAGGGTTGGAAAGTGTACGTGAGGTATGTCAAATTAGCCATGATGCTAGTGAATGGCAGAGCAGCCTCATGAGGCCGAATGGACAACTCCTGTTCCTATTTCTCACGATCTTAGATACATACTAATGGTCTATGTGAGTCCCTTTCTCACAGAAAATGTTAATGATATGAGAAAAATCTTTTTCACACAGTCAGTGGTTAGGGTTTGGAATGCACTGCCTGGGAATGTCGTGGAGGCAGGTACAATAGAAGCCTTATAAACAGTGTTCGGTAGGTTTGTAGAAGAGTAATGGTATGCAGGGGGATGGGAAAAGACGCTAGGTAATAGAGCCCAACTAGATAATACATCCAGTACAGGCATGATGGGGTGAATAGCCTCTTTCTACACCATAATAATTCTGTGGCTTCTAATGCCCCACCTGAAAGGATAGAGTGTAAATTTTATACCTGACTTCTGAAGTCCAAAGTTCTGTCACCCATTGTCACCTCCTTTGAGGTAAAAAGCCTGCTCCTGAACTCCTTGTTGAGTTTTTCAAGAAACTATCTAACACAGATTCCCTACAGTGTGGGAGCAGGCCATTCAGCCCATTGTGTCCACACTGAGCCTCCGAATGGCATCCCACCCAGACACAACCCCCTACCCTATCCCTGAGACCCCGCATTTCCCATGGCCAATCTACCTAACCTGCTCATCTGGGGTTATTTCAGGGAATTGACCACGGCAAATCCATCTAACCTGCACATTTTTGGACTGTGGGAGGAAACCCACGCAGACACGGGGAGAATGTGCAAATTCCACACAGACAGTGGCTCGAGGGTGGAACTGAACCCGGATTCCTGGTGCTGTGAGGCTGCAGTGCGAACCACTGTGCAACCTGTTACAGTTGTGATCTCTAGTTTAAGATAACCATGCAAGCTGAAGCTCTTTCTCTATGTCTATCTTTTCGAACTCTTCTTTGCTTTAAAGAATTCTGTCCAGTTACTTTTCTTCCTTTCCTAATTGGTGTAGGAGAGCTAAAATATTATTGGGTGAAGACCGATGACTACAGCCACCTTCTGCGAGATGTAACTTGTCAACCATGAGTGTGTCAGGGAGAGAGGCAGCTGACTTGTTGCTGAAGATCTACATCTCCAACTAACAGAGTCACCACTTGTTGAGACAGGAAGAGGAGGCCATTCAGTGCCTTGGGCCTGTCCTATCATTCAGTTTGATTGTGGCTGAGCTGAACCTCAATTCCATTTCTTTGTAGCTGCTGTTGCTTCACAATATACTTCACCAATAAACATTTATCTATCTGAATTCTGAGAACTCCAATTGACTCACCAATGTTACGGTCTTTTGAAGAACCTTTCTGATTGCCACTAGCCTTTCAGTTTCAAATGCCCCTTTGCTCCTGATTCCTGTACTGTGTTTCTCTGCACCTAGCCTCTTATATCCTCTGAACATTCAAATCTCTATCATTTGATCATATCACAGAATGTCTCAAGACAGGAGCAATGGAATCGCAAGTCATGGCAAGGTGTGATGGAGAATTCAACACATGGGTTTGGTTCTCTCAGTTGGCTGGAAGGCAGACTAATGATGCCAACAGTATGCGTTCAATTCCCACACCAGCTCAGGTCGCTATGGAAGTCTCAACCTCTCCTCTTGGCATGGAGACCCTCAGGTGAACTCACCATCGGCCACCTCTCTTCCTCTCTCTGTCTAATGATAGAGCAGCCCAATAATCTCCTGGACCTTTGTACTCAGTCCCACGGGTTAATAGTTCAGACAACTACTTTATCAATCCAGGAATATCACCTCGACACCACAACGTATCTCTCATGTGGAGATCCCTATGCCTGACGAGATTCTTTACGCTAGCTCCTGTCATTCCGCGCATCATTGAGGAGGTGTTAAGGGGGGTGGGGGGAAGGGGTTTGTCTGCCAAGTCAAGATGGCTTCTCACCAACTATTCTCCTTCACTCAATTTGCCCACAGAATGACTCCCCAGTCCATAAAGGCAAACAAGGCGAATTCCAGAATATTCCATTGGAAAACTTCTATGCCATTCAAGCCTGGCCTGTTGCCTTTAACAAGTAATTGGATATAGCTCTTAGGGCTAAAGGGATCAGAGGGTATCAAGAGAAAGGGGGAACAGGGGGCTGAATTCCATGATGAGCCAAGGTCAGATGAATGGTTGAACTGGCTCAGAAGGCCGAAAGGCCTACTTTTCCTCTATTTTCAATCTGTGTTACTATGTCATCTGTGGGAGATATTCCTTGCTCGCCTCCACCAATCCTCCTCCCTGCCCATCCTGTACGGAGAACACTGTCTCCAGTTCTGCGTTAGCCCTGCCTATCCCAATCGTGCCCAGTTCTGTTCCCAACCAACACTGCATCAATCAACAAGTAACGTGGTGTCTTTTGGGAGTGGGGTGTGGGTGAATTTATTACCTTCAGCTCCTGCATTGTGAGTTCTTTCCCTTGTTCTCTGGCACTGTCTATCAGAATGTCCATAGCATCAGAGTAATCCTTCTCTTCTTTGTACTGCAGTTTCTCACTGATGGCTTTTTCCAGGTATTTGTGAAGATTGTCCCGGGCTCGCATACCCTGTAAGAAGGAGCACCAGTCAACAGATGAGAACACAGTTCCTTCTTCATTGGTCAAGCCAAATCCCTTGTGCACTTATTTTCAAATAATCAATATTGCAACATTATAAACATCCCAAAGTGCTTCAAGAAGACCTGTCAACCTTATAACGCAATATTAGGACAGGGGGCCAAAAGAGGTGGATTTTAAGAAGCATCATAAAGGGATGGGGGGGGGGGAAGAGAGAGAGAGAGAGAGAGAGAGAGAGAGAGAGAGAGAGAGAGAGAGAGAGAGAGAGAGAGAGAAAGAAAGATAGTGAGAGTCTGAGGAGGGAATTCCGAATCTTTTAGCCTTGGCAGCTGAAGCCACAACAGGGGAAGCAATTCATCCAGGTACAGCAAGATGCCACCAATGGAGCAAGGATCTCAGAGGGGTGAGGGGCTCAAACAGGGAAAGGTAAGGCCTTTGAGAGATTTGATAAAAGGAATGTGAATTTTAATTCAAGTTTTTGATTAACTAGGAGCCAGTGTAGGGCAGCCCACACACAGTTGATAGGTGAACAAGTTCAGGCTGCAAAAATGTACCACTCATACCTCTTGCTTCAAGCTCCATTCAGCAGCTCCAATTATGTCAGACCGATCTTTCAGATTTCTCAAATTGCAATCCTAATTGCCTTCACTCATGAGGCAGCTATAGGCTATTAGCCTCTTAGAGCTTGACAGGATGCCAGGATTAGCCCTAACCTAAATCCAGTCCACCTCTGACTGTCCTAACAGAAATACAGAGATACAGGATTCTGGAGGTGGGAGCTAGACAATCCGTAACACAGATCACTGGGGGAGAGAGGGGTTCCTGAGTGACAGTGTGATGGAGCTGGATTAATGTCAGTACAGATACAGTCAGTAACACAGGGTGCTGAGGGAGAGAGGGGTTACCAAGTGACTATTTGAGGGAGCTGGATTAACATCAGAAATACAGTTAGTAAGACAGGGCACTGAGGGAGAGAGGGGTTACTGAGCGACAGTGTGAGGGAGCTGGATTAACATTAGCAGAGAGACAGTCAGTAACACAGAGCACTGAGGGAGAGAGGGGTTACTGACTGACAGTGTGAGGGAGCTGGATTAACATCAGAAATACAGTTAGTAAGACAGGGCACTGAGGGAGAGAGGGGTTACTGAGCGACAGTGTGAGGGAGCTGGATTAACATTAGCAGAGAGACAGTCAGTAACACAGAGCACTGAGGGAGAGAGGGGTTACTGACTGACAGTGTGAGGGAGCTGGATTAACGTCAGAAATACAGTCAGTAAGACAGGGCGCTAAGGGAGAGAGGGGTTACTGAGTGACAGTGTGAGGAAGCGAGATTGATATCAGTACAGATACAATTTATTTTAATAGCAGAATTCTATCCTCAAGTTTCTTCTGTAAGCAACCTACCTTCCTGTAACCACTAAATGGAAAGTCTAGAGGTAAGGAGAAGAGGTTGGCGACAAGTTGTTCAAAGCTTTCCGACAGGAGGTTTAGTTCGGTCTCGGATACACGGAATCCTAGTAAGACCCGGACTGCGATACGGAATGTGAGTTTCTTGGCCTCATGGTAAACGGTGATGGGCTCCCCACTGCTGCTCCAGTCTCGGATACCATCCTGAATAGCCTGTTGGATCTTGGGAAGGTAACATTCCAGGGCATAATGGCTGAAAACCTTGGCAAAGATCTGAGAATTAAAAGACATCAACAGAGATTTTAGCTCTTTCTCCATAAGCCAGCATCACACAGCCAAGACCAGCATTTACTGCTCAGTTTCAACACAAATGGGGAGTTAGGAATTGACTTCAGCTACCTAGAGACACGGGCCAGGTACAGATGATGGTAGGTTAGATGGGCTTGAGATCGGTATGAGAGGTCGGCACAACATCGAGGGCCGAAGGGCCTGTACTGTGCTGTAACGTTCTATGTTCTATGTTCTATGTTCTGTCTCTACAGGACACTATTGAATCACATGAGTTTTTACCACAATCAGGTATTCCCTTGTCCCCTGAACTTCTACAAATCAATGGCAGAAAGGAGACAGCGGAACTTTAAAATAGCCTTTTTGCTATATGCACTCATTCAATAACTTCAAAAGATTGTTGTTTTAAATACTAAACATTACTAAATGGGATAGATCTTGTTCATTTGATGAAGCTGTTTTATTTCCAGGTTTTGTTCTGAAACACTGAGTTCCTCTGGTGAAATTAGTCTCCTGTGAAAAGATCCCATTGGCCACGGCTGTGAAACGACTCAGATCCTCAGCCTGGAAAACGTCTCAGCCCTTTCAGTGTTCTCTACTCGCTCTGCTGAGAGGAATTGAGGGATAGAATGAAGAAGGATTGAGGCATAGGGTGAGTAGGGATTGAGGGATACAGTGAGACGTATTGAGGGATACTGAGAGGAGAGATTAAGCATTGCACTAAGGGAATAGAAAGGAAGGATGATGGATTCAGATAGGAGGATTGAGGGATATAGAGAGAGGTCTGAGGGATACAGATATGAGGATTGAGGGATACAATGAGGAGGGGTTGAGGGATACAGTGAGGAGGGATTGAGGGATACTGAGAGGAGTATTGCGGGACACTATGAGGACAGATTAACCATTACACTAAGGGAATAGAGAGGAAGGATGGATTCAGTTAGGAGGATTGAGGAACATAGAGAGAGGACTGAGGGGTACAGAAATGAGGATTTAGGGATACAGTCAGGAGGGATTGAAAGGTTAAAGTGAGGAGGATTGAGGTATATAATGTGAATGTGGATAGGTTAGTAAATGCATAAAAAATGCATGGAATGTTTGGCAAAAGGGCTGTTATTTTTTCCCTGATGCTAGAGTAAGTGCTTCTAATGTCAATCATTCATTGTTTGTGGAGGAGAATGAGAACGGCAGACAGCGTGTATACTGGGAGCACGCAGACTCAGAGGGTAATGGAACAATTCAGTTCCTGACCTTTAAAAGCAGCCTCAGTGCAGGTGGTTTTCCTGGTCTTGGAACAGGTCAGATTTTCCTGGCCCTGTTTCTACACTTTTATAGAATTCACTTTCAGCTGTCTACTGTTCAAATAATGTCCAGGTTCCCTTTTAGCCTCAGACTGGCTCCACCCATCCCTTCCGCAAAGTAAATCAACCCTATTTTTCTCGATTATAAAGCTGGCTCCATATCCTTGGATTGAGATATTTGACTTACACTGTTAAATAATAAAAACACAAGTGTGCACAGCAGCTTTAGGGAACTGTTGCCATGTGTAACAGTGATGATTAAGCAGGTAAAGTGAACTGTAGGCAGCAGAAGTGCTGGCAAAGGTTACAGATGACAGCACTGAATAATGCAAATTATCAGACTGTTGGGAACACCACTGTATGTACTAGGTTACTCTATGATAGTTCTCAGTGGTAGGTGCTATGTGCTCACACTACAGGCTTATAATGTAACGCAATGCCATCTCACTATGTAACGCACTGCAGGCTGTCAATATATCATTCAGTCTCATACTGTAGCGTTTTGTAGGTTTGTAGTATAACACACTGGAGACCTACAATATAACACGCTGCAATGCTGCAAATCTGCACTGTAATGTGAATGCTTATCCTAACACGCTGGAAACTCTGACTGTGACTGTACGCATCTGCCATCAGAGGGAGAGATATAGGAACAAGATTATGCCATTCAGCCCCTTATGCACACTCTACAATTTAACATGACCATGTCTAAGTGAACATTTCAATGCCTTTTACCCACCCCATCCCTGTAATCCATTCTTAATCAGAAATCTATTAATTTCCACATTGGAATACTCAAAGACTGAGCTTCCACAGCACTCTGGGATTGACAGTGCCAAAGCTTCACAGCTCTGAGTGAACAAAATTCTCCTTAATTCTATCCGAAGTGGCATTGTGCAGACCACATTCTGGAACTCCCCAGCCCAGCTAAATATCTTCTCAAGAAGGGCCACTGAACCCAAAACGTTGACTCTGACTTCTCTCCACAGATGCTGCCAGACCTGGTGAGCTTTTCCAGCAATACCTGTTTCAATGTAGAGAAACATCTTGCCCGCATCTCATTTATCTCTTTAAGTACTTTGCTTTTTGTCGAGTTATTCACAGGATGAGGGTGTCACTGGCCAGGCAGCATTTATTGCCCATCTCTAATTACCCAAAGGGCAGTTAAGGGTCAACCACATTGCTGTGGGTCTGGAGTAACATGTAGGCCAGGCCAGGAAAGGATGGCAGTTTCCTTCCCTAAAGGACATCAGTGAAACAGATGGGCCTTTCTGATAATTGACAATGTCTTCATTAGACTCTTAATTCCAGATTTTCATTGAATTCAAGTTCCACCATCTGATGTGGTGGGATTCGATCCCAGGTCCCCAGAACATTATCTTGTCTCCACATTAAAAAGTCCAGCAATATTGCACTAGGCCACTCCCTCCCCAATGAGATCACTTCTTATTCTTCAAAACACTATAGAATACAGGCACACTTTACCCAATCTCTCCTCATTTGACAGTCTTACCATCCTGGGGACAAGTCTGGTGAAACATCCCTCATTGGTAATAATGTCTTTCCTCAGTTAAGGAGAACAAAATTGCACACAGTACTCCAGGTATAGTCTAGCCAAGCTCTTGTACAATTGCAGTAAGATTTCACTACTCTTGAACTTAAGACTTCTGATGATAAAGGTTAACATTCCCTTAGCCTTCCTGATAGCATTCTGTACCTACATGTTAGCCTTCAGTGAATTATCCACAAGAACCTCTGGGTCCCTTCATACATCTAGACTTCCCAACCTTTCATCATTTCACAAATATTTTGCTCATCCAAACCCTATCGAAGTAGATAACACTTTTCCACATTATATTCCATCTTCCTTGTTCCTGGCCATTCATTGTGGCTGTCCAAAATGCACCTGAAAACATTTTACATCTTCTTCACAACTCACATTCCCACTGTGTTTATCATCCACAAATTTGGAAAGTTTGTCCCCACTTTGAGTATTAATATTTATTGAGAATAGCTGGAAGCTAAAAACTGTTCCATGTGGTAGCCCACTAGTCAGAGCAGATGCAACAGTAATCCATTTACTCCTACTCCTGTTCTCTCTGTGTTAGTCAATCCCTAAAACTTGGCAGTATACAATACCTTGATCTCATTAAATTTGGTATCTTACTTCAAGTGGGGCAGCTCATTAAATGCCTTCTGAAATTCAAAGAATATCAACACCCCGTTACCAATTTCGTTAGTGACACCCTCAAAGAACTCCAGCATATTTGTCAGACAAGATCTTCTATTTTCAAATCCATGCTGACTATGCCCACTCAGATCATTTTTATCCAAATATCCATTCATTACATTTTTTGCAATAGATTCTGGCATTTTTTTAAATTCCTTCATGGAATGAGAGTGTCACTGGCTAGACTAGCCTTCATTGTCCACAGGGCAATTACGATTCAACCACATTATAATCACATGCAGGCCAGACCAGGTAGGCATGGCAGTTTCCTTCCCTAAAGCACATTAGTATTGATGGCATCCCCCAAGTATCCCAAGCCTCTCCGAAAAGCTGTCACATTCGCAACACCAGAAGCACAATAATGGGGCTCAGCTTTGTTTCTTCTCAATGCAGGCTAGGAGCAGCTAAGAGTCCAACCTGACCCTACAACTATTAACCTGTGGCTAAGCTGGGCAATACTATAACTGCGATCAGAAAAATGAAGCTATAGAAAGAGGCCAGTTGACCCATTGTGTCCGTACCAGCCAGCAGAAGATAAACTAGCCTCCCGTTTAAATCCAACTGTGCTGCTCCTTGTCCCGAGCCTTGTAGATATAACACTTTTAGATCCTGATTCCTTTTCTGCTCCTGCCACCAAACTGTGCAGTAAATTCCAGACATCCACCAGACTCTGGGCAAAACCGATTTTCCTCACTGCCCCTCTCTAATCTTTCTGTAAGTCACCTTAAATCAGTACCACTGGTAATTCATATTGACACAGACACACACACACACACACACACACACACACACACACACACACACACATGCATACACATACATACACACACCTACATACATACACATACACAGACACACATACATGCTTACACACAGAGACATACACACAAAAACACAGTCATAGACACACACACATAAACACACACAGACACGCACACAAAGAGGAACCATTTGGAGAAATCTTTCAGAGTGCTAGCATCGGTAAAATGGCCTTAATCAGTGCTACAGATTCCATCATAGCCCACAGCCTGGAAATATTTATTTTCTGATGGCTTTACAAACAACTGTTTGCTGAGCTTGTGTCCCGTCTGACATTTGATGGGAGATTTCCTCCTTCATTTAGCCCAGAGCTCCTCCCAGATCTGCTACTTGATCCAGCAGCTCCCCCATGTTGTAATGTACTGTCATTACACCCTCCTCTCAGCCTTTGGCGCCATTGTGGTTTTGGACAAACTATGGAGGTGATGTTGGGGGTGGGGTGTGATACCGTGTCTCCTCAAAGTTTGTAAATGTGCCTTTTGCCTGCACCCACCTCAAAGTTTATAACTGCTCAAACCCCCTGGACAGCTCCGATTCAGCATGTTGTAGGTTCAGGTACACACTCGCCAGGATTTGACTATGTAACCCCCCCTGTCTCCCCAGTGCAGTGCTGAGGGACATGTTACACTGCCAGAGGTGCCCTAAGGTCACATTTGGAGAAACGAAAGCTTTCCCCGGTATCCCTGCTCCATAAACCAACAATGACTAAGGGCAATAAAATGTGAGGCTGGATGAACACAGCAGGCCCAGCAGCATCTCAGGAGCACAAAAGCTGACGTTTCGGGTCTAGACCCTTCATCAGAGAGGGGGATGGGATGAGGGTTCTGGAATAAATAGGGAGAGAGGGGGAGGCGGACCGAAGATGGAGAGAAAAGAAAACAGGTGGACAGGAGAGTATAGGTGGGGAGGTGGGGAGGGGATAGGTCAGTCCAGGGAAGACGGACAGGTCAAGGAGGTGGGATGAGGTTAGTAGGTAGGAGATGGAGGTGTGGCTTGGGGTGGGAGGAAGGGATGGGTGAGAGGAAGAACAGGTTAGGGAGGCAGACACAGGTTGGACTGGTTTTGGGATGCAGTGGGTGGAGGGGAAGAGCTGGGCTGGTTGTGTGGTGCAGTGGAGGGAGGGGACGAACTGGGCTGGTTTTGGGATGCGGTGGGGGAAGGGGAGATTTTGAAGCTGGTGAAGTCCACATTGATACCATTAGGCTGCAGGGTTCCCAAGCAGAATATGAGTTGCTGTTCCTGCAACCTTCGGGTGGCATCATTGTGGCACTGGTGGAGGGCCATGATGGACATGTCATCTGAGGAATGGGAGGGGGAGTGGAAATGGTTTGCGACTGACTAAGGGCAGACGATCTGTTTGCACGTTGCCACTTGTGCAAGCTTGCTGTGGTCAAACTGATAGCTGTTCTTTTCTCCAATTCATTCACAGAAATGGCATTGCTGGCTGGATCAGCATTTGTTGCCCAATCCAAGTTGCCCAGAGAGGAGTCACATGTCGGCCTGACTGAGTAGAGACGGCAGTTTTCCATCTCTAAAAGGACAATTAGGTGATTGCTACTGCACATGGGCTGTAACAGCTCAAGAGGGCAGCTCGCTACTGCCTTCACAACTAAGGATCGGCAATAAATGCTGGGCCCAGCCAGGGATGTCCAAGTCCCCCAGGTGATGAAAAAAATATATGGTTTTGCGATTACTACAGGACTCGTAATTCCAAATGTTAATGGACTTCAGATTCCACCATGGTAGGATTCAAACCCAGATCGTTGCCTCAATCACTGCATTAATATATCTAGCAATAAAACCACAAGGTCATCACCTTCTACAACAGTAAACACACTTCATTGACTGAAACATCCTGATTTGAGAAAGACATCCTCTCTCCAGGAATAATTCAGTCTCCTTTGTTACGGAGCCAAACAGAAATTGCATAAAATCATTTTTTTTCCTTCCTTCATTCATGGGATGAGGGTGTCACTAGCTAGGCCAGCATTTATTGCCCATCCCTAAATGCCCAGAGGGCAGTTATGAGTCAACCACATTGCTGTGGGTCTGGAGTCACATGTAGGCCGGACCCCAGGTGAGGGTGGCAGGTTTCTTCCCTAAAGGACATTAGTGAACTAGATGGGGTTTTCCCCCAACAATCGATTCATGGTCATCATTAGATTCTTAATTCCACATACTTATTGAATTCAAATTCCACCATCTGCCATAGCAGGATTTGAACCTGGGTCCCCAGAACATTCTCTGGGTTTCTGGATTAATAGTCCAGCGATAATACCACTAGGCCATCACCTCCCCCATTGGCCGGCGTCCCTCACAAGGACTTTCTTTAAGGTATTGAGCAACATTGGAAGGTTTTACACAGCCTGCTCTCAAGGCTCAATGTGGCCCAAAACTTTAAAGCACTCAAGATCTCTATAATTTGAGTTATATTCAATAGGAACATGGTTCTGAAGTTCCTACTTTATACTCCAAATGATGCACTTAAGTAGCCCATTACAACAATAGCTTTGAGCCTTCCACTGTGCGATACTTAGCTGAAATCTGGATGATATTATGAGTTCCTATCAGCGGCTTACACCCAAATACCTGCTTTTTCTATGGGTTTACACTTATTGGTCTATCAATTAATACTCTCCCTGGTACTTAATTTTATACTCTGTTTGACAAAATAGGTTCAACCCTCTCTGATGAAGGGTCTAGGCCCGAAACGTCAGCTTTTGTGCTCCTGAGATGCTGCTTGGCCTGCTGTGTTCATCCAGCCTCACATTTTATTATCTTGGAATTCTCCAGCATCTGCAGTTCCCATTATCACAGGTTCAACCAAACACTGGTGCCAAGCTGAAGAACAACAACTGAAGAAACTAGCATTTTATTCAGGGAACAGAGAGAATGTGGAATGAGGAGAAACGTAAGTGAGAGTGAGAAAGAAGAAGCCTCATAGTGAAACACGAATGGCTGGAAGTTCTCAGCAGGTGAAGCTCTTGTGAAAACCATCAAAATGTGCCATTCGGAAACAACAAAGCATTTCTGATGAGAGGTCTTCAGCCTGAAATGTGAACTCTCTTCCACAGCATTTTCAGCGTCTGCAGTATTTTGACTACTGTATTGGACAGCAAGGTTTTGATGGTTATGGGAACATACTAGCAGGTGAGCCATAGGGAACAAAAAGATCTAAGAAAATCACCACCTACCCACACCACCCACCACCCACTCCAATCTGTGTCCCTTCGCTCCCTATTGGAAGGTGCCCAGTGAGGAAGAGCAGAAATGAGTTCTGTTGTAATGCCTTATTTTTGGATAAGCTGATGGCACTCACTGTCCAGCTCTTGTGTAAACAATGCTCACTTGGGACCCACATGTCGAAACCTTCAACAGAAAAAGGACTATACTTGGCAGGAGAGAAAAGAATGAGATTGGAAAGATAGTGGTATCAGAGAAGATTGAGTGTGATTGAGCCAGCCATAAGACTTGTAGACAGAGACCGAATCATTATGAGTTAGTTTACCCACCGATCTGTTAATCCTAATAGCATTGAGTAGTGAACAGATGATGACGAGAATATCAAGAACGCATCTCTTCCTTAAACTAAAGATCAAACAGGCAAACACTAAGCAAATATGAGTAGAAACTGTCCTAAAACTCTGTCTTTCCATATTCATCCATGGGATGTAGGCATTGCTGGCTGACCCAGCATTTATTGCCAATCCCTATTACCCCTGATAAGGTTGTGGTGAACTGTCTTCTTGAAGTCCTTGTGGTGCAAAGCAAAATTAATTTTGAAGGGCCCATGCTCACACATCCAGTATTTCATTAACTTCTGTACCTGTTTGTTAATTTGCCATTTCAGTAATCTATTTCTGGAGAAATGGCTTTGTAGCTAACTTAGAAAGACATATGAATTGACTTCAAGATCAAAAACAGAAGTTGTTGGAAAAGCTCAGCAGGTGTGGCAAAATCTGTGAAGAAGAAAACAGCATTAACGTTTCAGGTCCGGTGATCCTTCCTCAGAACTGTTTGGTTTTTATATGAATTGACTTGGCTTACGTTCAACCGCATTGAGTTAGATAAATACTGTGGCTTCAGATCTAGTTGAATTTTGATAAATGACACCTATGAGGGTCACTGAGACAGTCCCACCCTAACCCAGGTCAACTCGTATCAATCCCAACATGACATTTGGTAACATATTTGAGTGGAACTGGTGACTTTGCGCCTACGTTTCCCAAAGCTTCCTCTATCAATTCCTCGACTTTAAAATTAGAATGAAACATTGACTTGCATTTTTATGGCCTCTTCCGCCACCTCAGACATCCTGAAGTGCAGTCAGCAACGTAATACAGCAAAACATTGCAACAAACAGGTGCATTGCAAGCTGCTAAAAACAGCAATGTGATAAAGTCAGGTTTTGTGCGTAATTTCTTCAGTGCTGTTAATTGTGGGATTGCTTAGTCAGGGAAACTAATTAGTACCATATCATCCATGACGATTAATCAGAATGGTTAAACTGTGCTCCTAACAGACAGCGAACTCAGCGATGTTCCATCTGTTTTATTTTGTCTAGTCCAGCAATTAACCAACAGCATCATTTTTACTGTCATAAAATGCTGTAAGGTGTTTATGAGTGGAGGGTTCCCACACTGGGTATGACCCAGCCCCAGTGGAATCATGTGATGCAATTTGGACATGATGGGCTCTGAGGCCTCAACGGCAATCCTTTCAATGTTCAATTTTATTTTTCCCCTCAGCATGGCTTGATTTTTTAAAAATTCACTAGTGGAACACGAGCATCACTGACTGATTGTGGTGGCTTGTAGACCCAGGTACCCTGTCATTTGAGGCCTGATTTCTACTCCAACCACAACCTGGCTGAAAACCCAACAGTGGTAACTCCTCCATACCCCATCCTGGTCAGTCACACATACATTACACCCACTAACAGCAGCCCCCCCCGCCACCTGCCAATTTCCCATGCAGCCAGTCCTTCCCTCAACTCCAGTTTTCATTCCTGGTCTCACATGGAGTCTGAAGCATTAGCCTGGGGTTGCATTGGGAAATACTATTCCAAAGCAACATACAGCAATATTAAGGCAGGCAGCCAAATACTTGGGTGAGGATGTTGGTTTTAAAGAGCTTTTTTACCGGAGTGAAATGTGGTAGGTAGGTTTAGCAATGGTACTCCAGAGCTTGGGGCTTTGACACAACAAGCAGTGGTGAAGTCACTAAAATCAGGAACGTTCAAGAGGCCAGAATCAGAATCTCAGAAAGTCTGTGGCATGTTTGTAGCCCAGAAAGAAGCCACTCTGCCCAAAAGCTGAGATATAAGCCATCCAGTCTCATCCCACATTCCAGCTCTTAGGCTTTAGCTCCGCAGATGACAGTACTTGCTCATTCAGACACCTTCTGAATGAATTGAGGGTCTCTGCCTCAATTACCTTCTTCAGCAGTGAGCTCTGGACCCCTACAAGCCTCAGGATGAAAACACACAACCTCACCTGCTCTCAAATCCTACTACCGACCATTTTTAATCTCTGTTCCCCTCAGTATTGACCTCTCTGCGAAATCAAACAGGTCCTCCCATCACTTCATCCAGGGCCCAGTAATGTTGTCGATCACAAATCAAATTTCAGCCAACTCTCTTCCCAGAGAAACAACCTGAGCCTGTCCAGCATTTCCTCAGAGCTGCACTGTTTCAGTCCTGACAATGTCTTTGTAAATCTCCTCTACTGCCTCTCCGGCGTGATCACAGCCTCGCTGTTGGAGCAGCACAGATACCTCAGAGGGTTGTGGGGCTATAGAAGATGGAGAGGGTGCTGAAAAGATTTACAAGTTTGTTGCTGAGACTGGAGGGTTTGAGTTAAGTGGAGATAGACTGAGACTTTTTTCACTGTAGTAATATGAGTTTGAGGGGTGAGGTTTGTAAAATCGTAAGGTGAATAACAAAGGGCAGAAGAATTCAAAACCAGAGGATATAAGTTTAAGGTGAGGGGGAGAAGATTTATAAGGGACCTGAAGGGCAACTTCTTCCACACAGAGGCTCCTATATGAAACAAGCTGCCAGAGGAAGTGGTAGATGCAGATACAATTATAACATGTAAAAGATATTTGGATGGGTACATGATCAGGAAAGGTTTGGAAGGATATGGGCTAAATGCAGACAAATGGGACTAGTTTAGTCTAGAAATTGCTGTAAAAACTGAGCGGGTCTGGCAGCAGTTATGGAGAGAAATCAGAGTTAATGTTTCAGGTCTAGAGACCTTTCCTCAGAATGGGAAACTTTGGTCAGCATGGGCGACTTGGGCCGAAGGGTCTGTTTCTGTGCTGTACGTCTCTAAGAGTGGCCAAGGACGGATTACAAAATGAGGATCTAAATTCTATAATCAAGGCTGGGGCCAACGTAGTTAATTAAACACAAGGTGGGGGCATGGGGAAACATGGTACAGAATGGGGGAGTCAAGGCTGAGGTTTGTCTTTAAAATGCTCACCTTTCTCTTCTGGCGATGAATGTCACCAATGGAGTTGATCAGGCTGGTGGAACCCAGTAGCATCCTAGTACTGCGTGGCCATTGGCTGCTCACCAGGGTGTGTTCGCCCATCAGTATCTTCCTCACATTCTCGGAGCCGGTTACGCGGATCAGCGGGCGGCCCAGGAGATGCGTCTTAAACACGTTGCCATATTTCTCCCGTCTCGACGAGTGGAACCTGGACCCCTGTCACAGAGAGAGAGCGCGATGACATTACAAACCATGATAATTACAGCAACAGGTTGACCACGGCAAGCTCACACACCCATAGTATCAGGCTCTGACCCACCACTCACTAACATCAAAGAACGCAAAGGGAGGCCATTTGGCTAAATTTTGCGGTACTAGCTCTTTGATAAAGCTACCAAATTATGTCAATTTGCCCACAGGGCGGTAAACATTTTCTCCTTCAAGGCTTTTTATCCAATTCCCTTCTTGGTCAGTTCCTTTTGAATCTGCTTCAATTGTCCTTTCTAACCCTAACCCTAACCCTAACCCTAACCCTAACCCTAAACCTATCGCATGCCTTCCAGATGACAGCAACTCACTGCGTTACAAATAATCTTTTGTTCTGATTCTTCGGCCCTTTATCTTAAACCTCTGGTGATCTTTGCCATTAGAGGACATTTCTCCCCAGTCTGTTCAGCTCAAACATCAGAAAGGGATGAGGGAGAACAATAAACACCATTAGGAAATCACGAACTGGGTATAATTCTGTGGCCTGCATTCCCTCCCCTGGTTTCCCTCACTCTTTCACTCTAACAGTTGCAACTCAGTCATTCTCCCCTCTGAGTCTGTAGATTCAAGCACCACTCCAATAAATTCAACAACTGTATAAGAGACTACATTTGTGACTCTCCAACTCAACACAGAATGGTGGGCTGTTTCTTTGCGGTACAACTGCCACTATGGGAAATCGCAGTACGTTTTCTTTACTCATTCATTAGATGTGGGTATCACTGGCAAGGCCATTATTTATTCCCCAGACTGTTTGTCCTTAAGAAGGAGATGGTGAACTGCTGCCCAAAATTGCTGCAGTTCCCAGTGCTGTTGAAATAGTCATGGTGATGTAAGGATGGGAGTTCTAGGGATTTAACCAGTGACAATGATACTGTAGCTTTTCTTTTCTTTATTCATTCACAGGCTGAGAGTGTCGCTGGCTGGGGCAGCATTTATTGCCCATCCCTACTTGCCCAGAAGGTAGCTATGAGTCAACCACATTGCTGTGGGCCTGGAGTCAAATGTAGGCCAGACCAGGAAAGGATGGCAGTTTCCTTCCCTAAAGGCCATAAGGGAACCAGATGGGGTTTTCCAACAATCAATTCATGGTCATCATTAGACTCTTAATTCCAGATATTTATTGAATTCAAATCTCACCATCTGCCGTGGCGGGATTCAAAACCAGGTCCCCAAACCATTCCCTGGATCTCTGGACTAACAGACCAGTGCTAATACCACTAGGCCATCGAGTCCCCTCAAAGTCAAGGTAGTGTGAGGCTTGAAGGGATGGTTGTGAGAGTAGACTGGCGGGGGGGTGGGGGTCATGTTCAAGGTTGCATATTCCATGTTGTTATCACCAAATCTCCACTCGGTCTTTAGCCCACTCAGCGTTCTCAACAAAATCCCAGACCCTGCCTAAAGGGTCAAAAAGTACCCCTCAGAGTGGCTCACCCATCCAGAGGACAAAGTTGCTGTTCTCTAGCAAAAACTGGCATGCCAACTGGGGCACCATAACCAAATACAGAAAGCCAATGCTCGCTGAGTCCCACAGCACAAGGCAGCAGGGGCACGGGCTGGGGACAGAAAAGCTAGGGAAAAATAGACGTTCAGAGGACACCGTCCTCAGTCAGCTTTGCTCAATGGGATGTGATGTTCATTAGTCTGAGCTCCAGCAATACAGAAGACTGGAAGCCCACGAATAAATGCAGCTTAATTGCAAAAACTGGACAGCATGGCAAGTTGGATCAAAGCATCTGATCCTATCCTGATGTCCTTTATGGCTCTATGATGGGATTCTATCTATCTATCTATCTGTGTCTCAAGTTCTTTCAAATTTGCTATCTCTCCACTACTAACTACCGCAGTTCAATTTTCTTCAGCAGTGTCTGTTTCAGATTCGCTCCCTGTTTCTTCCTGAGAAACAGAGGAATTAGGAGCAGGAATAGGCAATTCAGCCCATCGAACCTCTATCACCAATTAACATGGTCATGGCTGATCTTATTCTGGTCTCACTACCACTTTTAGGATCTTACCCTTCCACTGAACTCCCTCTCTGTCACATCGCCACTGTCTCAGTCTCTGTCCCCCAGTTGTCTCTTCCCCCAACTTCTGTTACTATCAGTTAGATTCTCTCTCACATTTTATTTCTCTTTGATTCACTCTCACTTTCATTCTCTCTATTTGTCCATTTCCCTATTTCTCTCACTCTTCCTTTTGCAATCTATTTCAGTTTTCCAACGCACTATGTCTCTGTTTCTCTTGCCCTTGCTGTTTCCTCTATCAACTCTCATCATCTATTTCTCACACTATTGCCCCACATGCAATCTTTTCTTGCTATTTCACTGTTTCTTCCTCTGTTGTTTCACTCTCTCTGACTTTTGCTCTCTGTTCTACCACCCCTTGTATATTGCCCTGTCCATCTCTGTCTCATGTTCTCTCTCTGTCACACACTGTCTCTTTCTTGCGCACACACACCCTCATGCTCTGTCCCCCATTCTCAATCACTATCTATTGTCCTTCACTCTCTCTCACACACACAGATATACACAATACTGTCTCTTGCTCTGTCCCTCTCTCACACTCACTGTCACTTGCTCTGTCCCTCTTTCTCTCTCTCACACACACACACACACAGTCTCTTGCTCTCTATCTCTCTCTTTCACTGTCTTTTGCTCTGTTTCCCCCTCACCCACCCCCCCACCCCCATTTCTCTCTCGCTCTCTCTCTCTTACTGTCTGTGACTCTCGCTGTCTCTGGCTCTGTCTCTCTCTCTCTTTCACTGTCTCCGGCTCTGCCCCTCTCTTTCTCTTACTGTCCGTGACTCTGTCCCTGTCCCGCTCCTCCTCACTGTCTCTGGCTCTCTCTCATTCTCTCTCTCTCGCTCGCTCACTGTCTGTGACTCTACCCACTCTCTCTCACCGTCTCGCCCTATCGCTCTACCTCACACATACAGAGACGCGTGTACAGTCTCTCACTCTCGCGCATACACACACTCACTTCCCTCCCCCCCCCCCGCCACCCGTCCCCACTCACTGCAGTATTTGCTTTGTATATAATGAGCACCATCCGATAAATCTTATTAAACCAAATTTGAGAGATTATCTGGGTAATCGCGGCTTTTAACGCAATTGCTGGCCTGATCTCAATAAATATGATTACAGCTCTCTTTGTGCTTAAAGAAAGGGTTATTGATACATTTCCACCCGGGGACAAAGAATGCTTTATGCAGAGGAAGTTCAAATCAGTTTACACTAAAAATTAGGATTTTAACAGAGTGACTGAACAGGGAATGGGAGGTTTCCCGCGCCTCTCTGTGTAAAACAAAATTCTCCCTCATTGCGAATGAATGAATGAGGTTCTCAGTGTGGAAGGTCGCCCCAGGTTACATTACATCCAGGAGAGCGGGTGCTCCCAGCGCAGACAGAGACCCGGGAGTGAGACACCAGAACCCAGACCGGAACCATCAAACTGTTCCACGGATAGGATCCCCAAGTCGATGCAGGAAGGGGACTCAGGCCCTACTGGTACCTGCCTCGTTCCCACACATATCCCCACCCGCCCCACCTCCCTCCGCAGCAAGTGGCCGCCCCCCCGCTGCCGACTGACTATTTGACTGCGGGAGGCTTCACGCTGTGTCGTTTTCGCGAACCCCCACCCCCCTCACCGCCAACATCCAGCAAAGTGAGCAGGAACAAACAGGAATATCCTGATTAACCCTCCTCTCGCCCCCCCCCCCCCCCCCCCCCCCCCCGCGAGGCGGTTAGCCAGGAATGGAGAGGGAGCTGTCTACAATGTTTTCCACAGCTAAACGCTGCCCGACATTTAGAATGGTTTCGATGTGCATCATTTCTATCCGGACCGAAACACCGAGAGGTTGTGTGAATACTGGGCTGGACAAAATAAATTAGCATTTATTAGGGAATTCAGTTGATATTTCAGTTTTAACGAGAAAGGTGGGAATATTGTTTGTTTACACACACACAGATACACACAGATACACATATACATACACACAGATACACACACACACATACACACACACAGATATACACACATACACACACATACACACACACAGAGATATACACACACACACAGATATACACACATACACACACAGATACACATATACATACACACACAGATATACACACACATACACACACAGATACACATATACATACACACACAGATATACACACACACACACACAGATACACATATACATACACACAGATATACATACACACACAGATACACACAGATACACACACACAGAGATATACACACACACAGATATACACACACATACACACACAGATATACACATACACACACACATACACATACACAGTTGCCCCATTCCCACACAGACACCGACCTGCAACATACAGGGAAGCTACGAGGGTGAGAATGTCCCGCAAGTGTTTCTAGGAATCTGCTCTCGTGTTAGAGAGAGAGAGAGAGACTTACTAAGTGCTGATGGCACCTGTAAGGAGGGTAGGGGGTAGGTGAGAAAGAGAGGCTTGTTTACAAAAGGTTGGGGGGGGGGGTTTCAGTCAACATGCAATCCCTGAATGGGATCTTTCCCGGGGGTCAGTGTGCGGCCGAGATCAAAATCCAGTCAATGAGTTCAGGCCGGTTACACAAGCGTCTCTGCTTCTGCAGATACATTGCTGTTTTCTATTTACAACGGTCTTTACTTGAGGAATGATCGCACGGGCGCAGGCTATAAAATTCCACATGCAGTCCCAGCGAAACCTTTCGGGTCACCCAAAACCTACCTGACCCCTCCCCACACACACACACACACACACACACAAAACAGCAATCAGGGGCGAACTTTGTAGCGTACTGACCTTGGTAAGTTTGAAATCCTGCTCATTTAAGAGTGGGGAGCATTTAAACGCTTTAAGACGGAGATAGCAGCAGCGCAGTTCCGCACGTGGCTGAAGGTATACATTAATTTTAAAACGACCGGTTTAAAATGACAACTCCGTGCAACAAATCCCATGCCCTGCTTCCCCCCCCCCCCCACCCACCCCCACCCCCGCCAACACACACACACTCCCTGAACCAGAGACACAGAGAGAGACAGACAGGCAGAGAGAATGTACAAGTGGATGAATCAGTCTCACCTCTACTAACCAATGAAAAGTCTCTCCGATGAGGGGCAACCCCATCGAGCCCTTCGGAATCGGCAAATTGCAGTTTTTGTCCCGGCTCACGGTCCAGCGGAATTGCCAAAGTTGTCTGGAGACAGTCAGCAACAGCAGCAGCGAGGCCAGGCAAGCAGTCGTTGTGATCACCGCAGAGACTAGCTCCAAACCTTCCCAAAACATCCTTACAACATCAGGAGAGCAACAACAGCAAAAAAAAAACACACGAGGGTGAGAGTGGGAGGGAAATGAGGAAGGGGGGGAGTGAAATAAATTTCTCTCCCTCCCCACCTTTTCTTGCAATTTCCAAAAAAAAAGAAATAACTCAGAAAATTTATTGCACGCTCTTAACTGCACAGAGAACGAGAAGCAGAGACACATACGGGATCTCTGTGATATTGAGGAGATGTCTTGCAGAGAGTGTGTGTGTGTGTCTGTTTGCCTCCGTGTGTGTGTATGTGTGTGTGTATATATATATATATATGTGTGTGTGTGTGGGAGAGAGAGAGAGAGAGAGAGAGAACTGAATGATTTCCTGCACACTGCTAGCCTGGAGTGTGTCTATATAGAGGCGGGGAAGCTTGACTTTGGCAAAATGCCACAACAGTGGCCGCTCCCCACGCGGCTTCCCTCCAACAGACTCGGGAGTCGAGATCAGGACAGTCCTGCAAACCTCTCAGCCCAGAGAGAGAGCCCCATTTCATTATCACCTCTTTCTCTCTCCCCCTCTCTTTCTCACCTCCAGTCCCCGAGCTACAGAACGGGTTTGAGGAAGAAATACGCGAATCTCATTATCAAAACGAGCAGCTTTGAGATCCCAGTTAATATTGCATGAGGTTAAAGACAATTAAGCACCTCGCTAACTTCCCGCATCCTTTTCCTAAGCGCACGGATGTTCCCAGAGATGGGAAGTCAGTAATGCAGGCAGACATAGCCGCAACTCACCACAGGTTCCACAGCACCGGCTGTATTTCTGAAATGCAGCAGCAGAGTGCTCACACTGCCAGGTATGACTCCATCCTTGCGCATCCAGCTCACACCGGGCTGGGCTCCATTCGGCCCTGCTCTCCCGGTCGTTCTGGACCTGGGGCTTCTCAGACCCAGGCCCCAGTGTCGTGCCTGAGGCTGTTTAATCCGCCACAGCTCCCAGCGAGTGAGAGGGGAACCGGGAGACGGGTACATGTGTGTGTGTGTGTTGGGGGGGGGTTGTGGAAACAGGGATAAGGAGAGAGGGAGAGGGGGACAGGGAGGAGGGACAGGGATAGGGGCATAGGGAGAGGGGGACAGGGAGATGGGGACTGGGAGAGGGTGGATAGGGAGATGGGGACAGGGGGAGGGTTGGCAGGGAGATGGGGACAGGGAGAGGGGGATTGGGAGAGGGGCACAGGGAGAGAGGGATAGGGAGCGGGGTGCAGGGAGAGGGGGATTGACAGAGACACAGGGAGGGGGTGAATAGGGAGATGGGGACAGGAAGAGGGTGGATAGGGAGAGGGGGACAGGGAGAGGGGGATTGGCAGAGGGAGACAGGGAGAGGGGGATTGGCAGAGGGGTACAGGGAGATGGTAGATTGGAAGAGGGGGACAGGGAGAGGGGGATTGGGAGAGGGGCACAGGGAGAGAGGGATAGGGAGCGGGGTGCAGGGAGAGGGGGATTGACAGAGACACAGGGAGGGGGTGAATAGGGAGATGGGGACAGGGAGAGGGTGGATAGGGAGAGGGGGATAGGGAGAGGGGGACAGGGAGTGGGGGATTGGCAGAGGGAGACAGGGAGAGGGGAGTAGGTGTGAGGGAGAGGGAGATAGGGAGTAGAGAAAGTGAAAGGGAGGGCCAGGGAGAGGGTGTATAGGGAGACACGGAGATCAGGGGAGGGGTCAGGGAGAGGTGTGTGATAGGGAGACAGGGAGAGGGGGAGTACGGAGTCAGGGAAAGAGAGAAATAGGAAGATGGGGAAGGGAGAAAGGTGGGGGAGGGAGAAGCGGGAAAAGGGAGAGACGAGATAGAGAGGGGGAGACAGGAAGGGAAGGAGATAGAGAGGGGGAGAGGGAGACTGGGACAGAGGAGAGGGGGAGAAGGAGACAGGGAGGGAGAGATAGGGAGAGGGAGGGAGAAGGGGAGAAATGGAGGGGGAGAGAAAGAGAGGCAAGGAGAGTGAAGGCAGAGGAAAGGGAGAGAAGGAGATGGGAGGGGGGTAGCCAGGGAGAGGGGAAACATGACGCCGGAAGAGAGATGAGGAGACAGAGGGATGGAGAGAGGAGATAGGGAGTGGGAGAGGCTGGAGTGGGGTTGGGGAGACAGAGAGAGAGAGAGAGAGAGAGAGTGAGTGAGAGAAGGCAGCAAAGAGAGATGGAGAAAGGGAAAGGCACAGATAGGGAGAGGGGGAGAAGGCCAGGCAGGGAGAGGGGGAAATGGAAGAGAGGGAGGAAGATGGATTGAAAGAAATATGGTGAGGGGGAAATGGAGAGAAGGAGATGGAGGGAGGGACACAGGAAGAGAGGAAGAAAGGTAGAGACAGAGAGAGGAAGACATGGTGAGAGGGAAATAGAGAGAAGGAGATGTAGAAGACGAGATGGAAGGAGGGACTCAGGAAGAGAAGAAGAAAGGGAAAACGGGAAAGGGGAGCCAGGGAGAGAGGGAGACAATGAGAGAGGGAGATCATGAGACGAGGGACTAGGAAAGATGGAGAGAGTGAGACAGGGAGAGAGGGAGGCTACAAGAGACTGAGGTAGGGAGACTGAGGGCCAGGGACACTGGAAAAGAAGGAAGCAGGAGAGGAGGTGAGTGAGGGGCAGAAGCAGGAGAAGTCAAGGACAACAGATGGGAAGAGGATGGGAGTGTGTGGAAATGGAGACAGAAGACAGAGGCAAGGATGGGGAGGAGTGGGATTGAATGAGTGGAATGGAGAAAGGACAGGGAGCAGCAAAGGAGAGGGGACTGATGAAACGGGGAGAGTGAAGGAGGGGAGAGGGTGAAGGATACGGGGGAGTAAGGGAGAGGGTGAGTGAAGGAGAGCAGGAGTGAAGGAGAGTAGGAATGAAGGAGATAGATAGGGAGTGATAAAAGGGGAAGAGTGAATGAAGGAGAGGATGAGAGTGAGGGACGGGGAGAGTGAGGAGAGGAGGAGAGTGTGAAGGAGACGGGGAGAGTGAGGGAGAGGGGAGAGTGAGGAGAGGGGGGAGTGAGGAGAGGGGAGAGTGAGGAGAGGGGAGAGTGAGGAGAGGGGGTGAGTGTGAAGGAGAGGGGAGAGGGAGGAGAGGGGAAAAAGTGAGGGGAAGTGAAGGAGAGGGGGAATGAAGGAGAGGGGGAATGAAGGAGAGGGGGAGAGTGAGGGAGGGGGAGGGGGAATGGAGAAGGGGAGAGTGGGGGAGAGGGGAGAGTGAGGAGAGGGGGGAGTGAGGAGAGGGGGGAGTGAGGAGAGGGGGTGAGTGTGAAGGAGAGGGGAGAGGGAGGAGAGGGGAAAAGTGAGGGGAAGTGAAGGAGAGGGGGAATGAAGGAGAGGGGGAATGAAGGAGAGGGGGAGAGTGAGGGAGGGGGGAGGGGGAATGGAGAAGGGGAGAGTGGGGGAGAGGGGGAGTGAAGGAGAGGGGGAATGAAGATCAGGGCGAGACTGAGGAGAGGGGGAGAGTGAGGGAGGGGGCTAGTGAAGGAGAGGGGGGGATGAAGCAGAGGGGAGTTGATCTCGCTCTGAACGGCAGCAGGGTCTAGTCGGTGTTTGGAATGAGTGCTGTGTGCCATCTCTCAGTGATTTCCGAGACTGTCACAGCTCCTGTGCTCAGCCCCTCATGAGAACGCAGTATACCCGGAGGGGACATGAGCAGGCTGGAATCCACCATGCACAGTATAACCGTGCTTCCCTACAATCTGGAACACATCGGTGCTGAGTGTGAGAGAGCTTTCCAGGGATGGAGTATTCAACAGGCTGTGCTGTTGTTTCGACCTGACTCTCATCAGTGCGAGTGTGAAAGCTGATCACTCACTATCAACACTCCCATCAAGCGGACACAAGCGGTACCACAGCTCAACCATTCCTCTCTCGTCACCCTTCCCCCCCCCCCCCCCCCCCCCCGCTTCCAGCAGCACCACTGAACGAGGCCAATCGGCCCGCCGAACCCGGGCTGGCTCCTTGAAAGCGCGTCGTTGCCTGCCCTCACGCCCCACCTTTTCTTTAGAAGCTCAAGGCTTGCATTGATATGGCGCCCGTCACAAATGTAGGACTTTTCAAAGCGTTTTGCAGCCAAACGAACTCCTTAAAATGTGGATGGATAACAAGGTGACGAGCTGGATGAACACAGCAGGCCAGGCAGCGTCAGAGGAGCAGGAAAGCTGACGTTTCGGGTCTAGATTTTCTGAAGAAGGGTCTGGACCCAAAATGTCAGCTTTCCTGCTCCTCTGATGCTGCTTGGCCTGCTGTGTTCATCCAGCTCGTCACCTTGTTATCTCATATTGTCCAGCATCTGCAGTTCCCCACTATCTCTTAAATGTAGTGGCTGTCGTTATAAAGGAAACTCCGCAGCGCAATTTGCGCACAGCAAGATCCCACGACAGCAATGCGGTATCCCACCGCCTCCGTGAGGACTAATCTAGTCTGCTAACATTTTGTATGGGCCTTATGGGAAGCCTTGTGAAAATTACTGGCTCTCCCTTGATCTACCTTACTAGTTGCATCCTCAAAGAACTATAACAAATTTGTAATTAGGTGGACGGGTTAGTAAGTTTGCAGATGACACTAAAGTCGGTGGACAGTGTGGAAGAATGTTGCAGGTTGCAGGGAGACTTGGATAAACTGCAGAATTGGGCTGAAAGGTGGCAAATGGAGTTCAAGGTGGATAAATGTGAGGAATAATAGGAAGGCAGACTACTTGGTAGTGTGGATATGCAGAGGGTCTTGGTGTCCAGGTACATAGAACATAGAACATAGAACAGTACAGCACAGAACAGGCCCTTCAGCCCACGATGTTGTGCCGACCATTGATCCTCATGTATGCACCCTCAAGTTTCTGTGACCATATGCATGTCCGGCAGTCTCTTAAATGACCCCAATGACCTTGCTTCCACAACTGCTGCTGGCAATGCATTCCATGCTCTCACAACTCTCTGTGTAAAGAACCTGCCTCTGACAACCCCTCTATACTTTCCTCCAACCAGCTTAAAACTATGACCCCTCGTGTTAGCCTTATCTGCCCTGGGAAATAGTCTCTGGCTATCAAACTATCTATGCCTCTCATTACCTTGTATACCTCAATTAGGTACCCCCTCCTCCTCCTTTTCTCCAATGAAAAAAATCCGAGCTCAGTCAACCTCTCTTCATAAGATAAGCCCTCCAATCCAGGCAGCATCCTGGTAAACCTCCTCTGAACCCTCTCCAAAGCATCCACATCTTTCCTATAATAGGGCGACGAGAACTGGACGCAGTATTCCAAGTGCAGTCTAACCAAAGTTTTATAGAGCTGCAACAAGATCTCACAACTCTTAAACTCAATCCCCCTGCTAATGAAAGCCAAAACACCATATGCTTTCTTAACAACCCTGTCCACTTGGGTGGCCATTTTAAGGGATCTATGTATCTGCACACCAAGATCCCTCTGTTCCTCCACTCTGCCAAGAATCCTATCCTTAATCCTGTACTCAGCTTTCAAATTCAACCTTCCAAAATGCATCACCTCGCATTTATCCAGGTTGAACTCCATCTGCCACCTCTCAGCCCATCTCAGCATCCTGTCAAGGTCCCGCTGCAGCCTACAACAGCCCTCTATACTGTCAACGACACCTCCAATCTTCGTGTCGTCTGCAAACTTGCTGACCCATCCTTCAATCCCCTCATCCAAGTCATTAATAAAAATTACAAACAGTAGAGGCCCAAGGACAGAGCCCTGTGGAACACCACTCACCACTGACTTCCAGGCAGAATATTTTCCTTCTACTACCACTCGCTGTCTTCTGTTGGCCAGCCAATTCTGTATCCAGGCAGCTAAGTTCCCCTATATCCCATTCCTCCTGACCTTCTGAATGAGCCTACCATGGAGAACCTTATCAAATGCATTACTGAAGTCCAGATACACCACATCCACAGCTCGACCCTCAGCAACTTTTCTGGTCACATCCTCAAAGAACTCGATAAGGTTTGTGAGGCATGACCTGCCCCTCACAAAGCCGTGTTGACTGCATTTAATCAAGCCATGCTCTTCCAGATGATCATAAATCCTATCCCTCAGAATCCTTTTTAACACCATGCAGACGACAGACGTGAGACTTACTGGTCTGTAATTGCCGGGGATTTCCCTATTTCCTTTCTTGAAGAGAGGAATTACATTTGCCTCTCTCCAGTCCTCAGGTACTACTCCAGTGGAGAGCGAGGGTGCAAAGATCTTCGGAAGTGGCGAAGCAATTGCATTTCTCGTTTCCCAAAGCAGCCGAGGAAAATCTGGTCCAGGCCTGGCGACTTGTCAATCTTAATGTTTGACAAAATTTTCAGCACATCAGCTTCCTCTATCTCTATCCATTCCAGCATGCACACCTGCTCTTCAAAGGTTTCATTCACTACAAAGTTTGTTTCTTTCGTAAAGAAGCAAAAACCTCATTTAGGGCTTCCCCTACCTCCTCAGACACCACACACAAGTTCCCTATGCTATCCCTGATCGGCCCTACTCTTTCTTTGACCATTCTCTTATTCCTCACATCCCTGAAAGTTGCCACTCAGGTTGATAAGAAGGTTTACAGTGTGTTAGGTTTTACTGGTAGAGGGATTGAGATCCGGAGCCATGAGGTCATGTTGCAACTGTACAAAACGCTAGTGTGGCCTCACTTGGAATATTGTGTACAGTTCTGGTCGCCTCATTACAGAAAGTATGTGGAAGCATTGGAAAGGGTGCAGAGGAGATTTACCAGGATGTTGCCTGTTCTGGAGCGAAGGCCTTGTGAAGAAAGGCTGAGGGACTTGGGTCTGTTCTCATTGGACAGAAGAAGAAGCTTGGAGCAGGAGCCTGTCAGGAAGCCAGAGAGTCACTGTTTTAGAATCTTTAAAAAGCTTACCTCATGAATAGGCGGAGTGGACACTGAGCAGGAACGGACACCGGACTGGTGAGTGAGTGAGGTAATATATTTGTGTGGTTGCGTTACCTGAAACACTACTCGGGCAGTGTCTCCCACCCATCCTCCTCCTCTAACCAAACAAAAAGGTTCTGTGTGCCTGATTGGTAAGGTAACAAGTTTATTTTTTATTCATTTTTTTAAGTCTTTGGGAATTTAGAATAATGGGAACGGAGGTCAGGGCAGTTGAATGTTCCTCCTGCAGAATGTGGGAAGTTAAGGTTCACCACGAGTGTCCCTGTTGACCACATCTGCAGGAAGTGCACCCAACTCCAGCTCCTTGAAAACCGCGTTAGGGAACTGGAGCTGGAGCTGGATGAACTTCAGATCATTCGGGAGGCAGAGGGTGTTATTGAGAGGAGTTACAGGGAGGTAGTCACTCCTCAGGTACAGGCAAAAGGCAGATGGGTTACGGTCAGGGGACGGAAAGGGAACCGGCAGGCAGTGCAGGGATCCCCTGTGGCTATTCCCCTCAACAATAAGTATACCGTTTTGGATACTGTTGGGGGGACGACTTACCAGGGGAAAGCAGTGGGGCACAGGTCTCTGGCACAGAGTCTGTTCCGCTGCTGCTCAGAAGGGAAGGGGGAAGAGGAGCAGAGCAGTAGTCATTGGGGACTCCATAGTTAGGGGGAGAGATAGGAGGTTCTGTGGGGACGAGAGAGACTCACGGTTGGTGTGTTGCCTCCCAGGTGCCAGGGTGCGTGATGTCTCCGATCGTGTTTTTGGGATCCTTAACGGGGAGGGGGAGCAGCCCCAAGTCATGGTCCACATTGGCACCAGCAACATAGGTAGGAAGAGAGACGGGGATTTAAGGCAGAAATTCAGGGAGCTAGGATGGAAGCTGAGAGCTAGGACAAACAGAGTTGTTGTCTCTGGTTTGTTGCCCGTGCCACGTGCCAGTGAGGCGAGGAATAGGGAGAGAGAGAGGAGTTGAACATGTGGCTACAGGGATGGTGCAGGAGGGAGGGTTTTGGATTCTTGGATAATTGGGGCTCTTTCTGGGATGGCTGGGACCTCTACAAGCAAGATGGCCTTCACCTGAACTAGAGGGGTACCGATATCCAGGAGGGAATTTGCTAAGGCTGTACGGGTGGGTTTAAACTAATTCAGCAGGGGGATGGTCACCAAATTTGTAGTTCGACTATAGAAAAGGTTGAGAGTAGGGTGGTCCGAAATAAAGTTTCAGGGACGCAAGATAGCACCGGCAAGCAAGAGGTTGGTTTGAAGTGTGTCTACTTCAATGCCAGGAGCGTCCAGAATAAGGTGGGTGAGATTGCAGCATGGGTTAGTACCTGGGACTTCGATGTTGTGGCCATTTCGGAGACATGGATAGAGCAGGGACAGGAATGGTTGTTGCAGGTTCCGGGATTTAGATGTTTCAGTAAGAACAGAGAAGATGGTAAAAGGGGCGGAGGTGTGGCATTGTTGGTCAAGGACAGTATTACAGTTGCAGAAAGGATGTTTGGGGACTCGTCAACTGAGGTAGTATGGGCTGAGGTTAGAAACAGCAAAGGAGAGGTCACCCTGTTGGGAGTTTTCTATAGGCCTCCAAATAGTTCCAGAGATGTAGAGGAAAGGATAGCAAAGATGATTCTCGATAGGAGTAAGACAGACAGGGTAGTTGTCATGGGAGACTTCAACTTTCCAGATATTGACTGGGAACACTATAGTTCGAGTACTATAGATGGGTCAGTTTTTGTCCAGTGTGTGCAGGAGGGCTTCCTGACACAGTATGTAGACAGGCCAACAAGGGGCGAAGCCACATTAGATTTGGTACTGGGTAATGAGCCTGGCCAGGTGTTAGATTTGGAAGTAGGTGAGCACTTTGGTGATAGCGATCACAATTCTGTTATGTTTGCTTTCGTGATGGAAAGGGATAGGTGTATACCACTGGGCAAGAGTTATAGCTGGGGGAAAGGCAATTACGATGAGATTAGGCAAGATTTAGGGAGCATAGGATGGGGAAGGAAACTGCAGGGGATGGGCACATTAGAAATGTGGAGCTTATTCAAGGAAAAGCTCCTGTGTGTCCTACATAAATATGTACCTGTCAGGCAGGGAGGAAGCTGTAGAGTGCGGGAGCTGTGGTTTACGAAAGAGGTGGAATCTCTGGTCAAGAGGAAGAAGAAGGCTTATGTTAGGATGAGATGTGAAGGCTCAGTTAGGGCACTTGAGGGCTACGAGGTAGCCAGGAAAGACCTAAAGAGAGAGCTCAGAAGAGCCAGGAGGAGACATGAGAAGTTGTTGGCGGATAGGATCAGGGTAAACCCTAAGGCTTTCTATAGGTATTTAAGGAATAAAAGAATGACGAAAGTAAGATTAGGCCCAATCAAGGATAGTAGTGGTAAGTTGTGTGTGGAGTCAGATGAGATAGGGGAAGCGCTAAATGAATATTTTTCAACAGTATTCACTCCAGAAAACGACAATGTTGTCAAGGAGAATACTGAGATACAGGCTACTAGACTAGGTGGGATTGAGGTTCACACAGAAGAGGTATGAGAAATCCTTCAGATGGTGAAGATAGATAAGTCCCCTGGGCCGGATGGGATTTATCCTCGGATCCTCTGGGAATCCAGGGAGGAGATTGCCGAGCCTTTGGCATTGATCTTTAACTCGTCATTGTCTACAGGAATAGTGCCAGATGACTGGAGGATAGCAAATGTGGTTCCCCTGTTCAAGAAGGGGAGTAGAGACAACCCTGGTAATTATTGACCAGTGAGCCTTCCCTCAGTTGTCGGTAAAGTGTTGGAAAAGGTTATAAAGGATAGGATTTATAATCATCTAGAAAAGAATAAATTGATTAGGGATAGTCAGCACGGTTTTGTGAAGGGAAGGTCATGCCTCACAAACCTTATTGAGTTCTTTGAGAAGGTGACCAAACAGGTAGATGAAAGTAAACCAGGTGATGTGGTGTATATGGATTTCAGCAAGGCGTTCGATAAGGTTCCCCACAGTAGGCTATTGTACAAAATGCGGAGGAATGGAATTGTGGGAGATATAGCAGTTTGGATCGGAAATTGGCTTGCTGAAAGAAGACAGAGGGTGGTAGTTGATGGGAAATGTTCATCCTGGAGACCAGTTACTAGTGGTGTACCGCAAGGGTCGGTGTTGGGTCCACTGCTGTTTGTCATTTTTATAAATGACCTGGATGAGGGCGTAGAAGGATGGGTTAGTAAATTTGCAGATGACACTAAGGTTGGTGGAGTTGTGGATAGTGACGAAGGATGCTGTAGGTTGCAGAGAGACATAGATAAGCTGCAGAGCTGGGCTGAGAGGTGGCAAATGGAGTTTAATGCAGACAAGTGTGAGGTGATGCACTTTGGTAGGAGTAACCGGAAGGCAAAGTACAGGGCTAATGGCAAGATTCTTGGTAGTGTAGATGAGCAGAGAGATCTCGGTGTCCATGTACACAGATCCTTGAAAGTTGCCACCCAGGTTGACAGGGCTGTTAAGAAGGCATACAGTGTTTTAGCTTTTATTAATAGAGGGATCGAGTTCCGGAACCAAGAGGTTATGGTGAAGCTGTACAAAACTCTGGTGTGGCCGCACTTGGAGTATTGTGTACAGTTCTGATCACCGCATTATAAGAAGGATGTGGAAGCTTTGTAAAGGGTGCAGAGGAGATTTACTAGGACGTTGCCTTGAATGGAGGGAAGGTCTTATGTGGAAAGGCTGAGGGACTTGAGGCTGTTTTCATCAGAGAGAAGGTGGTTGAGAGGTGACTTAATTGAAACATATAAAATAATCAGAGGGTTAGATAGGGTGGATAGGGAGAGCCTTTTTCCTAGGATGGTGACGGCGAGCACGAGGGGGCACAGCTTTAAATTGAGGGGTGAAAGATATTGGACAGATGTCAGAGGTAGTTTCTTTACTCAGAGAGTAGTAAGGGAATGGAACGCTTTGCCTGCAACAGTAGTAGATTCGCCAACTTTAGGTACATTTAAGTCGTCATTGGATAAGCATATGGACGTACATGGAATAGTGTAGGTTAGATGGGCTTCAGATCGGTATGACAGGTCAGCACAACATCGAGGGCCGAAGGGCCTGTACTGTGCTGTAATGTTCTATGTTCTAAGGCTAAGAGGGGATTTAATACGAGATGAGTAGATGATTAGCTGGGGTGGACAGTAAAAGTCTTTTTCCAACGATGATGATGACAGCTTGTACAAGGGGGCATAGCTACAAATTGAGGGGTGATAGATTTAAGACAGATGTCAGAGGCAGGTTCTTTACTCAGAGAGTGGTAAGGGCGTGGAACGCCCTGCCTGCCAATGTAGTTAACTCAGCCACATTAGGGGCATTTAAACAGTCCTTGGATAAGCATATGGATAGTGATGGGGTAGTGTAGGGGGAGGGGCTTAGATTAGTTCACAGGTCGGCGCAACATCGAGGGCCGAAGGGTCTGTTCTGCACAGTATTGTTCTATGTTCTATGTAAAATGGGATTTCCCTTTTATAAAACTTTTTTTTTAATCATAATAATAGTTTTTGACATGTCCCTTTTTTTTTGTAAAGTGGGTTATATTCACCAATTTATAAATGGATGGGCACGGGAAGGAGTAAGTGATAGGATCAAGGATAGAGCCCAAAGAGAGACAAGAACAGTTGGAGAGACAAAGGAGTGGATAACAGTCTGGCTAGGAGGATGATTAGCTGTAAATGGGAACTGTTAGTGGCCAACAATAGATCGTCAGTAAGCAGACTATGTGATAACAAGATAACAAAGTGTGGAGCTGGATGAACACAGCAGACCGAGCAGCAGCATAGGAGCACAAAAGCTGACGTTTCGGGCCTAGACCCTTCATCAGAAAAGGGGGAGGGGGAGAGGGTTCTGGAATAAATAGGGAGAGACGGGGAGGTGGATCAAAGATGGATAGAGGAGAAGATAGGTGGGGAGGAGACAGACAGGTCAAAGAGGCAGGGATGGAGCCAGTAGAGGTGAGATAACAAGGCCTGGCTTGTGGCAATTGCAATAAGGACATGGGAGAGCTTCAGACCTAAAGTTATTCAACTCAATATCAAGTCAGGAGGGCTACATAGTCTCCAAGCGGAAAATAAGGTGCTGTTCTTCAGGCTTGCGCTGAGCTTTACTGGATCACTGCAGCAAGCCTGAGACAGCGATATTGACAAAGGAACAGGGTGATGTGTTAATGTGACAGGCAACAGGTAGCTCAGGGTCCATTTTGTGGACATATTTGTTACTCTTGTTACCGTTTCGGGCCTTCAGCTTCCCTGCTCCTCTGGTGCTGCTTGGCCTACTGTGTTTATCCAGCCCTACACCTTGTTTTTTCATTATCTTTGTCTTCCTGAGTCAGTCATGGATTGGTCTTCCTGAATTTTTGTTTCTCAATAGAATGTGTTTATTGAAGATTTGAATTTTGTAACCATCATACCTTTTAATCATTTTACCCAATCCACCAAGACTCCACTCCTAACTAAATAATTGGCTTTAAATTTAAGATTCTTGTTTGTGATTGGAATATATCCCCTTTCAAGCCAAGCAACAAATTCAATTCTGTTATGATTACTGTTTTCTGTGTGACCTTACTAACTAACCCAGCCTCTTTACACGATACAAGATTGAAGATAGCCTTATTCCTCCTGAGTTCCATAACTTATTGATCCAGGAAAATACCACAAAAACTTTCTTCAAACTTCCAGGCTTCCCTTGCCCATTTGACTGTCATTGTTTATACGAAAGATTAAAGTCTCCGGCAATTATTATATTGACTTTGTTACAAGCTCCAACAACCTCTTGTTTAATGCTCTTTCCAACAGTATAATGAGTGTTAGGAGTGGGGCACAGTGAGGGGTCGAGACAATAAACCTCCCTCACTTGTGTTTACTGACTGTTGTCATAGATGCATCATACATTTAAATAAATGACATTTTTTTTCACTACCATTTCATTCATTAGTGCACAGTTAATGTTAGATTCTCTGTCCATTTCTGTCTCACTCTGCCTGTCTTTATTGTCACCACACTGTTCCATATTCCTGGCCTTTCCCTTTCAATTAATAAAGCTCCCTCAATCCAAACACTCTGACAACACCATTACTCCTCATTCCACCTCTATTAGATCAAAGCCCTATTCTGAGCCCTAGTTATATGCTTTGCCAAGAAATTGGTATTTGCCCATCCCAAAAGAATAGCTCCTTCTTTCTGAAAAATTGATGTTAGTGTCCCATGAATTATATCTCTTTATTCTCACTTAGGGGATACAATGGTCAGGTGGCATTATCGCTGGACTGTCAGTCCAGAGACCCAGATAATGTCCTGAGGACCCCGGTTCAAATCCTGCCATGGCAGATGGTGGAATTTGAAGTCAATAAAAATATCTGGAATTAAGAATCTAATGATGACAATGAAACCATTGTCGATTGTCAGGAAAAACACATCTGGTTCACTAATGTCCTTTAAGGAAGGAAATTGCCATCCTTACCTCGTCTGGACTACATGTGACTCCAGACCCACAACAATGTGGTTGACTCTTAACTGCCCCCCTGGGCAATTAGGGATGGGCAATAAATGCTGAGTGGCCAGTGACGCCCTCATTCCGTGAATGAATAAAGAAGAAAAAGCTATTAACTCGGACCCACCTCCTCAAGTTAGCAGAACAACAGTTCTGGATCTAACTAGATCACTGGTTCCCATGTAGACTATGACAACTGGATCCACCCCCTCCCACTTTAAGCTCCTCTCCAGCTGCTTGGAGATTTCCTTAACCTGGCACCAGGCAGACAATGGATTGGGTTTCGAGATCATAGCTGCAGAGAACAGGTTTGCCGTCCTGACTGCACAGGCTCTTTCACTGCCACACTTCTTTGCCCTCCCATGACCTGACTATCCTAGTGACCTGGTCAGCTTGTTCATCCACAAGCAGCAAGTATCATGTACCTGTGGGTCAATGCCAAGAGCTGAAGTTCCTCTATTATTACTTCCTGGACACCTAAATCTCACAGGCTCGCACTGACAACTACTTTTAAAAAAAAAAATTGCTTCCTAAGGAGACAAATAGCATCTCCAATAGGTGACAATCCAATCATCATCCTCTTCCTATCAACAGTATTCCCATCACTGAATCCTCCACTATCAACATCCTGGGGGTTACCATTGACCTGAAACTCAACTGGACTCTCCACATAAACCCAGTGACTACAAGAGCAGGTCAGAGGCTAGGAATGCTGCAGTGAATAATACACCTCCAGACTCCTCAAAACCTATCCACCATCAACAAGGCACAAGTCGGGAGTGTGATGGAATACTCCCCACTTGCCTGGATGGGAGCAGCCCCAGCAACACTCAAGAAGCTCAACACCATCCAGGACAAAGCAGCCGCTTGATTGGCACCACATCCACAAGCATCCACTCCCTCCACCACCGACACTCATTCGCAGCAGTGTGTACTATCTACAAGATGCACTGCAGATATTCTGAAGGCTCCTGAGACAAGCCTTTCCAAATCCACAATCTCCACCATCCAGAAAGAAAAGGGTAGCAGTAGATACATGGGAATACCACCCCCTGCAAGTTCCCTGACCATCCTGACTTGGAAATATATCACTGTTCCTTCACCGTTGCTGGATCAAGATCCTGGAATTTCCTCCCTATCAGTAATGTGGGTTTCACCATAAGTATTGCGGTGCTTTGAGATGGCCTGGAGCTGAGATGACTGACCTCCAACAACTGCAGCCATTTTCCGTTGTACCAGGTATGACACACCAACAACAGGATAGCCAATAAATTCTGGACCAACCAGCAAGGCTGATGTCCCAATGAGGAATATTTTTGAAAAGTGCCCAGCATTTGTGTAGTAGGAATGTTATTTGCCAATATTTGGTCCAGACCTGGATATAGTCCATGTCTTGCTGCATTTTTTGACATGGACTGCTTCATTATTTGAAGAATTGTGTTGAACTTAGAAACTTAGTCATAGAGAATAGGAGCAGGGGTGAGCCATTCACCTATTGGAGCTTGCTTCCCCATTCATTATGATCATGGCCAATCATCAAACTCAGTATCCCATTCCCATTTTCTCCCTGTGCCCTTTGATCGCTTGAGACTGGAGAACTATTTCTAACACCTTGAAAACATTCTGTGTTTTGGCCTCAATTGCTTTCTGAGCAATTCAGAGAATTCCACAAGCTCACCATTCTCTACGTGGAGAAATTTCTCATCTCAGTCCCAAATGACCTACCCTGTATCCTTAGGCTGTGACCCCCCGATTCTGACTCTCCGGTCAATGGGAACATCTTTCCTTTGTTTACCCTGTCTAGTCCTTTTATAATTTTATACGTTTCTGTGTGACCTCCCCTCATTCTTCTAAACTCCAGTGAATATAGCCCTAACCAATCCCATCCCTCTTCATAGGTTAGGACTACCACCCTAGCGTTCAGCCTGGTAAATTTTCAATGCAGTCCCTCCATAGTCAGAACATCCTTTGTCAGATCAGGAGACCAAAACTGTACACAATACCCCAGGTGTGGCCTCATTGCACATTGTGCAACCATCAGCGAGCATCCCCACTTCTGACCTAATGATGGAGAAAAGGTCATGGATGAAAAAGCTGAAGGTGGTTGGGCCGAGGACACTGCCCTGAGGAACTCCTACAGAGATGGCCTGGAGCTGAGATGACTGACCTCCAACAACTGCAGCCATCTTCCGTTGTACCAGGTGTGACTCCAACCACCAGAGAGTTAGCCCCTTGATACCCATTGGTTCCAGTTCTGCTGGGCTCCAAGATGCCACACTGATTCACACTGGGACAGTTCACACACACACACGCACTGATTCACACTGGGACAGTTCACACACACACACACACACTGATTCGCACTGGGACAGTTCACACACACACACACAGATTCACACTGGGACAGTTCACACACACACACACACACACTGATTCACACTGGGGCAGTTCACACACACACAGTTCACACACACACACACACACTGATTCACACTGGGACAGTTCTCACACACACACACACACACACACACACACACACACACACACACACACACACTGATTCACACTGGGACAGTTCACACACACACACACACACACACACACACACACACACACACACACACACAGATTCACACTGGGACAGTTCACACACACACACACTGATTCACACTGGGACAGTTCACACACACACACACTCACACTGATTCACACTGGGACAGTTCACACACACACAGATTCACACTGGGACAGTTCACACACACACACACACACACACACACACACTGATTCACACTGGGACAGTTCACACACACACACACTGATTCACACTGGGACAGTTCACACACACACACACACACACACACTGATTCACACTGGGACAGTTCACACACACACACACACACACACACACTGATTCACACTGGGACAGTTTACACACACACTGGGACAGTTCACACACACACACTGATTCACACTGGGACAGTTCACACACACACACACACACACACACACACACACACACACACACACACACAGATTCACACTGGGACAGTTCACACACACACACACTCACACTGATTCACACTGGGACAGTTCACACACACATACACACTGATTCACACTGGGACAGTTCACACACACACACACACACACTGATTCACACTGGGACAGTTCATACACACACTGGGACAGTTCACACACACTGATTCACACTGGGACAGTTCACACACACACTGGGACAGTTCACACACACACTGGGACAGTTCACACACACTGGTTCACACTGGAACATTTCTCACACACACTGATTCACATTGGGACAGTTCACGCTCACACTGATACACACTGGGCCAGTTCATATTCACTCTGATTCACGATAAGGCACCAACAAACTGTCTGATGAGGTGACAATTTGCCAGTTGGTGAGAAATGTTAACACTGATCGGATCTGAGACCAAGTGGTGGCTGGAACCAAAATTGGTTGAGTACCAAGTGTCTCCACCTTACAGCTGTGATGGGTTTTGTGAAGGTAAGCTCTTTCAGTGAGGCTTCCAGAGGGCTCTGTACTGCCTAGCATGCAGTTTACCAGATTTATACATTGTTCAGCATTAATGTATGGGGTTTGGTATTACTGAATGTACAGAAACTGTCTGTTCTGATAATAATGAAGAAAGCTGTGGACTGCAGGAATGTGGTAGGAAAGTGCAAAGTTACGTATTTGCAGGCAGTAAACATTTCAAAGGAACAACACAGCAAACAGGAAGATAGATATCGAAATGTGGAGGGATTGAGGGATTTTGGGGAGCGTTTTTTTTCCTGTGGTGTTGCTGGCAAGGTCATTTGTAACCTCCTCTGATTCTGCAACAAAAACAGTAGTTGCTGGAAAAGCTCAGCAGATCTGGCAGCATCTGTGAAGAAAAAAAGTCAAAGTTGACGTTTCAGGTCTGGTTCCACCTCCTACGCACAGTCCTGAGGAAGGGTCAACAGACCTGAAAAGTTAACCCTGATTTTTTTCTTCACAGATGCTGCCAGATCTGCTGAGCTTTTCTAGCAACTACTGTTTAATTGTTCCTGATTTACAGCATCCGCTGTTCTTTAGGTTTCTGCTCTGACTCTGAGTGGCTTGCATTGACAGAGGGCAGTATGGAGTTAATCACATTACTGTGGGTCTGGAGTCACACATAGGCCAGACCAGGTAAGAAAGACAAATTTCAGATGGGTTTTTAACAACAATCAAGGCCACTTTCGGGGCAAAAGTTTATATTCCAGATGTATTAATTGAATTAAAATCACAGGAGCAGCAACAATGAGATTTGAACCCCTGTCCCTAGTCCCAGCAACAACACTCCAACCTGACAGTAGCAGTGAACGGTTGAGATGGTATCGAGGGGAGATGCTTTACTGCGTTGAATAGGAATACAGACTTGCTTTTGCAGCACAGCCACTGGCAGCCTCAAAGCATTTTACAGCCAATGAGGAACTTCCAAAGTGTAGCCACCATTGTAATGTAGCAATCACAGGAGCCAAACTCTGGACAGCAAGATGTCACAGAAAGTCAAGGGGATAAGGTAAAGTCGTTTTTTTTTGGTAATGTTGAACAAGGGATAAATATTAAACAGAACCCCATGGAGACCTGCACTCCTCACCCACACTGGGACAGAATACCGGCCTCTCTAGAATTATTTCACAGTTCTCACCCCCAACACCCTCCAGACCCCAATCTCCAGCACCACATGCCCCCAACACTTCCAGGCCTCCACCCCCTACTCCCTTCTACATCATATGACCTGGCTCTAGGATTAGAAATTTGGAGACTGCTTGCAGTTCCAGTGCAGGCCAGTGCTGTTATTGGCGCTGCTGAGAAGATAGAAGCCGGGCTGGCATTGCAGCATGTGGTACTGGCAGGGTGCTGCGCTGTCAAAGGCTGGGATTAAAGAATCCAGAAATCCTGTATCCATCTTATTAACACTCTGGGAGCCTTAAATGGCTGTGATCAATGGCAGCATGTTCCTGGGTGACCCTTCAGGAAGGTGCCAGGGTAGGAAAATCCCAACATCCAAAACATTCTGCACAAGGGCATCTTTCACATTTACTTGAGATGATAGTTGGGGCTTACTAACCTATCCCTCAGTACTACACTAGAGTGCCACCCGTGAGTTTTCGGCTCAAGCCTGGACAGTGACTGGAATCTGGAACCTTATCATTCAGAGACAAATATGCTACATCAGCCACACCCCAAAGGAACCTAGAGGTTACACTAGAATTATATGAAAGACTGGTTAGATTACAAATTGGAAATTTAGTACATTTCTGGTTACCACATTGCAGGAAGGATGCGATCACACTTGAGAGAATGCAGAGGAGATTACTACCAATGGAGCATTTTATTAAAGAGGGAAAGTTGAACAGGTTGGAAATGTTTTCATTATAACAGCAGGGACTAAGGAAAGATTTAACTGGGGTGTCTAAAATGGTGTGGGTCAAAGACTGAGTGAGTAGGCAGGTTCTAGTTCCATGGCAGAGAAGTTAGTAACTAGGGAACATAGGCTTTGAATAACTCACAGAAGAACTAGAAGGAAATATTATTGAAAGAGACATCTAATGCTCATCAGGGCACATGCAAGAATGCCAAATCCTGAACGATCACAATTTACGCAACAGAAGAAAAAGTGCTGATTGGTTGGCAAGTCCACTTTGATTGGCCAAAGTGTCACTGTGATGAAATAAACTATAGGCTCCCCAAGCTCCCGGGTGATTCAAGGAACATGCGAACCCATCCCTGATTATGAATGTGTGGCATTTCTCGCAAGCAAGGTAGAGTGATGCTTTGAGCTTGACTGAGTATCTCAATTGGCTGACTGTTTTGCTACTAGCGTAATAACCATGCTGTGACTAATTACACAGTTCAAATCGATCTTAACTAGTGCTGAACAAAACCCACCAGGTCATTACATTTTTCAGCAAAATTCAAAGCAGAAGGATGGGGTGGAAGGCGGGGAGGGTAGGAGTAATTATCTTCACTCAGATGGTGGTGGGGATTGGTGCCCACAGTTTCTGAGGGTGGGACAGGTAGAAATATTTGAGGAAACACGTATTTGCACTTGAGTTGTTGCAACCCACATGGCTACAGACAAGTTGCTCGAAGGTGGGAATGAGACTAGAATTTTTTCTTAGACAGCACAGGCACAATGGGCTGAATGGCCTCTTGCAATGCAGTGTGTTTCTGTGGTTCTAATATTCTTCTTCCCCACTTTGCAATCCACCCTGTCCCACCAACTGCAGCATTAAAATATCCAATTCTTACACATGCTATGAAGCCATAAGACCCTGAAACTATAAGATAGAAGAGTAGATTTAGGCCCGTTGGCTAATTGACTCTGCTGTACCATACGATCAATGCTGGTACATTTCCCAACCTCATTCTCTTACCTTCTCCCCATAACACTTGATCCCCCAACTGATCAACAACTGATCTATCTCCCTTAAATACACTCAATGACTTGGCCTCCACAGCCTTCTGTAGTAATAAGTTCCACAGATTCACCACCCTCTGGCTAAAGAAATCCCTCCTTGTCTCAGTCCTAAAGGATCACCCCTTCACTCTGAGGCTGTGCCCTCAGATCCTACTCACTCTTACCGGTGGAAACACCTTATCCACATCCTCTCTGTCCAGGCCTCGCTACATTCTGTAAGTTGTAATTAGAACCCCCTTCATTGTTCTAAACTCCATCAAGCACAGATCCAGAGTCCTCAACCACTTCTCAAATGATAAACCCTCCATCCCTGGGATCATTCTCGAAAACCTCCTCAGGACTCCAGCTATACAAAATTGTGGTTCGGCCACATCTGGAGTATTGTGTCCAGTTCTGGTCACCTCATTACAGGAAAGATGTAGAAGTGTTGGAAAAGGTGCAGAGGAGATTTACCAAGATGTTGCCTGGAATGGAGGGATGGTCTTACAAGGAAAGGTTGAGCGAGCTAGGGCTTTTCTTTTTAGAACAACGAAGGATGAGAGATGACTTGATAGAGGTGTACAAAATGATCAGAGATATCGATAGAGTAGACAGCCAGAGACTATTTCCTAGGGTGGAGGGGACATAGTTTTAAAGTGAAAGGAAGTAGATAAAGGGGAGACGTCAGAGGTAAGTTCTTTACTCAGAGAGTGGTAGGGGCGTGGAATGCATTGCCGGAGAGGATAGTGAAATTGGCCACATTAGGGGAATTTAAGCAGCTATTAGATAGGCATATGGATGATAGTTTAAGGTAGGAGTGGAGGTTAGATAGACCTTAGGTTTAGGGTAAAAGTTCGGCACAATATCGTGGGCAGAAGGGCCTGTACTGTGCTGTACTGTTCTAAGCCCTATGTTCTATGTGTTCTATGTTCTATGACTCCCTCCAAGGCCAGCACATTCTCCTTTAGATATGGGGCCGAATATTGCTCACAGTTTTCCCAATGCGGTCTGATCAGCGCCTTACATGACCTCAGCAGTACATCCCTGATCTTATATTCTAGCCCTGTTGAAATGAATGCTGACATTGCATTTGCCTTCTATGAGCTGGCAAACAATAACTGAACGGTTGGGGGTGTATTGACTCTGTTGCCTCATCCTCGTACATGGTGCTGGGTTCTTGGTTCAACTGAGTTTGCAGAGAATTGAATGGGCTTTCTATCAGCTTCCTCTTGATAGTTAAACTAACTTGGAGAGAGTGGACATGCCAGTGCCCACGTCTAACTGCTTATCCAACCCACTGCCAACACTAACACTGTCTCTCACACCTGTCCGAACCAAATCTGAGAAAGAAAAGTAGTTTCAGAGATAGCCCTCTTTACAAAGAAGGGGAGGAAAATATGATTCTAACTCATTTAAATTCTGAATGAATCATGGAAGGACTCATTACAGTGTCATAGAATGGTTACAGCACAGTCAAAGGACATTCTCATCTGTACCGTGCCATGCTTTATTTCATTTTTATATTTCTTTCATTCAATTTTTCACAATGAACAATGACCAGAGATAATGGGAATTGCAGATGCTGGAGAATCTGAGATAACAAAGTGTGGAGCTGGATGAACACAGCAGGCCAAGCAGCATCTTAGGAGCACAAAAGCTTACATTTTGGGCCTAGACCCTTCATCAGAATAATGGCCAGATGTCCTGAAGTCTGTGGTAAGTCTGAACAATAAAGGAATTAAGGGATACATTGAGGATGCGGGTTAGTGGATCTGAGTCCACAAAAAGATCAGCCATGATCTTATTGAATGGCGGAGCGGGCTCGAAGGGCCAAATTGCCTACTTCTGCTCCTAGTTCTTATGTTCTTATGTAAGATCTAGCTTGTTGTATCTAACCATAAATCATGAATTACTGTCTACCTCTACATATATAACTCCCCAATTCTCACTCTGTTGAGCCAAAGTTCCAAAGCCCACAAGATGTCGGAGCAGAAGTAGGCTGTTCAGCCCATTGATACTGCAACCCCATTCAAAAAGATTATAGTTGACTTGGTAGCCCCCAACTCCACTTTCCTGCCTTGCCCCCATAACCCTTAATTCCTTTTCTGATTAAAAATCCATCCTACTCAGTCTTGAATGTACTTAATGACCGAACCTTGACAGCCCTCTGTGTAAAGAATTCCACAGATTCACTCCCCTCGGAGAGAAGAAATTCCTCCTCATCTCTGTCTTAAATGTATGCTACTTTATTCTGAGATGATACCCTCTGGTCCGAGACACTTCCACAAGGGGGAAACAACCTATCAGCATCTACCCCTGTCAAGCCCTTAAGAATCATGCATGTTTCAATAAGGCCGTCTCTCATCCTTCCAAACTCCAATGAGTACAGGCCCCACTGTCTCAAACTCTCCTCCTAAGAAAATCCCTCCATCCTTGCAATCACCCCGGTAAAATGTTCATATGTCTGCCCATCTAATATCATTGCTGATATGGATTTTTATTTCTGTCAATCTCTGCCCATCTCCTTCTGCGTATCCCTTTCCCTCTGATTCTTATTCTCTCGAGTTGTGACTCCTGTCTCTTTGTCTACCTGTTTCTGTTGTGAGGGGGTAAACTGGTCACAATGACAATGAATGCCCCCATGCAAACAAATATATGTTTTTTGGCAGTCATGGTTGTGGTAAAGGCAGAGAGGGAAATACATGCAGGAATAGAGACAATGCACACGCGCACACACACAGACATATACAGGGGCACTCACGTGAACACACAGGCACACACCCATTCAGACATACTCGCAAATACAGACATGCACACACAAACACACCCACACAAAGGCACACACACTTATATGCAACACAGATATGCAAGCATGTACGCACACATAGAATGCATATACAGGCATACACATACGCACACACAGACATACACATGCACACACACAGACATGTGCACTAACAGATATGCAAACATGTACACACACATAGAATGCATATACAGGCATACACACGACACACAGGCATATACATGCACACACACAGACAGATAGACTAACACAGATATGCAAACGTACGCGCACAGTGAATGCACGCACACACACTCATACACACAGTCACCCACAGGCACACACATGGACACAGGCACAGATGCGCGCAAACAGGCACATACACACACAGACTGACTGCCCTCGCACATGCACACAGACACACGGTCAGACACGCACATACGTAAGTTCAAAAAGGCAGCTCACCACCACCTTCTGAAGGGCAACTAGTGACGGGCAATAAGCATTGGCCCAGCCGGCGATGAATTAAATAAAAACAGTCAGGGACCCACTCTGCGGGCTAGTCGTTGTCAAATGTTGACTCCGGCGTCTTTTGGGGGGGTGTTGGGGTGAAAAGAGAGCGGGGGTGCTGATCCCGGGAGAGTGGAGGACTCACAGAATCACAGGCGCTGGGAGAATGGGCCCGTGAGCCGGTGAGACTGTCTCTCTCTCTCCGCGCAGGATCCTGGCATCTCCCGGCAGTTCCTGCTCTTTAAAACCATGTGTTCACTTTCAAACCTCCGCTGATGGCCCGGAGACCCGGGGAGCTGCCGGATCGCTTACATACTTTTTTGCGGGATTTGGAGGCGGGGGGCACTTGAGAAATTCACCCAAAACTCTTCTTAATCACTGAGAGCCCACTCCCCAACACACACACACACACACACACAGAGGCAGGTAAAGGTGTGGGACGGGAGCGGGATGAACACATTCAACTCCGCTATATCCGGGAGCTGCGTCCTACTATTCATTTCACCCCAATCCATTCGCTTCCAAATTCCTTCCGTTTTGATTGCAAATAGAAATCTTTTAAAATCGACTGTAGGAGTAGCGTAAGGGAGCTGATGGGACACCTCACTGTCACACAGGAGATGGGAACGTGGCTGTGTGTCTACTCCCTTATCTGTATGTTAGTGTGTCTGTGTCTGAGTGCGTTATGTGTCGGTCTGTGTATGTGTGCCTGTCTGATGCGTGTGTGCCTGCGTGTGTATGTGTGTATACGTATGTGTCTATGAGTGTGAACCTGTGTGTGTGAGAGAGTGACACACAACACACACAAACAGGGGGTCGGCTGTCACTGTGTATCATTACCCGGTTCTTTTTCATTTATTCAAGGGATGTGGGCGTCGCTGGGTGAAGCAGCATTTATTGCCCTCCCTAGTTGCCCTTGAGAAGGTGGTGGAGGGCTGCCTTGTTGAACCGCTTCGGCCCACCTACTGTGGGTTGACCCACAATGCTATTAGAGAGAGAGTTGCGAGATTTTGACCCAGTGGCAGTGAAGGAACCAACGGTGAGTGGCTCGGAGGGGAGCTTGCAGGGGGTGGTGTTCCCATGTATCTGCTGCCCTTGTCCTTCTAGATGGAAGGTGCTGTCTGAGGATTTTTGGTGAATTTCTGCAGTGCATCTTGTAGATAGTACACACTGCTGCGACTGAGTGTCGGTGGTACAGAAAGAACATAGAACTTGGAAGAGTCCAGCACCTGAACTTGATCCCCCCCATGCTTGTGCCGACCATGATGCCATTCCAAACTAATCCCATCTGCCTGCACATGCAGCATTCCCTCTGTTCGTCCATGCCCATCTATCACTTTGCACCCATAAAAGCTACAACAATATGCATCTATACAGCACTTTCGAAAGAGTTACATATTCAATGTGTTTCACAGGAGCAATGATCAAACAAAACTTAATTCCTGAAGGAAACATTTGGTCAGGTTGACAACAAAAAAAGGTTATCGAAAGATAGATTATCGAAAGATAGGTTTCAAGAAGTGCAGTAGAGCCAGAGAAAGATGTAAAGAAATTCCAGACAATATTCCAGATCGTAGGATCCCGGCAGCTGAATCCACAGCCATCAATGACACAGCCTGGAGGTACTCAAGAGACCAGAATGAGAGGCTTGAAAGTTTCAGTAGTCACGGCAGCATCTGCGGAGAGAAAGCAAATTTAACGTTTCGGGTCCAGTCACCCTTTCTCCGAACTCTGGAGGGTCACTGGACCTGAAACGTTACCTCTGTTTCTCTCTCCGCAAATGCTGCCAGACCCTCTGAGTTTCTCCAGCAATTTCTGTTTTTGCTTCTGGTTTTTAGCATCCACAGGCTTTTGTTTTAAAACCTTGAAAGTTTGTCGGATTGTCGTAAATTTAAGACATAACGGGACAAGACCACGGAGAATCGAAGTAATCAGAGCTTAAAGCCTCGTTTCTCGGTTGTGTTCACAATGTGTCTGTTACCCGTCTGTGTTTTGTAGCGTGTAACGTACAGGATATTTGGTTTGATTTCTAGTGAAAGATTTGTACTTGCTCTCAGGAAAAAGACCAGGCGGAACGCAAGGACGTTCGGCCCGTTTACAGCTCCTGTCTTACGGTCTGGAGCTGGGTTCTGTGCATGAGGCGCGGCATGAGGGCGGCACTCGGACAGTACGGGCCGTCCTCATCCCCACTCTCTCCCACAAACAGCAATCAAAACTAAACCTAGCCCGATGATGGGGAGGTGGGTTCTGCTGTGGGCGGCGGGGGAAATGCTGGAGGGGACGGGGGTGAACAGGGGAGAAATGGGTTAAAAGTTAGAAACTGACGAACTGAGGCAAGGCAACGGACAGTGTTGTCAATTTCAATAAGGGGGAAAATATTGTCCGGCAGTATCGGTGGAGAAAGAGACAGAGTTAACATTTCGGGTTCGGTGACCCCTTCCTGAGCACCTTCCTCAATCAGTACTCGATTAATCAGAAAGCGCATCTGAGGCCGCTAAGTAAATGCAAATCTTTATGCGTTCGTATGTCCTAAAAAATTAAAAACTTAAGATTTAATCAAATTTGGATAGATCTCTAGGAGTCTATTTTCCGTGGTTGTTATTTGCTAGTTAACGCAATTCACCGGTCGGTTTCATCCCCCCCAGGCTCTCTTGCCCATTCCCTCACCATACACTCTCCTGATGATTATTTCCACATTCACATCTCCTCTAACCACCCCCTCTTCCTCCTTCTGTTCCTACCTCAGTCCAAGCTCCTTTGCACCTGTCTCAGGGGGTACAGCAGAGAGAGAGCGCGCGAGAGAGAGCGCGGGTTATATTTTTAACATTTGCGATTCTAACTAAAACCACAGCAAAGCAGCAGAATCTCAATTCGACTTTTTTTGTTTGTTTCAAGGCTTTTGCAACTCAACTATTAACATTCGTTGCTTAAAATCAAAATTGTCCCAGTCACACTTCTGGAAAAAAATGCAGGAAAACGAAAATTAACGTCAAATGCTTAATAAATGGTATTAAACTCGGTGGATATTTTAAAACGAAGCCTTTGCTGATCACTCACTTGTTTCCAATCTCTTTCGATGCGCTTCGCCCTCCCCTCACTCGTGCGTCCCGGGATATTCTCAGTTACTCGTCAATTGTTTTCATTTTGCTGCTCGATGCTAAAAGTTGAAATTAAGGAGCTGATTTCCACACACACACACATATATATATATATATATATATACACACACACAAAATTTCAGCTGCTAGATCCCACCTCCTGGGTGACGTTCCTCTGCATCTCTCCGTCTTGTCAAATCAATGAATATTCAAGAATTTTTTTTAAAAAAGATGCCTCTTGTTTAATGCAAGATATTTGGTAACTAGCTTTCAGCGTAAATCAAAGAGCCTTCGGAGAGATTCAGAATGATTGCCTTTAAATTGTTCTGCAAGTTAGAACATTTTTAACTGGGGAGAGGATTGCCCCCACATTACTGCAGGGCTGCAATAAGGTGTAACAGTTTGTGGGTCTCTCTCTGTATTGCCCGGTCCCCTGGACAATTCAGAGGTTATAGTTTATTTTGTAGCTTTTCTGTTTTATTTTCCCCTGCAGAATATCAATATTAACTGTTCTGTCAAACCAGTTCTCCACACTGAACGTTCCCAGCACTTCGTGACCCTTTGCTTTTTGCAAGTTTTTAAAATTCAATTTTCACCCCTCTTGTCACCTAAGTGTCCCCAGTTTGTTCTCCCTTCTGTTCCTTAATTCTTAGGGGTGGCTCAGTGTCTAGGGTTACCGCCTGCATAGCACCCACCCTCGGGCGACTGTGAGGAGTTTGCACATTATGTCTCTGTGTGGGTTTCCTCCCACACTCTGAAGATGTGCACGTTAGGTGGATTGGCCATGTTAAATTGCCCCACAGTGCTCAGATTAGGTGGGTTATCCATGGGAGACTCAGGGGTGGTGAGTTACGGTGAGATCCTTTTGGGAAGGTCAGTGTGACTTGATGGGGCGAATGGCCTGCTTCCGTGCCGTGGGAGTTCTAAGAGCTTTAGTCCGCAATTTTCCTCCGGCTCTCCTTTCACGGACGCTGCAACACTAACGTAAGGGTGGGGGGGGGGGGACCTCATTCTCTAATCCACAACTCCACTGCCCTCCAATTTCATGCAGATATCTGATGCTGCATATGGGAGTGAATTAGAATAATTCTATCCCCGGTTCAATAACTTGAAACTGGCCAAAAACTAAATACGGGCTACGATGCATCTGTGGCGGCCATCGACAGTTGTCATGTTTGTCAGTTAGTCCTCACTGGGGAGTCAATTTGTTAACACAGCTTTTAGTCAGCAGGGAAGGCTTACCGTCCCTGACAAGTTCCCATCGCATGGGTTTCTCTGTACACACGGCTGTGGATGGAAGTTCCTCAGTCCTAAACTCTGCCTCCCTAGGAACAGACGGAAGTGTGGGCAAGCTGGAAGTCTTAACTTTAAAATACAATGTTCATGGCATGTGCAGATTTGACGGGGGTAACAATGGGAATACACAGCAAGTGATTGAACATGTAGACAAAAGGGCTCAACACCCGGCCGCTCGTCATATTTGTGTTTCTGGTTTTGTGAACATCACTCAGTCCAGGGAACTTGATTTGTATCTTGATCGTGTATTTCTTTATAATCCTGCTTCTTTCTGAAGCTGTGTGTTCGATGGTATGACAGTGAATGCAGTCCTATCGGTGTGTGTAAATGCGTGTGTATATGTTACTATTATCATGTACATATTCCAGACTATTATCATAGATTCCTGACAATAATCATGTATATATATATATACTCCTGACCATTATCATGTACATATTCCTGACGTTTATCATGGATATAGTCCTGACTATTATCATGTATATATTCCTGACTATAATCTTGTATACGTGACTGGTTATTGTTATGTACATGTTACCGACTATAATCATATTACTGGCTATTATCACAGTGTATATGGGGGTGCGTGTGCGCGTCTAACCTGGCTTGCTTTCGTAGCGAGCTCCTTTCTATCCGTCTGTGAGCTTGTTTCTTTGTCCTGCTTTATCAAAGTCTGAGATTACAGAGAATTCATTACGTTCCTCCTCCAGCCATTCTCAATTAAATTTTACCAACGAACCCAAACACAGTTGAAGGGATTTTTTTTAAAGAAGGGTGGTTATAATATGCTAATGCTGAATTAAAAAAGCCACTTTAAAGAACATATCTGAGTTTTTTTAACGCAACGGGCGGACGAACAAATGAAATTATTTTAAAAAGCTTTTGATGAAGACTTTTGGAGAGATTTCGTGCAGTTTCTGGTTTCCCTGCTATGGGAAGGATGTTGTGAAAAGATTTACAAGGATGTTGACAGGGTTGGAGGGTTTAGTCTCTAAGGAGGGGCTGAATTGACTGGGGCTATTTTCTCTGAAGTGTTGGAGGCTGAGGGGTGACATTAGAGGTGTTAGGGTACATAGACAAGGTCTTTTCCCCAGGGTGGAGGAGTCCAAAACTCGAGGGCAGAGGTTCAAGGGAAGAGGGGAAAAATAATAAAAGGGACCTAAGGAGCAACTTTTTCACACAGAGGGTGGTGTCTGTATGGAATGAGCTGCCAGAGGAAGTGGTGGAGGCTGGTACAGTTACAACATTTAACAGGCATCTGGATGGGTATATGAATAAGAAGGGTTTAGAGAGATACGGACCCAATGCTGGCAAATACAACCTGGTTGGCATGGACGAGTTGGACCAAAGGGCCTGTTTCTGTGATATAATTCTCTATGACTCTATGACTGGGAGCTCAGAGTTCATAGAATCATAGAGACGTACAGCACCGAAACACACCCTTTGGCACAGATGAGTTGGGCCAATCAAATATGCTAAACCTCTCTAGTCCCATTTGCCAGCATTTGGCCCATATCCCTCTAAACCCTTCCTACTCACATCCCCATCCAGATGCCTGTTAAATGTTGCAAATGTACCAGCCTCCATCACTTCCTCACTCACCTGAAGACCATCTTTGAATGCATTAAAGAATAAGATTCTCTTGGCTGGAGCAAGGGAGGAGGAACTTCTGTTATCTGCAGATTGGCTTACACCACAGTTTGGAGGACATTCAGCCCCCTGTTCTGTTCTACTTCTCTCCAACAGCAACTCATCTAGACCCAGACCAGACCTTACCTTTCTCGAGCACCCTGAAAACATTTTCACTTCAGCTCTTGATCACATCCTGCTTTGAAGCTGTCTCATCACAATGTTCAGATGATTCAGCACACCAGAGGGCCCTCAGCCCATCTGCCTACACTAATCTAGCATCCCAGCATTTGCCCCATTACCTTGAATAATGATATTTCCGGACAGATGCCAACCATTGGTTGGACAAATTGGTTTCTGCTCCTGCCACATTGCTGCTTCTTCTTCCAACTACCACGAATCTGTGTCCTCTGGTTCTTGATCCTCCCCAAATAGGACCAGTTCCTCCATGTCAATTCTGTTTTGACTCCTCAAGATTTTGAGCATCTCTGTCAAATCCTTTGTCTGTGCCTTTTTTAGCTCCTCACATCTTCCATGGGCAGCAGTGCCTATGGAAGAGTCACTGAACTCAAATGTTGACTCTGCTTTCTGCCCACAGATGCTGCCAGATCTGCTGAGTTTCATGAGCAATTCCTGTTTTCATCTCTGAACTCCCTTGCTTTGGTACCCTATGGTACTATTACATAGCCCAGGAGCCTGTATCTCCCAAACTGCCCTGCCACATTATTTGCGCATAGTTATCCCTCCGCAAACTTCTAGAATTCTTTGTACTTCCCTAACAAAATTAATCTCTTAAGTTCTAACATTAAGTTTTATCTGCCACTTGTCTGCCTTTGAAGATGAGCACTACCATCCTCACAGTCCACAATAATTACAATTCTTTTGTGCTCTGTAGGTTTGAAAATTGTGTGATAGAATTAGGGTTAGAGTTAACCCTAACCCAATCACAAGTCTATAGGTGTGGAACAGTAGGGGGGAACAGAATCACAGACCTGTGATAGTGCAAAAGGAAGCCATTTGGCCCATCATGCCTGCACTAGCTCTTTAAATGAGTATCATTAGCTCGTGCCAATTTCCCATACCCTTGTATTATTTTATCCAAATGTGCATCCAATGCCAGTTGCCCAATGTCCTAAAACAGACCCCATGGGATTTCACTCAACACCTTCCTCTGGACCACAAACCCACAATAAATGCTGGCCTAGCCAGCAACGTCCATGTCTATGAGTCCATTTTTAAAAAAGCAATCATTCACGAATATAACAAAGTGTGAAGCTGGATGAACACAGCAGGCCAGGCAGCATCTTAGGAGCGCAAAAGCTGACGTTTCGGGCCTAGACCCGGTCTAGGCCCGAAACGTCAGCTTTTGTGCTCCTAAGATGCTGCTTGGCCTGTGTTCATCCAGCCCCACATTTTATTATCTCCGATTCTCCAGCATCTGCAGTTCCCATTATCTCTGATCATTCACTAATACCCTTTTTTTGTGACTCAGCCAACCTCACATTCATCCTTCCTTGCATGTTTAACATTCCTATCAAGCCTGTTGTGGCTATTTCTCACATATCTTTCAAGAGTCCACACATATTGCATCAACCGTATTACCTTAATCAAATTCATCAAAAAAAAATCCTCCGGCATTTGAATTAAACATGATTTCCATACTGGCTTTCTTTAATTCGCTTGTCTCAAGTAGCTGTTAATTTTGACCCAAATTATTTTATCAAAATGCTTTCCCACCACCATCAAGATTAAGCTTCCACTCCTGTGGTTTCGGGGTTTATCAGTACACCCTTTTCTTGAATAAGGGCATATTATTTACAATAGTGTAGGAGATAGTGTAGGGGGAGGGGCTTAGATTAGGTTACAGGTCGGCACAACATCGAGGGCCGAAGGGCCTGTTCTGCGCTGTACTGTTCCATGTTCTATGTTCTATGTTCTATGTTCTAATTCCCCAGTCTTCTGGCACTATCCCAGAAATCCAAGGAGAGTCGTAACATTCTTGTCAGTGCCACCATAGTTTCCACCTTTACCTCCCTCACCTTCAGATGTAGCTTAGCCTGGATACTTGTTAATTTCAAGCACTATCTGCCCAATATCTCCGCAATATCAATTTCTATCTCACCCAGAGTCTCAAGTATTTTCACTATGCCTTTGGCAGTGTCTTCTTCCTCAGTAAAAACAGACACAATGTATTTAAATGTGTCAGTCATTGTGACCAACTCTTAGTGAAAGGATGAAAGGATGCTCTACTTTTTTGAGCAGTCAAGATGTTTGTTGCTAAGATCTCAGGAGCAGTAGTTCACAAGACGGACAGAGCACTCTGCTTGATTCACCAGACCCTCAACCCTTGCTTTTAAACCCCTCTAGACTTATCTACTCCTGCCAAAACCACTAAGACCATCAGATATGCCCAACTCACCCTCTCCTCCTCCTCTGACCTGTGCCAGACCATCTAAACTCAGACCTAAAATGGTCATTATTGAACCCAACTTTGGAGCACCAAAGTCCAGCCTGTGGGTGCTTTTAGGTGCTGATGTCGGTCCCTGAGTTCTCCATTCTCCCAATCTGCCTTGGTTTTTCATTCCCACGCCGGCTGTTTCCGGGACATCCTCTTTCCCATCACACTTTCCTGAATACAGGTCAGAGAGTGGGGAGCACCTCAGGGGTTTCCTGTAATACTTGATTGTTTTTCAGTCTGTCCAACGTCTCCTCATGAGACAACCCATTCATTCCAGGTATCAAACTAGTAACTCTCCCCTAAACTACCTCTGATACATTTACATCCTTGCTTTGAGAAGGAGGACATATCTGTAATCAGTATTTGGATGTGGTCTTACCAGTGCTCTGCACAACTGAAGCACAACATCCTTACTTTTATGTTCAAGTCCTCTTGAAATAAAAGGGAGCATCCCATGATGCTTGTTGATTCCCTGCTGTACCTGAATGTTAATGTTTTGTGACCCATGTGTGCCCCTTGGAATTACGCAGTTCTTCCTTATTTAAGTAATTTTTAAGCATTCTTTCTGAAACATTTCATATTTTCCCACAATATACACCATCGCCCAGATTTTTGTCCACTCATTCCACCATCCAAATTCTTCCTCAACTTCTAAATGCCTTCCCACAGTCTCAATGCAGTCTGTAAATTGAGTCACCATGCCTTCACTCCCCTCTGTTGAGTTACTCATGTAAATTGGAAAATGTTGAGGCCACTGTGGGACTTCAATTGTCACATCCTGCCAATCAGACAAGGACCCATTTACAGTGTGGACTTGTTGGGCCAAAGGGCCTGTTTCCACACTGTGGGGACTCTCTGTTTCGAGGATATGTGGTGTGATGAACTAAATTGCTTTTCAAAAAGGGTGGCTCAGTGGTTAACACTGCTGCCTCACAGCACCAGGGGCCTGGGTTCAATTCCACCCTTTGCGTTTTTTTAATCTTTATTCATTCACAGGATGAGGGCATCGCTGACTAGGCAGCATTTATTGTCCATCCCTAATTGCCCAGAGGGCAGTTAAGAGTCAACCACATTGCTGTGGGTCTGGAGTCACATATAGGCCAGACCAGGTAAGGATGGCAGTTTCCTTCCCTAAAGGACATCGGTGAACCAGATGGGGTTTTCCAACAATTGGCAATGGATTCATGATCATCATTTGACTCTTAATTCCAGATATTTATTGAATTCAAATTCCACCATCTGCTGTGGCAGGATTCAAACGCAGGTCCCTGGAACATTATCTGGGTCTCTAGATTAACAGTTCAGCGATGATACCACTAGGCCATCACCTCCCCGACTCTCTGTGTGGAGTTTGCACATTCTCCCCGCGTTTGTTTGGGTTTCCTCCGGATGCTCTGGTTTCTGCTCACAGTCCAAAGGTATGCAAGGTTAGGTGGATTAGCCATGCTAAAATTGCCCATGGTGTTCAGGGATGTGTAGATTAAGTGGGTTTATAGGAGGATGGTCTGAAATTCGGTGTGGACTTGTTGGGCCGAAGGGCCTGTTTCTACACTGTAGGGATTCTCCGATTCAATGCAAAATGTAAGACCACAAATTGCTGGAGAAACTCAGCAGGTCCGACAGCATCTGCAGACAGAGAAACATAGTTAATGTTTTGAAAACGACTGGGCTTTTCTGAGGAAGGATCACCGGACCCGAAACGTTAACTCTGTTTTTTGCCTTCACAGATGCTGCCAGATCTGCTGAGCTTTTCCAGCAACTTTGTTTTTTTCCTGATTTACAGCATCCGCAGTTCTCTTTCAGTTTTTATTATGGATCTTCTTATATTGTTTTCTACCAGCTAGTTAACTTTCTATCAATGTTAAAGTATTACAGCTACACCATGAGCTTTCACTTTCCACTATAACCACTGGCGTGTCACCTTAGCAGATGCCTTCTGAAAATCTAAGCAATGTATCTCTGCAGGATCCCTTTCATCTATAATGCATGGTACTCCATCAAAGAGCTCGAATAATTAGCTAAACATTATTTCTCTTTGATACAACTATCTGAATCTTCTCAGTTGCCTTGAGCTTTGCTTAGGGTGCAGCTATAACCTCTATAATGATTAATTTAAAACCTTCCCCTTGACAGACATCAAGTTAACTGGCCCATAATTTCTTACTCACTGCCTTCCTCCCTACTTGAATAGAGGGAATAAGTTTGTTATTTTCAGATGGAATCTTTCCTGAATCTAGGGAAATTTGAAAAAGTAACATCAAAGCATCTATTACCTCATTAGCCACCTCTTAAAGACCCTGGGATGAAGTCAATCTGAATCTAAAGACTTATCAGCTTGCATCACCATCAGTTTGCTCATCACCACTTCCCTCATCAATATAATTTTGACAAGTTTCTCTCTCCCTTCCATCTCCTGATTAACAGCTATTACTGTAAGGGGTTTGTGTATCATCTATGATGAAGACAAAAGCTTGTACTATCTCCCCATTCTCACTTTCAAGAGGACTAATGCATACACTGTTCTTTACTAAATATCTACAGAACCCCCGATTATCTATTTTTATATATTTAGCTAGCTTCCCCTCATACTCTGATTTCCTCCTTCTGATTAACATTTTAGTTACACTCTGCTGTTCTTTATATCCTGACCAAATTTGCCATTTATCTTTGCTCAGTTACATGTTTTTTTTTCCTTGATTTTAGAGCATAATGATCTAAAGTCTGTGGAAGGAAAAGAGATCCAGAGTATAGATGCATACTTCACCAAGAATAATGACACAGGTTGGCATTAAGGGAAGGTGATGGTCTAGTAGTATTATTGCTGGACTGTTAATCAAGAGACCCAGATAATGTTCTGGGGACTTGGGTTAAAATCTGCTATAGCAGACGGTGGAATTTGAATTCAATACATATCTGGAATTTACAATTTAATGATGACCATGAATCAATTGTCAGGAAAACCCCATCTGCTTCACTAATGTCCTTTAGGGAAGGAAACGGCCATCCTTACCTGGTCTGGCCTACGTGTGACTCCAGACCCACAGCAGTGTGGTTAACTCTTCACTGCCCGCTGGGCAAGAAATGCAGCACAGCTAGAAATGCCTTCATCCTGTGCATGATTAAAGGAAGAAAAAATTACTCACAAAAAACAAAGCCGGCCTTGAACTTGAATTTATCACCAGAGGTGCAGAATTGGGAAGTAGAGACATTTTTTGAAAAAAACATTCACAGGCTGTAGGCCAGCATTTACTGCGCATTCCAAAATATTCAGAAGGTTAGAGCTAAGAGTGGACCACATTGCTGTGAGTCTGGAATCACATGTAGGGCAGACTAGGTAAGGATGGCAGTTTCCTTAAGCCTTCAGCATTATTTTATTGAATTCAAATTCCAGCAGCGCATCATATCCCTATACCTGTGCCATCTTTCTATCGGTGTCACAGTCCATCTCAGTATGTGTTTAAACTTCCTGTTTAAAGTCTTGGGTTTTCATACAGATCTGTTTGCTCTGTGTCACTTTGTCTCTGCATTTGTTTAAAATATCTGTTTCTATTTCTGTCATATTGTGTATGCTTCTGTATTCATCTGTTTGTACATCAATCCATTTACCCAGTTGTTTACTTATGCACTTGTCTGTCAACATTATCTTCATGTAAGTGTGTGTCACATTTTAAAATGGCTGGTTTATTTGACTCTCAGTGTTATATTTGTGAATCGCACTTCATAAATATCTTTTCTGTCAATCTGTCCATTTCAATGTTTTGATAGTGTATTTATTTCTCCAGATCATGTATCTGTTTCTGTCATTATTATCATTGTAGTTATGTGCCTATTAATCTTCAATCTACCAGTGTAATACAGAACCTTTGAGGATTGAATTAAGAGGTGAAGTTACACAGACTGAGCAGTAACTCTCTGAACATGGAAGATTAATGGGCAATGTATGGTTGGATGAGTTGGTGGGGCAAATTCAGTCAAACTATTTCTCCCTGAAGAAAGAGGTACAACTTCAACATTAAGGCTGAGCAGTTCAGAATATTTATTCGCTATTGGGATCTTTGTATCACTGGCTGGGTCAGCATTTATTGCCTGTCCCTAGTTGCCCTTGAGAATGTGCTGGCGACCTGCCTTCTCGACCGCTGCAGTTGAGGATCAAATTTAGGTGCGAATTATACTGTAAATGGCAGAACCCTTAGGAACATTAACATTCAGATGGATCTGGGTGTGCAGGTCCACAGTTCTCTAAAAGTGGCAACACAGGTGGCCATGCTAATGAAGAAAGTATATGGCATGCTTGCCTTCATTGGCTGGGACACGGATCACAAGAATTGCAGCTATATGAAACCACATTTGGAGTGTTGTGTGCAGTTTTGGTCACCATACTACCAGAAGTACGTGGAAGTTTTGGAGAGATTGCAGAGAAATTTCCCCACCAGGATGTTGCCTGGTCTCCAGGGCATTGGCTACGAGGAAAGGTTAAAAAGACTAGGATTGTTTCCATTGGAAGCACGGCAGCTGAGAGGAGACCTTATAGTGGTCTATACAATTATGAGAGGCATAGATGGGGTGGATAGTTGGAGGTTTTTTCCTAGGGTTGAAGTTTCAATTACAGATAAGACCATAAGACCATAAGACATAGGAGCAGAAATTGGGCCACTCGACCCATTGAGTCTGCTCTGCTATTCAATCATAGCCGATAAGTTCCTCAACCCCATTCTCCCACTTTCTCCCCATAACCCTTGATTCCCTTGATAATCAAGAACCTATCTATCTCAGTCTTAAATGTACTCAATGACCTGCCTCCACAGCCTTCTGTGGCAGTGAATTCCATAGATTCACCACTCTCTGGCTGAAGAGGTTTCTCCTTATCTCCATTCTAAATGGTCTTCCCTTTACTCTAAGGCTGTGCCCACAGGTTCTAGTCTCTCCTACCAATGGAAACATTTTCCCAACATCACTCTGTCCAGGCCATTCAGTGTTCTGTAAGTTTCTATTAGATCCCCCCTCATCCTTCTAAACTCCAATGAGTATAGTCCCAGAATCCTCAAACCTTCCTCATATGTTAAGCTTTTCATTCCTGGGACCATTCTTGTGAATCTACAAGGGAGCACAGGTTCAAGGTGAGAGGGCAAAAGTTTAAGGGAGATGTGCAAGGAAAGCTTTTCATGCAGAGAATGGTAGGAGCCTGGGATGCACTGTCAGAGGAAGTGGTGGAAGCAGGCACATTGGCAACATTTAAGGGGCGTCTGGATGGTTATGTGAATAGGGAGGGAATAGAGGGATTCAGACCAAATAAGTGCAAAAGGTTTGTGTTTTAGTTTAGACAGGGCATGATGATTGGGACATACTTGGAGGGCCGAAGGGCCTATTCCTTTGCTGCACTTCTCTTTTGTTCTTGTTTGTTTGTTCAGCTCATGTGCTGTAGGTTAACCCACAGTGCCCTAAGGGAGGCTAATTCCAGGATTTTGACTGAGCAAAGGTATATTTCAGGATATAAGTTAGGACAGTGAGTGGCTTGGAGGGGAACTTGCAAGAGGAGGTGTTACTGTGTATCTACTGCCCACATCCTTCAAGATGGCTGTGGTCATGGGTTTGGTAGGTGCTGTTTAAGAAGGCTTGCTGAATTACTGCAGTGCATCTTATAGATGGCACACCCAGCTTCTTAGTGTTGGTGGCGGAAGGAGTAAATATTGAAGGTGGAGAATGGGGAGCCAATCAGGTGGGCCACTTATTCTTTTTGGCATTCAGCATTACACCATTGAATGAGTCCATTCAACCAATCAAGTCCATGCTGGCTCTCTGTACAGCAATCTCATCAACCCCCTTTCCTCACTTTATCCCCATTGACCTGATCATTTGTTTTCCACAATTGCCTGAACAATGTCTTTTTGAAATCATTGATCCCTTTCATTTCATCACCTTTACAGACAGCACGTTCCATCTTAATACCATTCGTATTTCCTCTTATCCTGCCTCCTCTGTCAACTGTACCCTCTATTCCTTCTTCCTTAAAAGATCCATTGTGCTTCTCCTGAAGTGACCAGTTGGCAATGTCATTGGTCTTATAATCTAGAGGTCCAGGTCACGGTCTGGGAACAAAGATTCCAATCCAATGATAGCAGTTGGCAGAAGCTAATTTTGATTGATAGAATTGAAAGCCAGTTTTGGTGACCATGCATGTCAAACTATCATTGATTGCAGTTTGAAAATCTATTTAATGCCATTCAGGGAAGGACATATGCCATCTGTGGGCTACATGTAAATCCAGACACACAGCAATATTGTTGACTCATAACTGCCCTCTGGACAATTAGGGATAGGCAATAAATACTGGCCTAGCCAGCGACACCCACATCTCATGAGCAAATAAAACAAAATCTACTCTAGATCATCAGTAAAGTGATGCAAGGGGTCATCGACAATGCTATCAATTACTTGCTCACTGATGGGCAGTTTGGTTTAGCACTACTTAGCTCCTGACCTCGTCACATGCTTATGTCCAAACATGGACAGAGGAGGTGAACTCCAGAGAGGAGGTGCAAGGGCAGCAGATGGAGTTCTGAGGTTTGTGCCTGAATTTTCAAAGACAGGACAACACACATTCAGAAAATCAAACACTTACTTTTCTACTCTAATTAATTGCATTATACTGCCAACGGCTGAAGAAGTCATTTTGAAGTGAGAATTAGTTTTTGTTGTGCAACTGAAAATAATCATAAACCTGCACAAAGCTATCTTTTTCAATGCAAAATGGTGTGAATCTCACAGAGAAGAAGCTAAAAGGGTGTGAATCTTCCATATTATTAAAATAGAGTGCAAACACACCATTAAAAGGAAAAATGTGCAAATTAAAAGCCTTTTTGTGCCATTTGGGAAAAGATTTTAAAAACAGGATTTGTTCATTCAAGTATAATTTCAACCACTTTAAATACTCAGAAAAAAAGGCTACAGAATTATGGGGACAATTCTGATACATTTGCAAGTCTTTCAATTTTAATTAATAGCAATTAAGGAGAATTTCTGAAAGCAAAAGTCAGAAACTGGAAGGAGAAAACAAAATCTTCATTTAAACAACATTGCTTCTTAATTATAAAACTTCCTTTATAATTCATCTTCAGTCTTTAACAATAAAAAAATTGCAATATTCAAAAAGTAAAATATATTTTAAAAAAACTCATTGGGGTTGATTTAACATTTAACAGAATTGGAACAAAGATGCAGTTTCTAACAGTGAGTGGAAAATCCCAAATTATTCACAAACATTTTGAAATATCCTTCAGCCGTTTTCATGTAAATCATTTAAAAAAGAGAAACAGCATTTCTGATATGGAACAATGGGGAAAGATATTGCATCTCTAAGCAGATTTAAGATCACCAACAAATCAAACAAGGGATAAAAGTAAGGCTCAGAGATAGTAGGAACTGCAGATGCTGAAGAATCTGAGATAACAAGGTGTAGCGCTGGATGAACATTCTGAAGAAGGGGCTAAGCCTGAAACGTCAGATTTCCTGCTCCTCTGATGCTGCTCGGTCTGCTGTGTTCATCCAGCTCTGCACCTTGTTATCTCTTAAGGGATAAAATAAACTGCATGGAAAAGACTATTCAGGAAATGCAGAATTGTTTCAGGACTGCAAAACAAGCCCAGAGATTAACAAGTAAATGCATTTTTCCATTATGTAGGTCCAGTAGCATATTATAGTATAAAATGATAGAATGTAAGAGACAGACATCTTTGATAATATTTAAATACATTTGACAACTATATCATTTGCAAATCAAAGGAGAGTGTATGATTTAGTAGAAGGAACTTTCAACTTTCGGGACCCTGGTGACAAACATTTTTAGTGATCTTTAAATATTGTTCGAATTTTGAGATTTCCAACCAAATTTAATTTGAGACAGAATGGTCGTTAGAATTACTGAAATGCTTTTTCAGATATGTTACAGCCAAAATAGCATTTCAGACTGGAAAAATCTAACAAGTTGTGGCAGAAGCTGAAATGTGAAAATCAGCACAAGAAAATGTGGGAACAGAACGTGAGTCTAGAGGATCATCAGACTTTGTCAACTTTCTGAAGTACAAAAAATACCAAAGCATCCTATGGTAGACCAACACTAAAAATCTTCAAACCTTTTCATGTGAGAACACACTGTTCCAGAAATAAAGAAAAACTAGGCCCAGCTACATCAAACCACTTTAACTTTTGTCAGAAGTTAGAACATTTTCAAGAAGCATGCATAGGTCAAAAACAACTGTTGGGCCACAGAACTAATAATGCTGATTGCTTGCACTACCACCTTTTCCAGCAAATATCTTTGGAAGGAGAAACAGAATACCAAGACAGCTTGCATTATAATACATATCATTCGATGACAATGTAAATCCCGAGGAAGAGCCAAGCCAATGATTCCTAGAGGTAATAGGTGAGTCATCTGAATCAGTTATTACACAGAATGTACAGATTAATATTCATACAATTCATTTCAAACTTGGCACTGGTGAGAGTGTTAATGTATTATCACAAATGACCTCTTCGACAGAGAATGAAATGACAACTTCTGACAGAAAATAACACGGCACAGGCAGAGCTCCACTCAAAATGAAAGAAATGCTGAGAGTGTCCTAAAATAGAGACCTGGAATATGTAGTGCATCAAAAATCAACATATCTCGCTTCTGAGCAGAAAAGCAGGCTTTAGTGTTAAAGTCTGACCTTTAACTAGTTCAGAAGCCAAATTCTAGTGATTAACTCTACTTAGCAAAGGGAAGATTTCATAGGTCTCAGAAAATGTTCACTAAACTCAAGAGAAAATAAACAAGTCAACAACTTTTCACCACCGAGAGATCAGAAGATGTTACTGATTTCACAAGGGTATAGGAATTATTGAATTGTCTTCCAAACATTAAAAAGGGACAGAAGATCATCAGAGACAGTAGGAACTGCCGATGCTGGAGAATCTGGAATAACAAGGTGTGGAGCTGGATGAACACAGCAGGCCAAGCAGCATCAGAGGAGCAGGAAAGCTGACATTTCGAGTCTGGACCTTTCGGATAATTTTTAAGTCACTTCTACCAAGAGTTAGAAGTAAACTATTGATAGATCAATTCAGCTATTTAGAAAGGCAGCAGCAAATAGCACAGTCAGATTCCACTGAACCTGACAAATTGACGCCGTTATTCAAATGAATCTGTGCAAGATTGGAAAGACCACACATGGGCCTTTGTCTTTGCAAATCGAAAAGAAGAGATAACTTCTTTCAGAAACACAATTATCTTCTCTGACATGATTTGGAGAAACTAAAGATCCTGCAAGGGAAATAAATGTCCATCAGCAAAATCAACACCAGATCAAGAGCATTCTGAAAATCAAAGATCTGCCAAGGTTCCTGTCTAGCAGTGAGCTGAACCTGAATACTTCATGTTCAAGGAGCAAATTTCTAACCCAAGGCACGCCCTGGAGATAGTCAGTCCCCTAGGTGACTACAGATTGTGGGAACAGAGGAAATAGGAGGAGGCCATTCAGCCCCTTGACCCTGCACCACTCTTCAATTCAATTATGGCTGATCTTCCAACATATCACTATTTCCCAACATTAGCTGGACAGCCCATCATATATTTAACACATGGTATCAGTGTTGTTTTAACCTGATGATATGAAAGATGGAATATGATGTATTTATCCAGCAAAGAATATTCTTACATTTCAGCTTCTAAATGTGGGTCTGAAATTCTTTCACTAAACCTCTCAGACTCTCCAGTTCTCCTTACCCCATTAACTTGCCTCCTGAAATGCCTTTTTTTGACTCAGGTTTTGTTGAGCTGTCCTAATATTTTCTTAATAAAAACCGAAAGGACTGTGGATGCTGTAAATCAGGAACAAAAACAAAAGTTACAAAAACAAAGTTGCTGGGAGAGCTCAGCAGGTCTGGCAGCATCTGTGGAGGAGGAAACAGAGTTAAGGTTTCGGGTCCGGTGACCCTTCCTCAGAACTGTGCAGGCTAGGTGGTTTGGTCATACAAAATTGCCGGTCGTGTTCAGGGATGTGTAGGTTAAGTGGGTTTATAGGGGGATGGGTCTGGGTGGGATGCTCAGAGGGCTTGGTGTGGACTTGTTGGGCAGGAGTACCTGTTTCCACACTGTAGGGATCTTATGATTCTCTGAGGCAGAAAATTCTTTCTGTATCCAGTCTGTTGAAGTAGCAAGGGGATTTACTTAGACACCCATCAGCTTTGTCCTCAAAGGGGCCCCTATTTAACCTCTCTTGGCATTTTCCTGCAGGTCATTGTTGATTAATTTATTGTTGTCACATGTACTGCGGTATAGTGAAAAGCGTTGTTTTGTGTGCTCCACAGGCAGATTGTGCCGTACAAAGTGCATCAGGGGAGCAGAACACGTGCAGAATACAGTGTTACAGCCATAGAGAAGGTACAGAGAGAGAGATCAATGTTAATATTTGAGAAGTCCATTCATAAGGCTAATGGCAGCAGGGAACAAGCTGTTCTTGAATCTGTTAGTGCGCGTTTTCAAACTTTAGTACCTTCTGCCCGATTGAATAGGGTGGAAGAAAATATAGCCAGGGTGGGAGGTGTCTTTATTGTAGATCTACCCTGTGCTTTTACAGTGTTACTTTTTTACTATACAGTGTATGTAGCAAATTATGAACTGTGGAGAGACACAGATAATACTGCAACTTAATCAGGAATATTCCCTGCACACAACAACCACCTTAAGGTCAGCAAAGGAGGAGGTGGTCACTTGGCTCCAGAGATTTATATTTGCTAAATAACAACAAAAAAAAACCACAAGATGCTGGAAAGTTATCTATTCACTGCCTTCCCAGAGAGAACACCCCAAGAGGCAACATTATCACCGTCCAGAGATAATGGGAACTGCAGATGCTGGAGAATCCGAGATAACAAGGCGTGGAGCTGGATGAACACAGCAGGCCAAGCAGCATCTCAGGAGCACAAAAGCTGATGTTTCGGGCCTAGACCCTTCATCAGGGAGGGGGATGGGGTGAGGGTTCTGGAATAAATAGGGAGAGAGGGGGAGGAGGATCAAAGATGGATACAAGGGAGTTGCGTTGGGAGAAAGATTCCCTGAGGTTGATCCGGAGGGAGGAGGGTAACTTCTTCAGGTTGGGCATCTCTAGAAGAGGTTTTATTATCACCTTCCAGTCAGCCTCAGAAACAGCATCTTACTGTTACAGCCCTCTGGAATTTTACCATGTGAGATAGCACAACGTTTCAGCCAGAGGGCTGAATTTAAATACCCCCATCACCATTTCTCAGGAGAGGGAAAGGGCCCGGTCCACTATCCTGGAATGTCAACAGAAGCAAGTTGGGAGCACACTCGCCCCTGACCCAGCCTTGTGTTCCAAGTGCTATTCTCCAGGCCTCTCTTTCGTTACACTTTAATGGTACATAGGTGTCGCTGGCTGGGTTAGCATTTGCTGCCAATTGTGCTGTTAGGCAACTTCAACTTAAAATCCCAACTGCTGACGTAGTTTTGGGGTTGGCTAGTTCTGTTGGCTGGTTTATATAGCGACACGAACAGCACCTGTTCAAATCCTGCACCAGCTGAGGTTACCATTAAAGTCCCATCTTTGTAACCCCACCCCTTGCCCGATGTGTGGTGACCCTCAGGTTAAACTCACCACCAGAAATCACCCCCTCTCCAATGAGAGTGGGAATAGGGTGACTTCACAGAGTAGTGTTGAGGGGGTGCTGCACTGTCCAGGTGCCACCTTTCAGGTGGGAAATAAACTGAGCTTCCAATAGCCCACTGAGGTGTAAGTGACAGTTCCCATGGCACAATTTGGACACGCTCCCTAGTATCCTGGTTAATTTTAATCCTTCAATTAACATCATCAAAACAAAATCCACAGCTGTTGTGAGGTGAGTAATTGTGAGAACAGTGGAGAAAAACAGCGAGAATACAACTGCATCAAAGTAGGAAAGAAACTTCTCGATTTTCGCCGCCTGCAGAGACTATTGTATTTCCACACATTAGCCCCACAGTAATATTCCGACTCATCTTACTTATAAAGCATTTCTGAATCTCTGATGTCAATCAGAATGGGGACCTGCTGTATGCAGCTCGCTGAGTGGAAGTTCTGGCATCATCAATTGCTTTGCCATTGCAATGTCCTTGCACCATCTGTGACCACCGACCACCTCACCCCTTCAGCCTCGTTACCCAGCACTGGCAAACCACCAGCCTCACCATATCAACATGTCTACCTTCAGAGAAACTCTCACACCCTTTTAACCCTTTAATAATTTACCTGGGTGCTCAGGGACATCTGAGCCTTGCATACTTCTGCCAGGTCAGTTTTCAGGCAAGGAATATTGGAACATAAGTTGGCCACTCAGCCCATCAACCTTTCCAAATCCATGCTGTATCGACATATTAACCCTTAGTGACTCATGGACACCTTAGTCCTTTTGGGCACACATTTCCCATCATCTCACCAGATAAGAAATTGTCTGCCTTTCTGTTATTTTTATGCACCAAAGTGAATGAGTTCACCATTATTTACATTGTGTTCCATTTGCCACACACATTTAAGCCTCCTAGTGTTGTGTAAGGGCTTCAGGAACCTGGAGCAAACTCGTGATGATAACACAGAGCTGGACATCACTGAGTTTAAACAGCAGAGAGGGGGCAGAGTTAGAACACTCCAAAATGAGAAAGTGTTGAGAATTTGGAGACTTTAATACACAAAGATAGCCTTCACTAAATATACCAAGATCACAGGCTGCACATCTAAGATTACTTTGTGCACCAATATTGACTGTGATGGTGTAGAAAATAATGTTACTTTGAAGTCTCAGCCTGACAACAATTTGTGACTTTGCCTTTTCCCTAGTCTGTAAAGAAGTCAAATTCTGAGCGAAACATCAAACCATATGAAGGTCTTGAACCTTCCTCACAACTTCCACTTCCATCATTTTCTCTTGTCAGAAAATTTGGATTATAATGATCCCCACATCCAAGATGATTTACAGAGATTGTGAACCTAGCACTGAATCTTAGGTTATACCATTTGTAACAAATCCAGAGAATGATTTATTTATCCCCAATCTCTGTTTTCTACCTGCTAACCAATCCTCAATTCATGCTTGTATATTCTGGATGTGAGTTTGCTTGCTGAGCTGGAAGGTTAGTTTTCAGACGTTTCGTCACCATTCTAGGTAACATCATCAGTGAGCCTCCAACGAAGCGCTGGTGTTATGTCCCGCTTTCTATTTATCTGTTTAGGTTTCCTTGGGTTGGTGATGTCATTTCCTGCATTGGTGATGTCATTTCCTGTTCTTTTTCTCAGAGGGTGGTAGATTGGCTCCAAATCAATGTGTTTGTTGATGGAGTTCTGGTTGGAATGCCATGCTTCTAGGAATTCTCGTGCATGTCTCTGTTTGGCTTGTCCTAGGATGGATGTGTTGTCCCCTAATCAAAGTGGTGTCCTTCCTCATCTGTATGTAAGGATACGAGTGATAGTGGGTCATGTCGTTTTAGCCACAAAACGACACCCCCTGAGAAAAAGAACAGGAAATGACATCACCAATGCAGGAAATGACATCACCAACCCAAGGAAACCTAAACAGATAAATAGAAAGCGGGACATAACACCAGCGCTTCGTCGGTGGCTCACTGATGATGTTAGCTAGAATGGTGACGAAACGTCTGAAAACTAACCTTCCAGCTCAGCGAGCAATCTCACATCCAGAACCTCAACCTGAGCTACAAATCTTCTCAAAACTCGCATGCTTGTATATTCTCCCAATCTCATGCACCCTAGTTTTCTTTACCAACCAGCTGTGTGGGACTTTATCTGAAAATCCCAAAATACCACATCCATTGGTTCTTTTTATCTGTGCTGCATGTAACAACCTCAAAATACTTGAACACATTTGTCAAATAAGATTTCCCTTTCGTATATTCATTTTCAATGTGTCCTATTTTGTTACTTATTTATAAATGTTGAGGATATCACAGCCTTTGTAATGGATTCCAATTATGAACAAGCATAACCATTACCTCTACTGCTGCCTTCTTCAATACTTTGGGATGAAGCTCATCTCGTCCAGAAGATTTATCAATCCTCAAATGGTGGTGATTTTTCAAGCATAATTTCTTTACTAATATTTTTAGCCCCTCAGTTACACAAATCCCTCAGTCACTTAGTATTCCTGGGAGACTGTGTATCTTCTATCATGAAGACAAACACAGACTCACTGTTTAGTTTCTCCACAATAAGTACAGAGATCCCACATATCTACGCAGGAAGCATTTTCAGGCCCTTAGCTTGATCTCTTCACACTCACTCACTTTGCACTTGGGAAAGTGTGCTGATTATTCAGTCTCATTGCTCCCAGAGTCATTTCAAAAGTGAAAGATTTAATCAAATACTCAATGTCCTAACTTATTTGTCGGATGCATTTAGAGTTAACAGAAGACCGTGGCCATGTTTTGTACATGACACGAACTACCACTTATTAAGAGATAAATCAATTCAAACTATAGGCTAACATGGATATGAATTATCAACACAAAACCCTACCAGCTGAAATTCAAACACCTTCTTAAAGCCTTACACAAACATGCATCGCCTCAAAATAAAGGGAAGCAGATGTAGGACTGAGGTCAGGATGAACTTCTTCACCCAAAGTGTTGTGAATCGGTGGAATTCCCTGCCCAGTGACGTGGTTGAAGCTACCTCACTGAATGTTTTTCAGACAAGGCGAGATAGTTTTTTGAACAGTAAAGGAATTAAGGTTTATGGAGAGAGGGCGGGTAAGTGGAGCTGAGTCTCAAAGATCAGCCATGAACTTATTGAATGGTGGGGTAGGCTCGAGGGACCGGATGGCCTACTCCTGCTGCTAGTTCTTATGTTCTTATGCAGACGGAAACAGATGAACAAACAACCTGGAGGTGTGGCTGAAGTAAAATATTGGGGAAATATTGCTCAATAACACCAGACCACAGGATTCAGTGAGATGTCCATTTTGATTATCCTAAGTGCTTCAGAACCCAAATCTTTATTTCCTAATCCTTTCTGTTCCTTACCAAAGACACCAGGGTTGGCACATAGAGATAGTAGGAACTGCTGATGCTGGAGAATCTGAGATAACACAATGTAGAGCTGGATGAACACGGCAGGCCAAGCAGCATCAGAGGAGCAGGAAAGCTGACATTTTGGGTCGAGACCCTTCTTCAGAAGTTGAGTTGGCATATAAATTATTTTCTCTTTCAGTCATTGGTTAGAGGCTAAAACAGAGAATTCTGGAGAAACTCAGTAGACCTGGCAGCATCTGTGGTGAGAGAAACAGAGTAAACATTTCAAGGTCAGTATGACCTCTTCTTCAGGCATTCTGAAGAAGTGTCAAACTGGGCTCAAAATGTTCACTTTCTTAGTGATAGTGAAGGAATGACAACGTATTTTGATTTGATTTATTGTTATCACGTAGTGAGATACAGTGAAAAGTATTGTATTTCATGCTAACCAGACAATCATACCTTATATAACTACGTCAGGGTAATAGAACAGAATATAGTGTTACAGCTACAGAGAAGATAAAAAGAAAGATCAACTCTCATATTTGAAAGGTCCATTCAAAAGTTTGATAACAGCGGGGGAAGAAGCTGTTTTCTGGAATCTGATAGCACACGTTTGCAGACTCCTATATCTTTTGGCTGATGGAAGAGAGTATAACCAGGGTGGGGAGGGGTATTTGGTTATGCTTGGTTGCTTTCCCAATGTTGCGGGAAGTGTAGACAGAGTCAACGGAAGGAAGGATGATTTTTGCGATATACTGGGCTGCATCCACAACTCTGTAATTTCTTGAGGTCTTGGGAAGAGCAGTTGCCGTACCAAGCTGTGATGCATCCAGACAGGCTGCTTTCCATGGTGCAGTTATGAAAATTGGTAAGGGTCATTGTGGACATGCCAAGTTTCCTTAGCCTTCTCAGGAAGTAGAGGTTTGGTGTGCTTCCTTGACTGTAGTGTCAACGTGGATGGAACAGGCCAAATTGTTGGTGATATTTACCTCTCTGAACTTGAAGCTCCATTTCCACTTCAGTGCCATCGATACAGACAGGGGTGTGTCCAAATCAAGATATTTCTAAGTCAGAATAGTGCTTGGTTTGGAGGGGAACTTGCAGGGGGTGGTGTTCCCATGTACCTGCTGCCCTTGTCCTTCTAGATGGAAGTGATTGTAGGTTTGGAAAGTGCTGTGTGAGGGGCCTTTGTGATTTCTGCAATGCATCTTGTAGACAGTGCACCCTGCCAATTCCCCAGCCCCATGAGCAACACATCAGAAATGGGGGAAGAAATTTCACTTTACAAAGCATTTTAACTGAAAAATGGGAAAAATCCCATGCTTGACTAGCTTATTTATTGGCAATCTCTACAGTGTGGAAGCAGGCCATTTGGCCCATTGAGTCAACACCAATCCTCGAAAGAGCTCCCCACCCAGATCCACCCCGTCCCTGTAACCCCACATTTCCGATGGGTAACCCACCTAACCTGCACATCATTGGACTGTGGAAGGAAACCTGCACAGACACATGGAAAATGCACAGACAGTTGCCCAAGAATGAGGCTCGAGCCCAGGCCCTTGGTCCCATGAGGGAGCAGTGCCAACCACAGAGCAACCCTACTGCCCCATTGCATTGTTAACTGTTTATGGAAACTTGTTGAACATAAATTAGATGTCACATTTTTTACAGTACAACAATGCCCACGCTTCAAAAATCCTTAACTGGCTGCAAATGTCTGAAGGTCACAATAGGCGCCTTACAAATGCAAGTTTTGGCCTTCTACTTTCCTCAGCTAAATTGGAACACAGACTCCAGCGTTAAAGGTCAGTTTATGTAACTACTTGTCTCAGCAACTGCCTGTGTATTTAGCTGTCTGGTTTATATGTCCAAGTTTCTGTTAGTTAAAATACCTTTCTGTTTATTTATCTGTTCGTTATTTATCCTTTTTTTATTATTTATTCTTAGGATGTGGGCATCGCTGGCAAGGCAAACGTTTATTGCCCACCCCTAGTTGTCCTGAGGAAGTGGTGGTGGGAATTTCTCCTTGAGCCACTGCAGTCTGTATGATGAAAGTGCCTCTGGAACACTGATGGATAGCATGCTCTGGGTTTGTCGCCCAGTGCTGATGAATGAACAGTGATTGTTGTCCCGGTTGGGACGGTGTGAGACTTGAAGGTGCAACAGGGGGAGCTCTTTCTGAGGTCAGATACAAAGAGACAACTCTGCCTCCAGCTGTGCTCTCTCTCTGTCTCTGACGTGGGAAAGCCTCTGTCAAGGGATGGCCTTTGGTGTGAAAAGGATCATTTTGCCAAGTGTCTTTTGATGAGGCGATTTTAGTCATTATGGAAACAGACATCCAGCTCCATCAACTAGCCACAAAATGACATGACCCACTATCACTCGTATCCTTACATACAGATGAGGAAGGACACCACTTTGATTGGGACAACACATCCATCCTAGAACAAGCCAAACAGAGACACGCACGAGAATTCCTAGAAGCATGGCATTCCAACTGGAACTCCATCAACAAACACATTGATTTGGAGCCAATCTACCACCCTCTGAGAAAAAGAACAGGAAATGACATCACCAACACAGGAAATGACATCACCAACCCAAGGAAACCTAAACAGATAAATAGAAAGCGGGACATAACACCAGCGCTTCGTCGGAGGCTCACTGATGATGTTACCTAGAATGGTGACGAAACGTCTGAAAATGAACCTTCCAACTCAGCGAGCAATCTCACATCCAATAGCACACAGGCGGAATGACCAATACTGTACACAAACAATTGTATAATCTACCCAGATTCTGGGGCAGACATTTTAACATACACACAATTCAGAAAGAGATGGATAAGTATGTAGATACATAAAGATGTATCAAAAGTCAAATTGATAAATGGACAGATTAAATGATGGACAAAAATGAAGAGTTACATTAATACAACCATGATAAAGACATGGAGAGATAAAAAGGAAGATTTATAAATAGACATGCTTCCTTTAGATTATTGCTTGCAGAATTCCTACAGTGTGGAAGCAGGCCATTCAGCCCATTGAGTCCACACCAACCCTCTGAAAAGCCATCCCACACAGATCCAACCCCCTATCCTATCACTGTAACCCTGCATTTCCCATGGCTAATCCACCTAGTCTGCATATCCCTGGGCACTATGGACAATTTAGTATGGCCAATCCACCTAGCCTGCACATCTTTGGACAATGGGAGGAAACCGGAGCACCCAGAGGAAAACCACACAGACACGGGGAGAATGTGCAAACCCCACACAGACAGTTACCCAAGGCTGGAATCAAATGTGGTTCCCTGGTGCTGTGAGGCTGCAGTGCTAACCACTGAGCCACCATGCCTGTCTTGATTTTGGTGCAGGTGACAGGGAGGTAAGACCTGTAGAGGCATCATGGCAATTTTCTGCAACACATCTAGTAGAAAAACAAGAAACTCATCTTGCATTCATAAAGCAAGACTTCAATGCATTAAAATGTTCCAAGACACTTCAAAGGAAAGATGTTCGGCAGTTCCAGCGCTAAGGGACTGTACATTGAGCCCATAAAACAGGCACTCATAAAATGAGCAGCTCTGTCTGAATGGTGTGGGAATACATGAGTGTTTTAGCAACTGCATCCATCCATGCAAGTTGTGAGTATTACAGTACAGTTACAATTTGAGTCTTGACGATGGTGGAGAAGCTTTGAGGGATAGACAAGGTCAATAGACAAAATATAAACTTGATGCCTATATATAGATGTAAAAACAGATATGTGGATAAATAGGCATACAGAGCTAATAGGAAATAAATTCATAGACAGATACATAACTAGATAAACAGGCAAATATCCTTTTATTTATTTTTCCGACTGTGTGGTAAAATGAGGAGAATTTATTTTACAGTGTGCTATTGTGGCCCAGAATGCACTATTTTAAAGGCTGCAGTCTCAATTGCCATTTATAAAATTACGTTGACCTGTAGAATTTACAGCACAGAAATAGTCCATTCATCCCAACTCAACTGTTCCACACAAACCTCTCAACATAATACAGCTAACCCTATCAACAAACAATTCCCCCATCCCTTCCCTATCATATGCTCGCCCAGCTTCCCCTTCATTGCAACTATACTATTCACTTCAACAACTGTATGTGATCACAGGTTCTACAGTCTTTCCCCTTTTTAGGTAAGGATTTATTAATGACTATTGGATCCATCAATGTTAATCTTTATAGACCTTTGCTTTGGTCTCCCCATCAAGTGAAAATATCTTTTCTACTGCTACCTTTTCACATTTCAAGATCACTACCACGTTGCCCGTTAAACTTCTCTGTTGGACAAGAGCGCCCCAGACATGTTAAGTCTTTCCTAACTAACAGCTGTGTTCTTTCATTTCTGCTTTCTTTCTACTGGACCTTTCTTGAGGTCCTTTATCATGGAGTGGAGGTGCCGGAGTTGGACTGGGGTGGGCAAAATCAGAAGTCACTAAATGCCAGGTTATAGGTCAACAGGTTTATTTGAAATCACAAGCTTTTGGAGCATAGCCCCTTCGTCAGGTGACTTCACTTGGTAGTCCGAGTTCTGACCGAGAAAACAAGGTGTGGGGCTGGATGAACACAGCAGGCCAAGCAGCATCAGAGGAGCAGGAAAACTGGCGTTTCAGGCCCTTCATCTGACCTTCTGATTCTGTATTAAGGAGTCAGAGCCATTCATACTATGCTCCACACCACTGTTTAAAATATATCGCAACCCTTCTGTGTGTCAATTTTATGCTTTTCAGATAAAAACTTCAGTGATCTTGTTGCTTTTTTTTGCATTTGATGCAATGCTAACTTGAATGATTTGGGAAGCTGTAGTCCAAGCCTTTTTATGTCTGTATCCCATTTATCCATATCCTCTAAAGATTATGTGACCTCCTTATTCTAGCGACCAAAATGCCCCAGTCACCGTTTCTGTATTGCAATTTCAGATTCCATTTACATGGCCTAACCTGCAAGTTAATTAATGTCTTCATGTCTTTTCTCACAGTCAGGTTTAACTCTGCTCCCATTTCATGTCATCTATAAATTTAGGGTTCTCTTTTCTGAGTTCAAATCCTGTCCGAGCACCAACCCTGTAGTGCAATAAAAATTTTCTTTCTCTTTTCCTCAGAATCTTTTAGTGAAATATAAGGTTTGAATTTTCAGGAGGTAGTTTGTATACATCTCACAACAAACCGTGGCTCAGTGGTTAGCATAGCTGCAGCCTCACAGCACCGGGGACCTGTGTTCGATTCCACCCTCAGGTGACTGTCTGTGTGGAGTTTGCACATTCTCCCCGTGTCTGCGTGGGTTTTCACCGGTTGCTCTGGTTTCCTCCAACTGTCCAAAATGCGCAGGTTAGGTGGATTGGTCATGCTAAATTGCCCATAGTGTCCAGGGATGTGCAGGCTAGGCGGATTAGTTGTGGGGAATGTAGGGTCATAGGGATGGGGTGTGTCTGGGTGGGATGCTCTTTGGAACGTTGGACGGGATGGGCTGTAACAATCTGCTTCCGTGTTGTGCGGAAGAGAATGCTGGAGAACTTCAGCAGGTCTGGCGGCATCTATGCTGAGAAATAGAGTTAATGTTCTGAGTCTGATATGAGTCTTGCGCAGAGCAGAATTTCTCCAGCATTCTGGGTATTTATTTCAGATTTCCAGCATCCTTGGTATTTTGCTTTAGTTCAAGTTGATGAATCCTCTCCTGCAGAGTCAAGGAAAGGAACATTGTGTTGCTATCACTTGATCTTTCTGATTTGCATAAATAACTTGGAATCAGATGTAGATGCTTAGAATTCTGTTGTGAGTCATTGTCATAGGGAACTACAGCTCAGAAAAAGATTTCTCAACCCATCACATCCACACCAATCAAAAACAACCACCAAACTATTCTAATCCCATTTTCCAACATTTAGCCCATAGCTTTGTATACTTTGGCATCTGAAGTGCACGTCTAAATGCTTCTTAAATGTGACGCGGGTTTGTGCCTCTACTACCTTTGCAGGTAGTGAGTTCCAAAAAACATTTTTTCCTCATATCCCCTCTAAAGCTTCTGGCCCTGTCCTTAAATTTATGCCCCTGATCACTGATCTCTCCATTAAGGGGAAATGTTTTTCATTGTCTCCCAATCTATGCCCTTTGTAACTTTATTCATCTCTGTCATGACCCATCTCAATCTCCTCTGCTCTAAGGAAAGCGACCCCAGTCTGTCCAATCTCCCTGAATAACTGAGATTCTCCAGCCCAGGCAACATCCTGGTAAATCTCCCCTGCATCCTCTCCAGTGCAATCACATCGCTCCTAGAGATGTGATGAGGCGAGGTGAAAGACCAGTCAGCATCCTGGTGAAACATCCTGAGTTGGATTAAACTCAGTGAAAAGAAGAAATTCCATTCCAAGACCGCAGGATGTCCGGAATTATTTTGCAGCGCTACATTTCTTGTATGTTACCATAAGTCTAGGCTAGAGCAATGTAGGAAATACTGCAACTAATTGTACATAGCATGATCCCACAGAGTGCAGAGATTTCCCAATTTTAGTGTATTGGTTGAACATAGGCCAGGACATCAGGAAGAAGCTTGCTAGAAACGCAGGACCTTGCTAGATCAGCATTTCAGGAAGAATTCCCTGTTTTTTCTTTTAACAGCAGCATGGGAGATTTTTTGATTTTATTATCCAAAGGCATGTGCAACAGTGCAGCTTCCCCTCAGCACGGCACATGGAGCAGCAGATTGGACTCAAGGGCTGAATCTGTCGGACCTAATGGGACAGACAGAAGACTGTAAGATCATAAGATATAGGAGCAGAATTAAGCTGTCCAGCCCATCAAGTCTACTCAGCCATTTGATTAGAGCTGATATGTTTCTCAACTCCATCTCCTGCCTTCTGCTCATAACCCTTGATCCCCTTAGTAATCAAGAACCCATCTATCTCTGTCTCAACAAACTCAATGACTTGGCCTCCACAGCCCTCTGTGGCAGTGAGTTCCACAGATTCCACACCCTGTGACTGAAGAAATTCCTCCTCATCTCAGTTCTAAAGGGCATCTCTTCACTCTAAGGATGTGCCCGTGGGAACTAGCCTCTGCTACTATGGAAATATCTCCATTATGCCCACTCTACCCAGGCCTCTCAGTATTTTGTAAGTTTCATTGAGATTGCCTCTAATTCTTCTATACTCGATGGAGTTCACACCCAGAGTCCTCAATTGCTCCTCATACGACAAACCATAGTCATAGAGACATAAAGCCATACAGCACAGGAACAGACCCTTCAGTCCAATTTGTCTACACCGACCAGACACAACAATCTGACCTAGTCCCATTTGCCAACATTTGGCCCATATCCCTCTAAACCTTTCCGATTCACATACCCATCCAGACGCCTTTTAAATGTTGTAATTGTACCAGCCTCCACAACTTCCTCTGGCAGCTCATCCCATATACTCACCACCCTCTGCATGAAAATGTTGCCCCTCAGATCCTTTTTAAATCTTTCCCCTCCCACCTTAAACTTATGCCCTCTAATTTTGGACTCCTCCACCCTCGGAAAAAGACTTTGGCCATACACCGTATCCATGCCCCTCATGGCTTCATAAACCTCTATAAGATCACCCCTCAGCCTCTGACGCTTCAGGGAAAACAGCCCCAGCCTAATCAGCCTCTCCCTACAGCTCAAACCCTCCAACTCAGGCAACATCCTTGTAAATCTCTTCTGCACCTCTCAAGTTTAACATCTTTCCTACAGAAAGGTGACCAGAATCGAACGCAGTATTCCAACTGTAGTCTCACCAATGTCCTGTACAGCTGCAACATGACAACACAACTCCTATGCTCAATGTTCTGACTAACCAAGGCAAGCGTGCCAAATGCCTTCTTTGTCACTCTGCTGTCAAGGAACTATGCACCTGCACCACTAGATCTCTTTGATTGGCAACACCCCCAGGGCCCTATCATTAGATGGCTCTTCCCACATTAACTGTGCAAGCCCTACTGTGGTTAGCCTTACCAAAACACAACACCTCGCATTTATCTTATTTAAACTCCATCTGCCATTCCTCAGCCCATTGGGCCATCTGAGATAGTACATAGAACATAGATGTTCTCGATGTTGCGCCAACCTGTGAGCTAATCTAAGCCCCTCCCCCTACACTATCCCATCATCATCCATATGCTTGTCCAAGGACTGTTTAAATGCCCCTAATGTAGCCGAGTTCACTAAGATAATCTTTATTATAGTCCACTACACTGCCTATTTTGGTGTCATCTGCAAAATTACTAAATATACCTTTTATATGCACATCCAAATCATTTACATAAATGATGAAAAGCAGTGGGCCCCAATCCTTGTGGTATACTGCTGGTCACAGGCCTCCCATCTGAAAAGCCCCCACCACCATCCACTGTTTCTTACCTTCAAGCCAATTTTGTATCCAATTAGCTAGCCCCCAAGACCCTACTTGATCCAACCTCCCTAACAGTCTACCATGCAGAACCTTGTCAAATGCTTTACTAAAGTCCATACAGACAATGTCTACCACTCTGCCTTCACCAATCTTCTTTGTCACCTCTTCAAAAATCTCAATCAAGTTAGTGATACAACTTCCCATGCACAAAGCCACGTTGCCTATCCCCAATGAGTCCTTACCTTTCTAAATGCATGTAAATCCTATCCCTTCACTTCTAGGATCTTGGAAGTCTGTTACTTGCAGCACAGCTTTGAGGTCTTTTTGTATTTCATAATGAAACTTCATGACATAACATTATTTGGAAACGTGTGTTCTGAAGGGGACAAATTATATACAAACTTAAGTTTGAATTATATAATGTATGTGACAAGGAGGTTTTAGTTTCATTTTCGAGATCCGTGAGTAGTGTTGAGTTGTCTGGAAGTTAGTTGATACATGCATTTTTAATAAGACTTTATAGCCTTGGCACAGAGCTTGAGGTGAACAAATCATTGCCTTAGAAAAAAGGGTAACAAAACAAACTGCTGTTGTTCAGCAACAGCAAACCAGTGTAACAGAAAGATAGATCCATTTAGAAGTTCAGACAGTACTCGCAGGTTCAGTTTGTACATAAAGGTGTTGTTAGTTTCACAGTCTCCAAAGCCATTAGAGCTCGGGAAGTAGTCCTGACTGGCTTAGAAGTAAACTCGAGCAGGAGAAAACTGTTGGAAGCTGAGATTTGGAAAACTGCATAGTGTTTGATCTGAAAGTATTCAGATGTCGGTAAGACATCTCCAGAAACCAATCATAATCATTCTAACAGACCAAAAAATTTTAAAGGGGAGACAGGATGATGCTTCACTGAGGTTTGAGTATCTGTGAGGCTGTTGTTGAGGTAGCCGTGTTGACTTTTCATTTTCAATATGTGTAAATAAGATAACTTCAAAAAAAATCTTGTACGGTGCAAAATAGTTCACATTTTTGCCTCTAACATGGAATTAACTTGGGCATTTGTTTGTTTAGTACATCGGCAGTCTCTTGTGAATATGCTCAGAGACTGATGCCCCAGGAGCAAAAAAAATGTTACTTATGATTTAACAAGCTAAGTTTCACTCTGGGGTCCGACTTGTCCTGTATTCCCATTAGGTGGGACCTTAACAATTTTACAGTTTAAGACATTGACAAGAAGATATCTATTTTGGGGTATTATCCAGAGGGAGAGGAATTATTAGCAGAAGGAGGGGTTCCTTATCAGACAGAGGTGTTTATTATTAGAGTGATGGAATTTGTTATCAGAGGGAGAGGGTTTATTATGAGAGGGAAGGATTCATTATCCAAGGGAGGGTGGGTTATTATCTGAGGGATGGGCTTTATTATTCCAGGTTAGATTTTAATGTTGCTTGTTTTCCCTTTGCTATCAGTAATATGTTGAGTATGTAGGAAACATTAGCTATAGCTGTGAGCCAGAGGGAGGAACAGTTAACGGGAAGTGAATCACATCCCTCAGTCAATCAGTATCCCTGAGACAGCTGAGTGGTGGCAAGGGGGTGGAGAGGGGAGGAGCTGGGACCTGCCTTTATTGCACTTGTTCCAACTCCCTTGTGTTATTTCAACACTTGTCTAGTGTCCTTTTTTAAAAAAAACTTGGTTTCAATTTCCATCTATAAAGGAGTCCTGATGGATGACAGATCACAGTAGAATGAGGCTAGGTGTCTGGATGGGAAGTAGCAGCTCTTTCAAGCTGACTTCTCGGAGACGGTGTGATAGAGTGTTAAATGAGCATGATGTCTCCAGCCTTTGACCCCAAGCACATTAATTACCAGGACCAGTACAACCAGTCGTCATTTATCTTCATTACAGCCTTTCACCAGCATCTGTCCAGCAATTCACAGTCTCCCCAGCTTTTCCTCAATATCCTTATGTTGGACGGATGGTTAAATCACACACGATGATGCTGAGGTGACTGGAATAACTCAGGCACAGACAGCGAGGCGCACACAGAGGCATCCACAAAGAGACAGACAGGTAGACAGAACCACAGACAGACCAGAACACACACACGCACGAGTGAAAGTGGCCATTAAAAATCACTATTTCATTGAGGCATGTCACACCTCACGCTAACTATTGCTTCTCACATTTAAACAATATCGCGATCTGTCGCACTCTTCACTCAAAAAGCCCATTCTGACATTTTACCAGAGGTGACAGAAAAATCAGAGACAGAAAAGGTCAGTACCACACACATAGGATCAGGTATGTACAGAAACAGAGAGAAGATCAGGTACACACAATCATAGAGAGTGGGTCAGGTACACACATACACAGACAGACGTTCAGGTACACTTGTGCACACAGAGGCAGAGGATCAGCAATACAAACACAGAGGGTCAAGTACACACACACATAGAGACAGAGGATTGGGCACACGTACACAGAGATAGAGGGAAAGGTACAAACATACATAGAGAGAGGGTCATGTACACACACAGTGATATACTGAGGATTGGGTACAGACACACATACAGGATCAGGTACATACACAAAGTAACAGTTTACCCATATATAGAGAGGGTAAGGCACAGTCATGCATAGGGAAGGCAGTGGTAGGCTGTTTTCATGAATCGCTGCAGTTGAAGTGCACCTAGACTCACAATGCTGTCAAGGGAGAAATTCCAGGATTTTGACTCAAAGACACTGAAGGAACAGTGATATATTCCAGAGCTAGGGGTCCACAGCTTTGAAATTCTCTGAAGCTCTAGAGAACAGTTATACTGGACTTGAAATGTCAACTATGTTTTTCTCTTCACAGATGCTGTCAGACCTGCTGGATTTCTCCAGTATTCTCTGCATCTGTTTCAGTTGTCCAGCATCCAAATTATTTTACCTCCATTGATTCTGTTTTGCACTTATAAGAGGGATGTGATCATACTGGAGTGGGTGCAGAGGAGATTGCCTGGGTTGGAGAGTTTCAGTTACAAAGAAAACTTACTGGGGTTGTTTTCTTTAGAGCAGAGGAGCTTCAGGAGGCAGAATGGTTGAGATGCCCAAAATTATGAGATTCAGAGGGTAGACAGAAAGATACTTTTCCCTTTGATGGATGCATCAGTGATTGAAAGAATAGATTTAAGAGACAGAAGGTTTAGAGGAGATATGAAGAAACCTTTTTCACCCAAAGGGTGTAAGGGTGAGAGAGGCAGAAACCACTATAACCTTTAAGAAGTATTTAGCAGCGCACTTAGGCTTACAGGGCTGTGGGCCAAAGCTTGGAAAATTGGGTTAGAATACTTGGGTGGTTGTTTTGGACAGGGTGAGCAGATGAACTTTTTTCTGAGATGCTGATCCTTACGTCTCTGGAATCCAGCTCTTTTGTCCATGTTTGAACCAAGGCTGTAATGAGATCAGGAGCTGAGTGGTCCTGGTGGAACCCAAACTGGGCGTCACTGAGCAGGTTATTGCTGAGCAGGTGCTGCTTGATAGTCCTGTTACTGACACCTTCCATCACTTTACTGATGGTCGAGAGGAGACTGACAGGGCAGTAACTGGCTGGGTTGGATTTGTCCTGCTTTTTGTGTATAGGGCATACCTGAGTAATTTTCCACATTGTCGGGTAGATGCCAGCTCACTATATAATCATTATTTACTCACTATAAACATTATGAAATATGTGCCGTCTTTTTCTTACTCACTTCACTCGTCACTAGCTCTTTTTGTAGCCTCGTTGTGGCCTCATACTGTAGATTCTCAACTAAGTATATATCAGCAAATTTGTGAAGTTACACAAGGTATTACTGGTGCACAATAATTTGAAGGCTAATAACATGTCCCACCCTTATCTGCTCATATTAAATAATTCCCTCCACCACCAGTGTGTATTACCTACACAATGTACCACAGTATCACACCAAAGCTCAGAGAACCTTCCAAATCAACAACCCTATCACTTAGAACAAGGCCAGCAGACTGATGGGAGCATTGACCCCTGTAAGTTTCCCTCAAGCCCACACACGATCTTGATGTTAAATTACATCTCTGCTCCTTCATTGTTGCTGTATTGATATCTTTAAAATCTCCCCTAAATCTCCAATAGGGCTGTTGACGTACCCATACTCATGAACTGTAATGGTTCAGGAATACCCTTCACCATCACCATCTCAAAGGCAATAAAAAATGCACAATAAATGTTGACCTTGCCAATGACACAGTTCGCTCAAATCTCAGGCAGGAGTTTCTGGACTGTGATCAGAAAATAGCTGATACTGCTTCATTAGCCCCAGGGCTGCTGAGTCTACATCTCGAATATCTTGCCCTTCCATCACTCCTTCAAACACACCCCACCTCCCAACCTCTCGTCACTTCTCCCATGATCAACTTTTTGACTGAGATCAGCAAGTTCAACCAAAGCTGATGCAAAACCAAAAGCACTGGAGAAATTTAGCGGAGAGAGAAATAGAGTTAATGTTTGGAGTCTGATATGACCCTTCTTTGGAACAACCAAAACTGATTTAAGTTTTTTACATGCACTGTGTAGGATATTCTGCAGTGAGCTTACTATTTGGACTGAGTACCCAGCTTTGTGAGAGTTAATAACTGTTTTCATGAAAAAGACTGGGAGTTCATTCTGGCTCATATTTAGGTCATTCCGCACTAATGAGACCCTGACACTAAGGTGCTTTGCCCCTGAAAGCTGCTAATGTACTTCAATCCCCATTAATAACACACATCTGATGAAAAATTCTTCACAAAATCCTTGCAACAGTCAATGGAGACCCTGTCGAAGAGAACACTCACTTAAGGAGAATCTCTGTCCTGTTCAGAATAAAACGATTTAATGTAGATGCTGCTAGAGAAAAAGAATTTAAAAACAGTTTTGAGTAGCTCTGCAATTCAGCTGTCACCAGCAAAAAATAAGCCTTTTTTTTAAATTCAGAAGGTCAGCTGGAATGTTGTAACCCTCTGGTAAAGGTCATGACTACAATGAAGGTCAGGGACCATTTGTAGAAGTCTGGGACCTAGGATTGTAGGATGAGGTTCACAGCAAGGGGCCAATAGGGTGGAGGAGAAGGCAATAAAAATGAGGAAGAAATGACTAATTGACAGCAGATATGAGCTTAGAAACCAAAAGGTCACAACAAAACTGAGTGAGGCAGGAGCTGAATGGTTTTGAGGGCTTGGGAATGAATAACATGGAGTGGGAATGGGAGTGATTAGTCGGAAGCCGAACGCTACCAGAGCAAAGGGAAGTGTTATCCATTATATTAATTCACAAGATGTAGGTATTGCTGGCAAGACCAGCGCTTATTGCCTGTCCATAGTTGCCCTTGAGAAGGTGGCGGTGAGCTGCAGTCCACGTGCTGAAAGTTGACCCTTAGGGAGGAAATTCCAGCCACAATAAAGGAACAACAACTTATTTCCAAATCAGGACAGTGAATGGTTTAGAGAGGAATGTTTATCACAGAATAATTAACTTCTGAACAGCTCTTGTTTCCTGTTATAGGAAAAATATTACTAAATTGGAAACAGTGAGGAAAAGATATACAAGGGCGTTGCTGGTGCTGGGTGGTTTGAGCTATAGTGAGAGGCTGGACAAGCTGTGGCATTTTTCCCTGAGCGTAGGAGGTTGAGGCGTGACCAAATACAGATTTATAAAATCATGAAGGACTAGATAAGGTGAATACCAAAGGTCTTTTCCCTTGGGTGGGGCAGTTCAAAACTAGGCGGCATAGATTTAAAGCGAGAGCGGAAAGATTTATAAGTGACCTGACGGGCAAAGTTTTCAGACAGAGGTTGGTGAATTTGTGGAATGAACTGCCACAGGAGGTAGTAGAGGGAGGTACAGTTACAACAATTAAAAGGCATTTGGACAGGTACATGAACACGAAAAGTTTAGAGGGATATGGACCAAATACGGACCAACGGGGCTAGTTCACTTTGGGGAATTTGGTCAGCATGGACGAGTTGAATGGAAGGGTCTGTTTACATACTGAATGACTCTATGACTCTACCAAGGCTGTGATAAAGTTATGGTCAAGTTGTATTCTAAGGGTCACTCACGCAGAATAGTTCCTAAATTATTACCGAATGGCTTTAAGCTGTAATGATGGAAAGAGAGAAAATGAATGGTAGAAAGCAAAATCTTTTTAGTGTACACTTGGCACATGTCGCAGGGTTCAATATTGGGTTCAAATCCCACCACAGTTTCTGGTGCAATATAAATTAGTAAATGTGGATCTTGCTTCAATAATGGTGGCTGCAACAATCATATAGAATTCACAATGATCCTCCAAAGACCATCCCATCCAGACCCACTCCCCCACTCTATCCCTGTAACCCTGCATTTCCCATGGTTAGTTCACCTAGCCAGACACTGTGGGCAATTTAGCATGGCCAATCCACCCAGCCTGCACATCTTTGGACTGTGGGAAGAAACCAGAGCACCTGGTCCATTATATATTGTCATTAAAATTTACCTGGTTCACACCTGTCCTTCAGGGATGGTAATCTGCCTCCTTCTATACATACGTGATGTCTGAATGGTTATATTTTGAAATATGGCGAAGATTTTATGAGACCTGGGTGTCCTTGTACTCCAGTTGCTGAATATAAGCATGCAGGTCCAGCAGGCAGTAAAGAAAGCAAATGGTATGTTGGCCTTCATAGTGAGAGGATTTGAGCAAAGAAGAAGGGATGTCCTGCTGCAATTATGCAGGGCTTTGCTGAGACCACACCTGAAATGTCGTGTACAGTTTTAGTCTCTTTATTCTGAGGGAGGATGTTCTGGCTATGAAGTGAGCACAACAAAGATTTACTAGGGATGGCAGGACTGACTTATGAAGACAGACTGAATCAGTTAGGACTATATTCACTGGACTTTAGAAGAATGCAGAGGATCGAATAGAAACCTGTGAAATTATAGGAGGATGAGACAGGATAAATGCATAAGGATACAGAATAGGCCATTTAGGGCTGAGATGAGGAGAAATTTCTTTATCTAGAGAGTGGTGAGCCAGTGGAATTCTCTAACACAGAAAGCCAAAACTGAATGTTTTCATGAAGGGGTTATATATCTTAGGGCTAAAGGGAATAAAGTGCTCGGGGAAGAAACTGGGAACTGGGCGCTAAGTTGGATGATCAGCCATGATCAAATTGATTGGAACTCAGGAACCGTTTCTTGCAATCAGAAAATTGTACAAATCACTCTGGATGTTTGAGTAAAAATGTAAAAGAGAAGCAGGAAACAACAGGGCAGTTAGTTTAACATTTGCTAAAGCCAAATTACCAGAGCTCATGGTTAAGTTCAGGGTTATTAACCACTAAGGATATTCAGCTGAACAGAGAAAATCAACCTTGGCCCTCGAAGGGTAGGTTATGTTCAACAAATCTTCCTCGACTCCATACACTTCCAGATATCTGCATTCATCTAACTTATCTTTTCTTGTGCATCCCTGGTTTTAATGTCCAGCTACACAGATCACAGAAATATGAAGATATCCATTTAGGTAGCAAAAACAGAACGGCAAAGTAATATTTAAAAAGGTTGCTGTAGCCCAAAGAGTTAAATTACAAGAAGAAATAAACAATTGGTTGTAGGCCCTGCAATTTATTAACGGATCATTTGACTGAAACTTTCTGGATATTAAGGGGAACAGATGGGGTGCATAAAAATTATTTCTGACGGAAGAGGAGGCTAAGTCTTCGGGACAAAAATTAGTGCTAGACATCTCAGAAAAAAAATTCTGTGCAAAAAGAGTGATAAATATTTGGAACTCTTCTACCAAAGGCAATTGAGACTAGCTCAATTGTTAACTGCAAATCTGGCATTGGTAGGACATTGTTAGCCAAACATATGAAGGGATTTGGGAAAAACGTGGACATACAGGGTTAGATAGTGGGTCAGCCGTGATGTCACTGAATGGCAGAACAAGCACGAGTGGTTAAATAGATGACTTCTGATTGCAATGTAGTACTGCCAAACAAATTGGCATTCACTACCTATTCCTCATTCTCCTATGAAAGTGGTTATACAACTGAGTGGATTATAACGCCATTGCAGTTAAGAATCAATTACGTCGTGTGGGACTAGAATTACAAATGGGAGGCAAGAATGACGGTCTTCCTTTGCTAAAAGGCATTAAGTAACCAATTGGAATTTTGCAATAATCCCGCAGCCCATTTAAATTTTTTAAAGTTGCCACAGTGAATTCTGAACTCAGGTTCTTAGTTTCTGAATTACTGATCAAGTAACATATAGTTCCTGAAATGGTGGTGGAAGGAGGTTCAAATGGATAGATACTTAAAAAGGATAAAATTGGATGAAAGGGAAAGAATAAGGGAGAATGGGGCTACTTGCATAGCTTTCAAACAGCCAGTGTAGGCATGATGAGCTAAAGAATTAACTATAGAATCCCTACAGTGTGGAAGCAGGCCCTTCAGCCCAACAAGTCCACACCAACCCTCAGAGCACCCATCCAAACCCATCCCCTGATAACTCACCTAATGTACAAATCCCTGAACACTACGGGCAATTTAGCATGGCCAAACCACCTAGCCTGCACATCTTTGGAATGTGGGTGGAAATCAGAGCAGCTGGAGGAAACCCACACAGCAACAGGGAGAGTGTGCAAACTCCACACAGTCAATTGCACAAGGGTGAAACTGAACCTGGTCCCTGGCACTGTCAGGCAGCAGTGCTAACCTCTATGCCACCTTGCCACCCTTCTGTGGAATCTCCTTCTGTGCTGTATCATTCACTATTAATTTACATTATAACGCTTAACAATATTTCTTTCAGTTGTGTGTCACAGCCACTCGTGGGTATACGGGGCAATTATCTGAATGGCATCTTCCAGTGTTATCTCTGTTCTAAGAATCTTGAAATTTTGGCAATCACAAAATGCTGATGGATCACATGATCTGGACCTCTCTGTTACTTTGCTGTCATCCAACATGACCACATTCCCAAAGTTTTAACCATCACATACACTGTACTTTAGACACACCCAATCTCCTTCTCCAAAAACTGCTGGGAATGGATGGAAACTTTCTTCGAAGTGAACACACTTGTTGTTTTGGGTTGAAAAGGAACGGGAGGTCCACTTAGTAGTGAATGAATACCAGTTCGGCACAGGTCAGGCTGAATTTCACACAGTTGTCAGCTGTCTTACTGCCACACCATTTTCTTTTTATGTTGCCTTCCCTGTAACCCGCAGTTGAGCTCTTAAGCAACAGAGCCTCTTTTTGACTAATCGGAAGAAAATTCCTTCTGGATTAAGTCTCTGACCAAGGTCGGCAGAACTAATTTGAAGCCTGTTTGATCATTTCCCCTGTTGCTGCTGCTTTATTTCCCTGTTCTTCAAGATCACTCCCTCCACCACTGGCATCTTGTGGCTCAATTGTGTACTATCTACAAGACTTTCTGCGGCAACTCTTCAGGCAGTACCTTCCAAATCTGACCACTCATTCACTGTCATTGAATTACAAACTTGGAACTGACCCCTAATAGCACTACATATGTACTTGCACCATGTGGGTTCCAATGATTCAAGAATGTACTGTGTTACTGTTTCTCAAAGTGATGGATAAGTTTCCCAGCAATGCCATATCTTAGACACAAATAAAAATGATTTGATCTTGGTTTTCAAAAAGTAGTTGGCTAAATACATGAAGTCAAAAAATAGTCTGGGCCTATGGGGACAGGGACAGCAAGTGGAATTAGTTGAGGTGCCTTTCAGTAGTCAGTATAAACTCAATAGGCTGAACGGCCTCCTTTCTTTGCTGTAACCACTGAATTGATAACTCAGCAGCTTTCATGGTAATCTTTCTGCACCCAGTTTTCAAATTGTCAGATTTTTTTTTGAATTTCAAACATTCCATTGGATAGTTCAACTCCTGACCAGTAGGTTAAAAGCAAAAACAGAAGTTGCTGGAAAAGCTCAGCAGGTCTGGCAGCATTTGTGGAGAGAAATCAGGTTAACATTTCAGGTCCAGTGACTCTTCCTCAGAATCTTAGTAGGTTAAACGGTTGTTCTTCAGAAACTGGACCCCTTACTATAGCAGGATCACCATTTTCTGGTCTCTGCAGATCCCTGTTCAAATACGAAAAATATTTACAGCTTTCCCAGGCTCCTGAGGAGCAACAAGCTAAGTACGATAAACATTTGTTTAATACTTCATCTCGTAGTTTGTCACTGCTGTGTAGATCGAATGGGTAAGTTAAGGGAGAAATCAAACAAAATTTCTAGGATCAAAAAATACAATTGCTGGAAAAGCTCAGCAGGTCTGGCAGCATCTGTGAAGGAAAGGACAGAGTTAACGTTTCAGGTCTGGTGACTCTTCCTCTGTTCTGAGATGCTGCCAGGTCTGCTGAGCTTTTCTAGCAACTTTGTTTTTGTTCCTGATTTACAGCATCCACTGTTGTTTCGGTTTTTAAAATTTCTAGGATCGCTGTTCTTGGAGCTTTGAGATTGATGTACAATCCCTAAAATGCAATAATGATACAGATTAGCTGTAGATTCAGATGAGGTGAGGAGTAGATTCGTATGAGAAACCGTGAACTGATGTGACGGGGAGACTGCAGGTTTGCACATTCTTGTGAATTTTACCAAAGAACAAAAGCACTCAACGAAAATTAAATAGGTTGTTTAAGCTTTCATCATTAATTTTTCTGCTCCAGTCATAATTTACCTGATTTATTGAATTTACATTGTCAGAGTGGCATTTTAATACCTTTCATTGTTTCAGGTTGTCCTAAAGCTTTGCAGAACCAGTGAAGTGTTTTTGATAACGAAATGTGAGGCTGGACGAACACAGCAGGCCCAGCAGCATCTCAGGAGCACAAAAGCTGACGTTTCCGGCCTAGACCCTTCATCAGAGAGGGGGATGGGGTTAGGGTTCTGGAATAAATAGGGAGAGAGGGGGAGGTGGACCGAAGATGGAGAGAAAAGAGGATAGGTGGAGAGGAGTATAGGTGGGGAGGGGATAGGTCAGTCCAGGGAAGACGGACAGGTCAAGGAGGTGGGATGAGGTTAGTAGGTAGGAGATGGAGGTGCGGCTTGGGGTGGGAGGAAGGGATGGGTGAGAGGAAGAACAGGTTAGGGAGGCAGAGACGGGTTGGGCTGGTTTTGGGATGCAGTGGGTGGAGGGGAAGAGCTGGGCTGGTTGTGTGGTGCAGTGGGGGGAGGGGACGAACTGGGCTGGTTTTGGGATGCGGTGGGGGAAGGGGAGATTTTTGATACTTAGGTGGTGTTGTATAGCAGGAAATGTAGCAGTCAATTTGTGCACATTAAGTTCCCTCAAACGATAATGCAATAATCACAAGATAATCTTTTTAGTGATGTTTGTTAGGAGATAAAAATGGGACGGGATATCATGTGAACTCTGCTGTTGTTGAAAAAGTGCCAAGGTACCTTATACGTCCACCTGAGAGGGCAGATAGGGGTCTCTTGATTTCACATTTCATTCAAAAGGCAGGGGCTCTGACAGTGGTGCAATCCCTCAGAACAGTACTGCAGTTTCAGCCTAGATTTTCATGGTCAAGTCCCTGGTATGGGACTTGAACCCACTCTTTCTGACTTGCAGGCAACAGCGCAATTGTTAGGCTACCATACTGTGTTTAATCAGGAGGATAGTGTTCTTGAGGCATTGATTACTCTTCGTTGTTAGTGAAAAGCTGTGTTGAAAGACCGAGACATATGGAAAGTAACGGCAGAGAGAGAGTTGGTCACTTAAGCAGTTTTATTTTGGACAACCCTTGGTACTGTATACTGAGAGGAGCAAGTTTATCCCATGATAATTTGCACCTTGCAAATGGGTAACAAGCAAAGAAAACAATTTCCCCTCATTTGTTCATTTCTCTATTGTAAATTCCACATCTGTGCAAAACAAAAACTTGTGCAATTTCCAAGAAATAAAAAACACAGAAAGTAGCCACCTAGCAGCCCAAGGAAAGGCTGAACACCAGGAATGCATAAGTAAGACATGACACCGAGTAATGCAATGATTATACAGTCAGTTTAGAAACCACCAGTAAATCCAACACTGACTCTGCAAATCAAGTATCCTTCTTTACACAGTGGCTTAGGATACTAAAAGCTGTGTTCACCAAAAGATTCTATTATGTACATTCTGTATGTGTTTAGATATTCCCTTTTAATAACATATTAATAACAATAAAGGTTATGGCTGTACTGTCCCTCATTCCCCACTCAATCCCCTGAATGCAGGGTTGAGCATGCCCGTTAAAAAGTACAGTGATAAAGTGGGCAGTGTTCTGAACAACGTAATTTACTCAAAAGTGTTAGTGCATATGAATGTTAAAACAGAAAGATCCTGAAAACATACAACCAGCCAATTAGCATCTACAGTAAACTCCTTGCTCTGCATCTTTTGAAAAAATGAGAACTCAACTGAGAACCGCAAAGATTATAAAGTCAGTCAAGGGGCAACCTGGTTCATAAAGAAATCCATTCCAGTTGGCATGTTGCAAAAATTACATCAGGGTGAAGAGAAGGAAGTGGGAAGCTGTCATCCAAAGTAACAAGCTGTGGAATCAGTTTCCAGCATAGGACTTTGAAGTGGGCTGCGGACAGAGATATTATTAGTGCATGTTTCTGAAGGAATATGGCATATAGGTATACGATGAGATGCAGTGAGAGGATATGATGATCCAGAGATTCAGGGATTGGATAGAAAGAGCTTGAAAGAGGCGAGAAAAAACTGAAGAATACTAATGGAGTTGTTGAAAGAAATAGTGATGACAGATTGAGCTTTGTGGTGAGAAGAGATTGAAAAATGTAGTGAGGAAGATGTAGTGATAATTGAGGATATAGTGAGAATGAGAAAGTGAATAGCAGATTCAGATAAACAGTGGGATGAAATTGAGGGATGTGGTGAATAAGAGATTTAGTGATTTGGGAACGATTATGCTGAATAGCTTAATTGAAAAGTGAAAAGGCAAAGGGGCTTGTGGGGTTTAATTATCGTTCCCCATTCTTTACAATCCTGTTTACAGTTTTAAGTCTTCCCTCAGATGTTAAACCTCTCCTTAAAATCTGCTGCGAACACTTATCTGTACTTGCAAACTACCAACCCAACTCAGTATTCTCTCCAAAATCCTTGAGCCTCCAAAATCTATATCCAGATTTCCTTGAACATTTCCTTTGAATTAGTCCCATCAGATTTCCACTCCTGCCACCGTACTGAAATTCAATAATCAGAAAAAAAATGTTAAAGCCTCACCAACTGTGACAAAGCTAAACCATCCCACCAAAATAAAAACAAAAAGAACTGTAAATGCTGGAAATCTGAAACAAAAACAGAAACAGTTGGAGAAACTCACATCTGGTGATACCCGTAGGGAGAAAGCAGAGTCAATGTTTTGAGTCCAGTGACTCTCTTTCTGAACCTGGCTCTCATCTTCTTAAGAAGGGTCACTGGACCTGAAACGTAGGTCCTGCTTTCTCTCCACAGATGCTGCCACACCCGCTGAGTTTCTCCAGCAATTTCTGTTTTTGTTCTTACCTAACCCACCTTGTTCTTCTCAATCTGTCTGGGCCTTTTACACAGTTGACCACACTGTGTCTTCCAATATTGCTTCACTATGGTTCCCACTCACTTAGTTCCATTCTTGACTGCCCAGTTGTACCTAGAGATATACCCCTATACCCCTGTGGCGACTTCTCTTTCTGCTTGAGTGCCATTATGCTAGAGATGCTAGGAATAGATCCTGGGTTCCTGCTCATTCATCTGCTGCCATTTTGGTGGTCAGTCAGAAACACATACATAGATTATACTCAGCTCTACTTCACTCTTGATTTCTCAACCCTTTCTAAATTATTAAACTGTGTGTACGACATCCAGCAGCGGATAATCAGAAATTTCCTCCAAATATTGGGAAGATTAACACCATCGCCTCCTGCCCCATCTCAAACTCCTCTTCATAGCTACAAACTTATATTTCTTTTTCTCGTCTCTTCAATAATCCCAAGCTGAATCAGATCATTTGCAAACTGGCATCACAGTTAACAATATGAGCTTCTACATCTCCATGCCACCAGTTTGACTGCCTATTTCCATCTCTGCAATACAGAAAGATTCATGAAGGGGGCCGTTCAGCCCACTGTGTCCATCATCTCTGTTGCCTCAGATGATCATCTCCAGAAACTTCATCCATGCCTTTGTTTTCTCTAGAGTTGGCATTTCCAATGCATTATGGCTCTCCTCCCATGTTCTATCCTGAGACAGTCCAAAACTCTGTTGTCTGTGTTCGAAGTTACAATAAGTACTGTTCAGACAGTACATTGTGCTTGCTGACCCACAGATTCTCAATTAAACAAAACACTTATTTCAAAGTGTTTTCAGATCTGTGGATAACAGATTTTCCCATGCCCGTCATCTCCTCCAACTCTGTCTTAGATATCTGCACTCCTTCTAATTTTGGCCTGAGCGCCCTTAAAGTTATTCGACTGCCATCCCTAGGAGGCTACAAGTTCCAAAATCCTGCTAAAACCTCTCCCACCTCTCTCCTCTCCTTAAAAATACTATGTAAGATCTCTCTTTGACCAGTCTTTTACTGATCTGCTTTAATACCATCCTATGTGGTTCAGTGCCAGGTTTTGCCTGTGAAGCATCATTGTAAACTGTGCTACAGTAAAGGTATTATATAAATACAAGATGTTGTTGTTCTATTCAGGCCTTAATCAGATTGCATCTGGTCAGTCACTAACCTTACCTCTAACAGATGGTGACTGTAAAATCTATGGCTTTCTATCCCTTTTAACCTCCAACTTCCAACAAGCATAGACTTCAATTTTTGTCCTGCTTATCTTGTTAATACAATTGAGTATCTGATGCTGCTCACAGTAGGGAGAAAGAGGTCACAACAGTTCTTTAAGGAATTTCAGATTTATCACCAATTGTGCCAGTCTGGTAATCTTGATGAAGGAAACACTTAAAAGCAGCACTGAGAATGCCTTCAGAGTCAGTAACATTATTACTGATAGTAAAATAAAACTGTCCCAAGGCAGAAGTACTTGTAGGCATATTCTTGCCTCAGTCATCATTTCGTCTCTCCTGAAGATGTTGATTCTTGTTGCAGTCCAGTTTTGCTAAGCAGGTCGACCTTAATCCCAGCCTGTCCGGAGAGTAGTCAACAGGCAGAATATTTTTAGGTGGGGACATCACATTCCAAATTTCATCCACACATAGTTCAACTGCCTGAAGGAGAAAAAGGGTCACAGGTTGTGACCAGTCACAAAGCTAGTTTAATTCTTCCCAACTAAACTGATGGTTTGCAGGTCAAAGAGAATTCATCTCAACTGGAGCTCTCAGCAAGATCAGTTGGTGAGACAGAGAGATAGGGTTGGAGGCGGAGAGGACAAACACAACATCTGCTACCTCTGGAAGGTAGATATTCTTGAAGTGAAAGTGCAATTCTGCTGTACAATATTTCACATTCTTGTCTGAATGACAGGAGTGTTTCAGGAATGATCCAATATATGTAAATTATCCACTCAACCTTGGGTGAAACAACAAATCTAGCTCTTGGGAGCTGCTACTCTTATTTTCTTGTAGTAATTGTGAGCTCCTCTCATTGATCCTCTATATTGGCCCTCCAATTCCTTTGAAGTTACAGTGTTTGGCTGGGCTGGCCGAAGGAATACTCACACTGCAGCAGCAGTGGGCACTCTCTTCATTTTACAGCTGATACACGCAAAGGAATTTTGCTTCTCAACCCATGCTGGGCCTGCACACTTGACTGTGCCTTAAAAGTCAACAGTGATTGCAAATCAGGCATTCCATCTGCTACAAGTAAAGTTGAACAATCACAAGAACTATGAAAGTCTATGTGAAATCTCACATACTAATGAAAGACAGATCCTGCAATGAGATTTGGTTCACGCAGGGTGAGTGTACTGATGTTGAGGCAGCTGCCTCCTTTGCAACTCTTCCCACTTTAACGTCACAAGTGCTGTGGTGCTTGTTCGTCTTTCATCAGTAAGTTCCTTATTTATCCACTATTTGAGTCACTTTGAGAGACAAACTGGTGATAACGATACAATGGTAGGTTACACTCACACACCCTGATGTCTAAGTCAAGTTGCTCGACATAAATGTCAACGAGGCCACTCATGTGAGCTCAGTTCTGAGCTGTTGATACATCAGTCTATCCCCTCCAGTGGACATTCTTCCACCTGGCTCTGTTAAGCAAGAGACAGCAATACGATAATGGGAACTGTAATCCTGATGGGATAAATACTGAGAAGCTTCCTGATTCTCTGTGCTAGTGAACTGCACACATTTGTTTGTTTTTGTTACAGGGAAAACACAAGGTCCCTGAGGTATCACACGTAACAAAGTCTGTCTGAACCCAACTAGATATGGTCCAAAGGGCAGAGTTTGCACATTCCGTGTCTAGCTGTGCACGATTGGTACTGAAATATTGAGTTGCCTTATCCAGTGCCCTGTGTTACTGACTTATTTAGATAATTTGCATAACTATGAGGTGCTGAATTTTGGAAAGGCACATCGAGGCAGGACTTAGTCACTTAATGGTAGGGTCTGGGGGAATGTTGCTGAACAAATAGACCCTGGGGTACAGGTTCATAATTCCTTGAAAGTGTAGTTGCAGGTAGACAGGGTAGTAAAGAAGGCATTTGGCATGTTTGCCTTTATTGATCAGTGCACTCAGTATAGGAGTTGGGAGGTCATGTTGCGGCTGTACAGGACACTGGTGAGGCCACTACTAAAATACAGCAATTCTGATCTTCCTGCTATCGAAAGACATTGTGAAACTTGAAAGGGTTCAGAAAAGATTTACAAGGGTGTTGCCAGGGTTAGAGGGTTTGAGCTGTAGGGAGAAGCTGAATAGGCTGGGGCTATTTTCCCTGGAGTGTCGGAGGATAATTCTAGAGGTTTGTAAAATCATGAGAGGTATGGATAGGGTGAATAGCCAAGGTCTTTTCCCCAGGGTAGGGATGTCCAAAACTAGAGGGCACAGGTTTAAGGTGACAGACTAAGAGGCAACATTTTCACACAGAGAGTGGTGTGTGTATGGAACGAGCTGCCACAGGAAGTAGTGGAGGCTGGTACAATGACAACATTTAAAAATAATTTGGATGGGTCCATGAATGGGAAGGGTTTAGAGGGATATGGGACTAATGCTAGCAAATGGGGCTAGATTAATTTAGAATATCTGGTCAACATGGACGAGTTGGACCGAAGGGTCTGTTTCTGTGCCACACAACCCTATGACCGCATCTCTACTGATTTTAATTTAGCTCCCTTACAGTCACTCAGTAAAATTTAGTAAAGGTGCCATGCCCCAGTGGACCATTGGGGTTCTAGCTCACTAGAAAGAATGAGTTTAGCTGAAGCCTTAGGCGAGAGGAGAGGTTGAGAATGTGCCCCCATTGTGGTACACTAAGTTGGTTCAGGTATTGAACCTCCACTGTTGGCATCACTCTGCATTGCAAACACACTAGCCAGACAACTGAACTAACCAGCACCCATGTCACTCGGCAATCCCTCTCCCCGCAATCTCTGTTACTGATTGCATGACTACTAATGTTGTTCTGTTGGCAGCACCATTCCCTTTACAAATGTCAACAATGTTTGCTTTTTTTGTACTATTGAAAAAAGGCACCATGAACAAAAGAATGTATACTGATTTTTGTTTTGACAATCACGAGTCTTGATATCCAATTGGAAGGGTGTTGGTCCAAGTCACATCTCTTAGTTAATGAGTTAATCTGATGGCAAATGGCAGTGATGAGGTTTTAATGTATAGCTCCACTCAACGCAGGGTGGCCTGGAATGGATGTGGAATGGAGAGACAGGAAGCGGATTTGTGGCTGATGAAGGAGAACTATTTCATTGCGCAGTCCACGTGGAGGATCAATGCTCCAGAATTTCAAGGAACCCTCCAATTTTCTGTCGGTCATAAAATCTCACATAGGATCTGAAGATTTTCACTTAGAACTGCTGCGCAAAGTTCTCTCATCCATTAAGAAAACCTCTGAACTAAAAAGAGATGTGTTTTTTTTTCTTGCAAAGGGGGCATCATGTCCTTGAAGTGATTAGCAAAGCCACATAAGACCCCGTTGTACGTTACCATCACAGCAGCCTCACGATGCCTTGCGAGGCAGTTTGCAACATTCCACAGCGAGTTTGTAAACAAACAAAAGCAACAACGATAAAAAAAAACACTTGTCACCCCTTTAAAGGAATGAACTGGTCTTGGTTTCCATGGTCATCATGACACATTGCCCAAAATCCAGCAATATGTGCAACTAAGAGGGATGGAGGAAGAAAGAAGGGAAGGAGTGAAAGATGGGAACAAATTCAATGTTGGTGGGACATGCTGTTGATCAAACTCCTGAGCTGTTTTGCCACCGTATCGATGAGCTTCTGCTTGTCACGTTCATTCTTACGGAACTGTGCAAAGACATTGTTCTTCCTGCTGGTATCTTTCATTCTAGAAGAAAAGAGAGTCACAGTACGTGGTTAAAAGAGATCTTCCTCTTTTATTCCTAAGACTACACTCCTCTGGGCTCTTGGAAACAGCACTTACTCATAGGCACAACACCAATCTTTTCACAAACCCAAGATTCACCAAGCCAGTACTGCCCCTGGAGTTGTTGCCTGAACTCTAATCTGGCTCAGCAGCACCAATTAAATAACACTCGTGGCTCTCCCTTCCTTCTCACACAAGGTTACACTGAACTATTGATGACAGACAATTTCTTCTGAGCTCCCACTCCTCGAAGGCCGACTTTAACATTTAGCAGGCTAATAACTCCTCGAACCTGAAATTTTTTAATCAATCAATGATTAATCATTGAGTTTAAGGTCTCCTGTAGTGCAGTGATAATGTCCTTATCTCTGAACCTGGGTTTAGGCCCCTAACTCCAGAGGTGAGTAATAACATCTCTGAACAGATTGATTAGGAAAATAGGTTAATTAGTGAGTTACAGATGCCTTTGGCATCTGAATGAATCCCCACTCAATGTAGTTCAGCTCCTCTCTCAGCAACCCAGCTTAACTATTCCTCTCTGTATGGAGCTTGTTTCTACTTTGGTTGTAGGAAAATGCAGACAATGTGTGACCTAGAACTGTTGTTCAACTCCATTCGAAAAACTTTGAAGGGCCTTTTAAAAGCTTTGGAACAAGCGCCCACCCTGGTTTCTCAGTAGTATTGAACGTCACTAACATTTTGAAACAGTTAGATGCACCAATACACAGTCGGAAATAAATATAACAACCCTTTGGAATGGTTTCTCCTCGACAAGTGTCACTTTGACAGCACAAAAATGCATACAAATGTCCTTCTAGGTTTCTTTGCTCATTGACAGGATGAGGGCGTCACTGGCCAGGCAGCAGTTATTGCCCATCCCTAATTGGCCAAACAGTAGTTAAGAGTCAACCACATCACTGTGGGTCCCTAAAGGACATTACTGAACCAGATGTGTTTTTCCCCAGACAACCGACAATGGATTCACAATCACAGTTAGATTCTTAATTCCAGATATTTAATGAATTCAAATTCCACCATCTGCTGTGGCAAGATTTGAACCTAGGTCCCCAGAACATTATCTGGGTCTCTGGATTAACAGTCCAACGATAATACCACTAGGGCATTGCCTCCCCTTCAGAGGGGTAGAGGTTGTACGTTTGGAAACTGCTAAAGTAGCTATCAAGTGAGCCTTAGTTCAGTTACTATAGATTCTCTTGTGGACAGACTTGCTGCTGCTAGAAGGAAGGCTGTAGCTGGAGACAGTGTAGAGAAAAAATTATGTTAAGTTTAAAAGAGTAGAGAAAGCTTTATTCTGTATCTAACTGCATGTTGCACCTGTGCTGGGAGTATTTGATAGGCACAGTGTAGTGAAACTTTACTTTATATCTGAGCCTGTGCTGTCCCTGACCTGGGAATGTTTGATAGGGGCAGTGTGGCGATAGCTTTACTTTGTATATTACCTTGCTCTGGGAGGATTCGATGAGCGCTGTGTAGAAAGAGCTTTCAATTAAGTTTAGAAGAGTAGAGGTAGCTTTGCTTTGTATTTAATCCCATACTGTGCCTACCCTGGGAGTGTCTGATGGGGATGGTGTAGAGGATACTTTATTCTGTACCTAATCCTATGCTGTAACTACCCTGGGAGTGTTTCATGGGGATGGTGCAGAGAGAGCTTTTAAGGAGCAAGATTAACTTACTCTGTATCTAACCTTGTACTGTCCCTGTCCTGGGAGTGTTTGATGGGGACAATGTGAAGGAGTTTTACTCTGCGTCCAACACCATGCTGTTCCCGTCCTGGGATGTTTTTATGGGGACAGTGTCAAAGGTGCTTTACTTTTAGTTCAAGAGTACAAAGAGCTTTAACTTTAGCTTAAGAGAGTGCCTTACCCTTTATCTAATCTGTCCCTGATCTGCGAATGTTTGATGGCGACAGTGTATTAGATCTGAGAACACTTAAATTTTAAACTAAATTCTTTACGCAAATACTGGTTTGGCTTTGGAATATCTCTCATTAAGTGTTCTTGGAAAAGAAAAGATTAGGTTGGCCGGCATAAATGCAGTGTTCAAGAAAATAACATTGATACTCATCAATTCAAACTAATGTTTTGGTCCAACACTTGGTGTCAGACACAACCGCAGTTTTGGAGTTACATGAGGTACAATTGTATGATGAGAGAGTTTTCACAGCTGTAATGATGTCTGATGAAAATTTCACGTCATTTCTGAAACTGGGCAACGTTTTTTGCCTATATAACAAAGTGTGGAGCTGCATGAACACAGCAGGCCAAGCAGCATCTCAGGAGCACAAAAGCTGACGCTTCGGGCCTAGACCCTTCATCAGAGGGTCTGATGAAGGGTCTAGGCCCGAAACGTCAGCTTTTGTGCTCCTGAGATGCTGCTTGGCCTGCTGTGTTCATCCAGCTCCACACTTTGTTATCTTGGATTCTCCAGCATCTGCAGTTCCCATTATCACTGACGTTTTTTGCCTGATTGTTTTCAGTGTAAGGTTTGCTAGTAAGTAGTATCCAGGAAGTTGATACTTACGCTCGTGAGATCCTGCAATGCCGCAATAATATAAAAAAGAAAGATATCATCAAAGATTGAGGTCTCTTGAAAATGCAGCTAACTGACAAATCTCCTCCATTTTGATACTTCAACCCATTCCAATCTTATTTTACATCCACCATACCACCCAGTTCTCACTGAAAGTTTTGACCTGACCACGGCACAGTATTCCCTACTTAGAGCCTGTATCTTGCCCGTGAGTTAATTGTGAATTTACAAAGTGAAGAGTGGGAGGTCATTTAACCATGTTTTGGAGACATGGGTTCAAATCTATACCCCCTCCCACTGCTGATGTTGAAATGTGAATTCAATAAAATTCTGGAATAAAAAGCTGGGGCCTAGTGACGGGCATGTGACCATTCTTAAGTGTCGGAGGAACCCACTTGGTTCACTAATCTCCCGTCCTTATCTGGTTTAGTCTACGTGTGACTCCAGGCCCACAGCAATGTGGCTGTTTCTTAACCACCCTTTGGGCAATGGGGAGTGGCAGATGTAGAGTGGGGAGAAAGGCAGAGAGAGAGAAGAGGGTGTATCAAGGATGCATTTTAAACAGACAGTGTATGTCAAAGGAGCTGTATAAAACATTTTGTCTGTGTTGCACTGATTTGTATTGTCTGTTTTAGTGAGCAACGTGTGCCTTTATTGGTCAATGCATTGAGCATTGGAGTTGAGAGGTCATGTTGAGGCTATATATGACATTGATTAGGCTGCTTTTGGAATACTGTATTCAGTTCTGGCCTCCCTGTTATAAGAAAGATATTGTGAAACTTGAAAGAGTTCAGAAAATATTTACATGGATGTTGCCAGTGTTGGAGGTTTTGAGCAAGAGGGATAGGCTGAAAAGGTCGGGGTGACTTTATAGAAGTTTATAAAATCATAAGAAGCATGGATAGGGTGAATAACCAAGGCTTTTTTTCCCCCCAAGTTAGGGAAGTCCAGAACCAGAGGGCATAGGTTTTTCAGGTGAGAGGGGTAAGATTTAAAACGGATCTAAGAGGTAACTTTTTCACACAGAGGGTGGTGTGTGTATGGAACGAGCTGCCAGAGGAAGTGGTGAACGCTGGTACAGTTACAACATTTAAAAGGCATCTGGATGGATATGTGAATAGGAAAGGTTTAGAGGGATATGGGCCAAACACTGGCAATTGGGGCTAGACTAATTTAAGATATTTGGTTGACATGGACAGATTGGGGCAAAGGTTCTGTTAGAACGCTGTACATCTCTATGATTCTATCACAGATTTTACTTTGCTAACTGACCCGAAAATGTTGAAATTGAAACATCCTAATTTGTACCTTGCCATTTCAAACCTTGTCCCATACACGGTGACAGCAACTTTCATTCACACAAGGTTTTGCTATCGCCCTCACCTACAAGCCACTTCTTAAAACTGGAAACCCCTAAGGCACACTTACTTGTCCAGCAGGGCGAGGGCTGTCATTGGATTCACCCGCAGGTATTTGCAGTTGGACTGCCCATAATCAGCTAGGTACGTTGACCAATCCCACTGGATGAAGAGATCCAGGAGCTGTGGGAGCAAAATCGACAAGAGGATCAGAATGACTGTTGATGGTATTTGGTGCTGCGGGGACAACGTGACCGTTGTCACATCTGATCCAAAATGGGGGAGTTGAGGTTTGGGAATGTGGAGACACTGATCACAAAAAGGAAATTTTCAACAACCTAAAATAGGCAGCAGTTTTACAGACCATCCTTCAAAGTCATATGTGACACTAGGGGCTGCTAGTAAAATTAAGGGAACTCTAATACATGAAACCACACTTTCATTATTAAATTGTTTTAACTGTACAGGACAAAACAGATCATTAGGGTCCACTGTGGCTGCTTATGTTTTGCTGTGTGGAATAAAAGGTCTTTTGTGAGGTCACATTTGCTCCTTTTAAATCTTTGCCACTCATGAGCAGGAACAGTTTCTCCTTATCCATTCTGTCCAGCTTGTTCATGATTTGAAAGCCTCTACCAAATCTCCTCCTGTCCTTCTCTTCTCTGAAGAAACAATTCCAACCTCTGTAATTGCTCTTCATAGCCGAAGTGTCTCATTCCTGGGATCATTTGTGTAAATCATTTCTACGCTCTCTCCAATGCATTTGCATCTTTCCTGTACTATAGTTACCAGAACTGTAAATAATATTCCAGCTGAAGTCTAACAAATGTTTTGTACAAGCCCAACATCACCTCCTTGCTCTTGTACTCTATTCCCATTATTAAATCCCAGGATATTGTATGATTTATTAACTGATCTCTCCACCCATCCTGTCACCTTCAGCGGAACCAACAATCTGTCCTGTCCTGGACGTAGATTGGCAGTCAAGAATACCTCTTCCTCAGATGGCTTAAGAAATCTGGCAAATCCATAAGGACCTTCACCAACTTTTACAGATGCACCATGGAAAGCATTCTATCTGGATGCGCAATGGTTTGGTACGGCAATGGCTCTGCTGAGGATCGTAAGAAACTACAGAAGGTTGTGTGCACAGCCCAGAACATCACGGAAGCTTTCCTCTTATCCTTGGGCTCTATTTATACTTCTTGTTGTCGCAGAAAGGCTGCCAACATCAAAGACCCTTCTCAGCCCAGTAATACTGTCTTCCAACCTCTTCCATCAGGCAGAAGATACAGAAGCTTGAACATGCACACCAACAGATTCAATAATAGCTTCTTCCCTGCTGTTATTAGACTGCTGAATGGACCTCTCTAATTTCAAATCGAATGTTGATCTTATGTTGTGCACTTCCTGTGCAGCCATAACCTTGTATGCCCTACTCCATCTAAGCACCCTATGATCTGTAAGCCCTTGTTTGCTATGATCTGCTTGTACTACTCGCAAAACAAAGCTTCTCACTGTGCTTAGGTACATGGTACAACAGTAAATCAAATAAATGCATATATACGTCCAGGTCACTCTGCTCCTGCACAGCCTACTATGTATCGTCTTTCAATGTCTTTTTTATGAAAATGCATCACCTCACGCTTCCAATTTTCCAACAAGTAGTGGCAAAACGTAACCAGGTTGCAGCACTTTAAGGTTTAAAATATGCCCAACATTGCTTTGTAGCAGGCTGTGGTTTGAATGGGGTCTCGACTCTCAGTTGAACTAGTTGGCTCAGAGCAGTCGACAATGCCTTCAGCTCCCAGAATTTTCTTGTTTAATGACTGACTGCAAGACTGGCCACTTCCAGTCATGGGAATACACGCCATCAAAAAGCTAGTAGGCTATTGTTTCATAATTTAGGAAGATGGTGGCACAGTGTGACATTACAGGACTGTTAATCCAGACACCCAGACATTCAAGGGTGAACCATGATGAACCACCTAGCAGTGGAAACGGCTACAGCAAACACAGCACTGAAAAGTCCTCCTTCCTGACATCGGGGGGCCTTGGGTCGAATTGAAAGTCAAGTTCCTCATGAAATCACACCCTACACTTAATGTCCCAGTTATCACCATTCTTGGACATGTTCCATTCCATCCAGACCCAGTAGAGGTGGTGATAAAGTTGGGAAGACACTGTCTGGGAGTTCTCAACATTAACTTTGCACACCCCTTAAGTCTCATGGCATAACGTCAAATGTGAACAGGGAAATATCCTGCTGCTTAATACATTACGCACATGTGATGAATCTGTACATCTCCATCTTGAACATGAAAGAAGCACTGAGGGTGGCAAGGGCACAGAGTGTACTCTAGGTGAGCGACTTTAATGTTCAGCAGCAACACCACTGAGCAAGCAGGTAAAGATCTAAAAGACATAGCTGTTAGACTGGGTCTGAAGCAGGTGATGAGGGATCCAGTAAGATGGAATGTCTAACTTAATCTTATCCTTACCAAGCTGCCTGAATCAGATTAGTCTGTCCATGACAGTGTCAATAGGAATGACCACCACATGGTCCCTACAGAGACAAAGCCAATCTTCACAGTGACAATACAATCCTTGTGTTATGTGGAACTATCACCATGCTAAATGGAATAGACTTCGAATAGACTCAGCACCCATGGCTCTGAGTCACCATTAGCAGCAGAACAGTGCTCAAAAACAATCTTCTGCTTCGTGGCCTGGCATACTCCTCCACTCTACCACTACCATCGATTACTGATGCCAATTCAATCCGCCCCATATGAAATGGCTGGAGATATTGGATTGTGCAAAGGCTATGGGACCTGACAGCATTCCAACAATAGTACGGAAGAATTGGGCTCTAGAACATGCTGCTTCTGTGGCTAAGCTATTCCAGTACAATTCAACACTGGCAATATACCCAACAATGTGGAAAACTGCCAATGTATGTCCTGTGCACAAAATGCAGGACAAATTCTTGATCATTTGTGATGGAAAGTGTCTTCAACAGTGCTATCAAGCAGCACCTGCTCAGTGACGCCCAGTTTGGGTTCTGCCAGGGCCACTCAGCTCCTGACCTCATTACAGCCTTGGTTTAAGCGTGGACATAAGAGCTGAATTCCAGAGGTAAGGTGAGAGTGACTGCCCTTGACCTCAAGGCTGCATGTGGCATTAAGGACTTCAGCAAAACTTGAATTAATGAGAATCAGGACAAGCTTTCCACTTGATGGAGTCATACCTGGCACATAGGAAGTTGGTTATGGCTGTTGCAGGTCAGTCATCTCAGCTCCAGGACACCCCTGGAGGAGTTCCTCAGGACATTGTCCGAGGCCAAACCATCTTCAACAGCTTCATCGATAACTTTCCCTCTAGCATAAGGTCAGAGGTGTTTGTTGTTGATTGCACAATGTTCAGCACCATTGTTGATGTCCAAATGCAGCAAGACCTGGGCAAGATCCAGTTTCGAGCTGATATAAGGCAAGTAACATTTGCATCACACAAGTGATTACCATCTCCAACAAGAGATATTGAGATAATCTAACCATCTTCCCCAGAAATTTAATGGCACCACTATCATGAATCCCCGCACTATCAAGATCCCGAAGTGGGATTGTGGGTGGTTGGTGGTTTATCCATTGAACAGAAACTCAACTGGACTGGTCATATAACTTCAGTGTCTGCAAGAGCAAGTCAGAGGCTAGGAATCCTGAGTCAAGTAACTTACCTTCTGACTCTTGAGAGCATGTTCATCGTCGACAAGGTACAAATCAAAGAACAAAGAACAAAGAAAATTACTGCACAGGAACAGGCCCTTCGGCCCTCCAAGTCTGCGCTGATCCAGATACTCTATCTAAACCTGTTGCCTATTTTCCAAGGATCTGTATCCCTCTGCTCCCTGCCCATTCTTGTATCTGTCTAGATACATCTTAAATGATGCTATCGTGCCCGCCTCTACCACCTCTGCTGGCAACGCTTTCCAAGCGCCCACCACCGTCTGTGTAAAGAACCTTCCATGCATATCTCCCTTAAACTTTTCCCCTCTCACCTTGAAATCGTGACCCCTAGTAATTGAGTCCCCCACTCTGGGAAAAAGCTTCTTGCTATCCACCCTGTCTATAACTCTCATGATTTTGTAGACCTCAATCAGGTCCCCCCTCAGTCTCCATCTTTCTAATCTACTCAACCTCTCTTCATGGCTAGCACCCTCCATACCAGGCAACATCCTGGTGAACCTCCTCTCCACCCTCTCCAAAGTATCCACATCCTTTTGGTAATGTGGCGACCAGAACTGCATGCAGTACTCCAAATGTGGTTGAACCAAAGTCCTGTACAACTGTAACATGCGGCACAGTGGCTCAGTGGTTAGCACTGCAGCCTCACAGCACCAGGGACCTGGGTTCGATTCCAGCCTCGGGTGACTGTCTGTGTGGAGTTTGCACATTCTCCCCGTGTCTGCGTGGGTTTCCTCCAGGTGCTCCGGTTTCCTCCCACAGTGCAAAGATGTGCAGGCTAGGTGGATTGGCCATGCTAAATTGCCCGTAGTGTTCAAGGGTGCGTGTGTTATAGGGGGATGGGTCTGGGTGGGATGCTTCAAGGGGCAGTGTGGACTTGTTGGGCTGAAGGGCCTGTTTCCACACTGTAGGGAATCTAATCCAATGTCCTGCCAACTCTTGTACTCAATACCCCGTCCGATGAACGAAAGCATGCCGTATGCCTTCTTGACCACTCTATTGACCTGCGTTGCCACCTTCAGGATACAATGGACCTGAACACCCAAATCAAGAGTGTCTTTGAATACATTTCAGGATCTGGGCATCATATTTAAGATGCATTACAAGGCCAGCCATGAGATGAGAATTAAAGGCTCCCTCACTTACCAAATGGATGTTTTGAGGTAGTTTCCCCTGGCTGGTAAATCTAGAATTAGAGGTCAGTATCAAGAAAAATCAGCCATTTAGAATTGAGATGAGAATCAAATTCTTCTCGAGGGCTGTAAATCTATGAACCTCCCTGTCCAACAGAGCTGTGAATATTCAGGCATTGAACATATTCAAGAACAAGACTGATCAACTTCTGAACTCTTAAATAAATCAAGGGATATGGAATGGAGCTTGAAACTGAAGTTTAGTAGAAGCTAAGCAACAACTTTAGTTATCACCAAGAATGGCCTGCCCTATATCTTATGTTTTATTAAAAAAAGACTTGAATTTCTAATGAATCTTAAAGGCCCACAAAATTAACAAGGAGTTTTACAGTCAATATAGTACTTTTACTTGTCCAGAACTTGAATGTTGCTTGAAAGAGTAATTTTTTTTTATTCATTCACAGGATGAGGGCATTGCTGGCTAGGCAGTATTTACTGCCCATCCCTAATTGCATAGAGTCAACCACATTGCTATGGATCTGGAGTGTAGGCCAGATGCGATAAGGATGGCAGTATTTTTCCCCTAAAGGACATTAGTGGCTGGTTTTTCCGACAATCGACAATATATTGACAGCCATCGTTAGACTCTTTAATTCCAGATATTAATTGAATTCAAATTCCACCATTTGCTGTGGTGAGATTCAGACCCAGGTCCTCAGAACGATATCTGGGTTTCTGGATTAACAGTCCAGCGACAATACCACTAGGCCATTGCCTCCCCCGTGATATGTCGCCAATGATTTTTGTCTTGAACTCAGACAAATATAATTTCAAATTTCAAAGAAATATTACAGGTTTTACCATAGAGGATGAGGTACCAAGTCAGACTCTGACTGGCTGAAATGTCATAGAGACAGCAGCAGGGAACTACTGGCTCCCAAGCTCACTGGCAATTCAAAAAAGTACAAAGCTCAAACATATTTGTTTGGTTTGTGGAGAATTTTGCTTGAATACAGTCTGTTTCAAGCAAGTGTAAAAATAAGACCTATTGCAAGCTCAAAAATGATCTTAAATTGGTTGCTGGTATAGCTATTGATGCACTTGGAATTGCTCAGCAAGTGTCATCCAGTCACATGGAACATTACATAATTTATTTTTGAGTTTTGCTGGTTGAGTATGGTCTGCATTCTTCCTATTTTGAAGAGAGAGAAGAACATTGATTCTATCAAACTAGTGGTTTGGAGGTATGGCATATATATCTAAAATTCACAGATGGTGTTGGTACCTTTGAAATGTAGTCACTGTTGTATTTGTTCAAAATTCTTATCGTGTTGGTGTAATTTTTCTGTTTTCCATGCCTACCAGTCTTTTACTGAGCATTGCTGATCAGACTCAACGAGCTCAATACATCAGTATGTAAGGGCTTGCTGCCAACTCACTTGGGTTAGCAGAATGAAGGGTCTTATCTAATCAGCCTGCACTGAATTTGAACCCAGGTTTCAGAGATTAATGGGCAGTGCACTGACTGACTGCACCACTCCAGTCCCGGAGTCGATATCCTTTCTAATCTTTGCCTCTCCCTTGAATCTTTCCCTTGCATGTAACAAACAGATTAGGTGTAAAGCACTTCCTTCCATTTTAACAATACGGCTGCTTTCTTTGTGTCTCTAAGCAGAGGTTTAAAGTTCATGAGATAGAGTGCCCGCACGTGTCTTGCTGCTTCACAGAGTTCAAACTGAGGTTACTGGCACAAGGCCAGCAATACACCAAGTATGTGAAGTATTCTTCATACTTCAAGAAAAATTAAGGTTGAACAGGTTACAATTAACGCTCATCAATCTCTACCTTGAGCAAAGCAAGTTCATGTTTGCAAATAGCGTGCAAGTGAAACACACCAATTATTACAATGAGTAGATAGTGATTGATGGCTAGAGTATGCCACACGCACACTGCACCCGCACTACACACACATAGTGCAGTTCTGTTACATATGCACTATGCATAGACACTGCATATGGACATGCATGCACACATGGCAGATATATTACACAAATGCATAACGCATGCATAACCTTTAACATTTATGACAGGGACAAAACACAATGCCTTTAGTCTTCCCAGCGTTTAGTTGAGGCAAGTTTCAATTCACACACAAACGCTGCACAGATTATACTCACAGAAACACACTAAGCTCACAAATGCACAATATGATGGTGCTCTCAGACACAGACCGCCCATGTGCACATATCCTGTACACGCAAAAACATTGTTAAGAGAAAGACTGAGGCCAACAAACATTGCTTCACATTTTGTATTCAATGTCCTGTGACCTGATTCTCACAGTCAAGCACAGGACAATGAAAGAGTTCAGATTGAGGTTGAGAGCTCTGAAACTGGGAAGTAGATATTGTTTATCTCCAATTGTAAGGAAACTGAAGTTTCTGAAGAAATGTCATAGTGGAATCAAAACATTAACTGTTTCTCTCTCCAGAGATGCAGCCAGATCTGCTGAGTTTCTCACATTTTATTCAAATTTCCAGTATTTGCAGTAATTTGCTTTCATGAAACTGGCCATATCTGCTAAGATCAATTGTTTTATCATCAATTTACAAGATATATCTGTATTACTACAGAAGCTCTTACACAATTTTACATTATTTCTTACCCATCTCACTTGGCACCACTTTCAGTTGTGTATGAGTAGGTAATCCCCATCAACCCCTAAACACTGAGAACCTTGGCCAAGTGAGTGCTGACAGATCATGTCATGGTGATGTATGGTGACGAGCACACCTTGGCTCCAAAACCTGAACATAAAATCTCAGTTTTTGCTCCAATGTTGTACTGAGTGAGTGCCACACTGTTGAAAGTACTGTCTTTTTGATCCGGTCTGATACTGACACCTGCCTTCCCTCTCAGGAGGTGCAAAAGATTCCACTGCATTACTTTGCACAGAAGTAGGGGCTTCTTTCCAGTGTGCTGGCTGCTATTTACCCCAAGCAATGTCACTGCAGCAGCAATCAGATCATTACCATGCTGCTGTCTGTGGTATGCACATTAGCTGCTATGATCCTACATTACACGAAAGACTGCACTTCAAAAGATCTTGGCTTTGGGATTGTGTCGTGTCACTGGAAGGAGCTCAGTGAGACAAGGCAGGGTGGAGATGCAATGACACTGGGAAATATAGTGTTTGAAGCAGCCAGGAGATTCTAAGTTGACCTCAGTTTTAACAAAATGTGATACAACTATCGTGTCCTTTTATGTCCGTATTGATATCATAAACCAATAATAAGTTATAAATTAGATGAAGAGATATGACGCTTGATGGAGGCTTTATTTCTGATTAACTCCTAACTTGCTCAAAGGTACACCCAGCTATCTACTCTCTGCTTTCCGAGCTACATTTGCTCATGGTCAAGAAAAGTCTCGATTTTAAATTTCTCATCCATGCATTTAAATCCTTCCATGGCTTCATGCACCCTTATCTCTGTGAAGTAAGTCCTACAACTTGCCAATCTCTGTGTTCCCGGCATCTAATACATTTCCATTTTCACCATTTGAATTGAAGGCAGCTGGACATTGTAAGCTCTAAATTCAATCCTTATTTCTGCCTGCCCGTTCTCTTTCCTCCCTCAAGACCCCACTTAAAATCTTGATCAAAGCTCTTTGACTAAGCGTTCAGTCACCTGTCCTGATTTCTGAAGAAGGGTCTAGGCCCAAAACGTCAACTTTCTTGCTCCTATGATGCTGCTTGGCCTGCTGTGTTCATCCAGCTATACAACTTTTTATCTCAGTCACCTGTCCTAATAGCTTATTAAGAGGCACAGAGCCAAACTTTAATCTGATAATATTTCTGTGAAATGCCTTTGGATGATTTACTACATTAAATACAAGTTTTTGTTGTTTTTCATAGAGAATGAGAGAGTACCAAATCAGGAAGTCATGGTTAGATAATTACTTTCCCAGGTTCGGCCCCAAGAAGAAGAATAGGCAAATCAGTCTCAGTGCGAAACACACCCTGTCATGAGTATGCTTCAATCTGCCACAAAATTGACACAGCAACCCACATCTGACACAGTCTAAAAGGGGCAAGATATCATATCTAGTCTTCTGATAGTAGAATAAAACATTCCAATAAGGTGCAAATCATGTGGGGTTCTGACAGAGTAAATGAGGTGAAACTGCCCCTAGTGACTGGTGAGCTTCTACCCAGCAGAGACAGATGAAAGGTGGTTGGCAAAAAAACCAGATGGAGAATGAAGTTATGACCTGAAAGGTTTGTGAAAGCATATTCAACAGCACAGAAACTTCCAAAAGGGAACTGGATATAGATGCAAAGGCAAGTAAAGTTGCAGGGTTACGGGAAGAGGGTAGGTGGAGTAGGGCTAATTAGATAGCTCTATCACTGAGCTGGGATAGGCAAGATGAGCCTAATGGGTTCACATTATCGTAAAGTTCTGTGAGCCTGGCAGTCAGCTTACACACAGCAACGTCCTTCAAACTGCCACATCTTTTTCACCTTAAACGTTCCACTTATCTTCGATGGGGAGGCAATGGCCGAGTGGTATTAGCACAAGGCTATTAATCCAGAAACTCAGCCAACACTTGTGTGGACCCTGGGTTCAAATCCCATCAGGGCAGATTGTAGAATCTGAATTCAAGAACAAAAAGAGTTAACAATCTAATGATAACCATGAATCCATTGCCAATTGTCTGAAAAACCCATCCAGCTCACTAATGCCCTTGAGGCAAGGAAATCGGCCATCCTTATCTGGTCTGGCCTATGTGTGACTGCAGATCCACAACAATACGGTTGACTCTTAACTGCCCTCTGAGCACTTAGGCATGGGTATTAATTGCTTGCCTAGCTAGTGAAAACCACATCCTATGAGTGAATTAAAAAAAGACACAAGAGTTCTCATATCCCCTGGTTCTGTAGCTTTCTGCAGTCTTTCTGCATTTAAATAATATTTAACTCCTCTACTCTTCTTGCCAAAGTATGCGAAATAACTCCACAGATACCAGTATCCCATCATCAAGTTACCATTCATTTATACATGGAGAGTCCTTGACTCTGATTCAGCTCCTTCAGATTCAACTCTCAGAATGAACAAGAAGTCTGACACTCCTGTTCTTACCTGTCAGCGCCGGGGCTCCCTGACTGGACCAGATTAATGATAATCAGGGAACTCATATTCTATGAGTTCTACCTGGCTGACTTTGTTACAATCACTACAGTGCTTAACTTCACACAGTATGGACTCAATGCCTGTTATACAGCCTCACATGATTCTACTGATAGAATCAAAATGGCATTTGGGAAAATGATATTCAATAAAACTGGAAAAGAGAGGAGATAACTTTGAAAGAGGATGAAACAGAAAAAAATAACAAATTTGCATTAAGGGATGTTTGCAGAGGGGTAAACCATTTGCCAGGCACTCTACCTAGTCCACTGTCACTGTTTACATTAAAGGCTAGGTTTGATCAATTTTTAATTGATATTGAGTTTAAGAATCATAGAATACCTACAGTGTGGGAACAGGCCATTCAGCTAGCGAGTTTTGAGAAGATTTGTATCTCAGGTTGAGGTTCTGGATGTGAGTTTGCTCGCTGGGCTGGAAGGTTAGTTTTCAGACGTTTCGTCATCATTCTAGGTCACATCATCAGTGAGCCTCCGACGAAGCGCTGGTGTTGTGTCCCACTTTCTGTTTATCTGTTTAGGTTTCCTTGGGTGAACAGGAAATGACATCACCAATGCAGGAAATGACATCACCAACCCAAGGAAACCTGAACAGATAAATAGAAAGCGGGACACAACACCAGCGCTTCGTCGGAGGCTCACTGATGATGTGACCTAGAATGGTGACGAAACGTCTGAAAACTAACCTTCCAGCTCAGCGAGCAAACTTACATCCAGGCCATTCAGCCCACCGATTCTACACAGGCCCTCTGAAGAGCATCCCACCCAGACCCAAACCCTACCCTATCCCTGCAACACTGCATTTCCTATGGCTAATCTACGTAGCTTACAAATCCCGGGACACTATGGGGAACTTAGCATGATCAATTCACCTAATCTGCACATCTTTGGACTGTGGGAGGAAACCAGAGCGCCCAGAGGAAATCCACACAGATATGGGGAGCATGTACAAACTCCACATAGATATTCACCCAAGGGAGGAATCCAAACTGGGTCCCTGGCGCTGTGAGGTAGAGGTGCCAGCGAGCCACAAAAGAGTTGGGATAAGCAAGAAAGTGGAGTTAAGGTCACAATCAGGATAACAGTGATCTTACTGAATGGTGGAGTAGATGTGACATCACTAAAACATATTTTTCAGTCATATCACTTTACTGCTGGTGGCAAGCAGAGAGCACAAATTGACTACTGTCTTTTCTACATCACAACTTCAAATGTACACTGTGTTTGAGGGACTTTAAGACCTGCTGAGCCCCCAGAAATGAAAGGTGTTCATATCTTTGTTTCTTCTCCTCTCAAACGTCTTCGTTTATTAAATGTCATCACAAATGACCCTTGGACTACCTGGACAACAGCTGACGCCTGGACTGAAAAAAGGAGCAAGAAAAAAATTTAGGAGGCGGTGAAGGGGAAGAGTTAAATCAAAAGTAAGCTACACTTCCTACTCTCTGGATGGTCTGTTTTCTCAGCGCAGTGTTTTTGCACTGCCGTGTGCCAATTTGTTACAAAAATAATTATAAAAGAAAAACAAAGCATTTCAGCAGTCTTGCCTGGTCCAACCTGCATCACATCTGTACTCATTTATTGTGCAAGCACACTAACCTCCCAATGACCCGCCAGGGAAATAAGGACGTCACCTTACCTCGAGGTGAACTTCCCTGCTATCTTTGTTATGAGTAATATAATGCTGATTAAACACGGCTCCACGGCAACAGATGCATTTGTACAGTATTACTTCCTTTTACTGTGTGAATGAGAGAGAGAGAGCTGCCACTCTGCACATCTCTCCGAACTTTATGGTAGGTCAGACACAGTCTCAGATTAGATTAACTTTTGTGTATCCCGGATGATTCTCCCCTAGCCTGATAAGACCAAAGAAAGTGCAGTGCTGTGGCGTCTTTTGCGATATCAAGATCACCCCCCTCACCCCCAAAATGCTTTATCAATAAAGAATTACGTTCAAAGTGTAGTCACCGATGTGGCATCTGAAATGTGGCAACAAACCACTTATATAAAGCCAATATAATGATGGCTATAGATGTCAGGTTTTAGTTATTGGTTGAGGGATAAATATTGGCAAGACACCTAGGAAAATGACCTGCGATAATAAGGTGTGGAGCTGGATGAACACAGCAGGCCAAGTAGCATCGGAGGAGCAGGAAGGCTGACATTTCGGGCCTAGACCCTTCTTCAGAAATTCAGAAATGATTTCAGAAGAAAAGTCCAGAACCAAAATGTCAGCCTTCCTGCTCCTCCGATGCTCCTTGGCCTGCTGTGTTCATCGAGCTCTACACCTTATTATCTCAGATTCTCCAGCATCTACAGTTCCTACTGTCTCTCAGATATAACTGTGGAACTGGTCGTGATTTGAGATTGTGGTGATGCAATCCACATCAACTCTGAATTAATAATAATTCATAAGCTTTGATATTAGGGCTTTGGTTTAACCACACAGTATTCACTTGTACTTTTCCTTGTTCCTTTGTGCCTCCTCCCTCCATTTCTATTCCCTTTTCTTGTTGCAGACATGTAGCAATGTTCTGATACAAATGACTAGAACAAGATCAAAAGATATAGGAGACATAGGGAGGTAATGGCCTCATGCAAGTGTCGCTGGACTGTAAATCCAGAGACCCAAGTAATGTTCTGGGGACCCAGGTTCGAATCCTGCATGGCAGATGGTGGAATTTGAATCCAATAAATATCTGGAATTAAGAGTCTAATGATGACCATGACTCTATTGTCAGTTGTCAGGAAAACCCATCTGGTTCACTAATGCTCTTTAGGGAAGGAAACTGCCATCCTTACTTGATCTGGTCTACATATGACTCCAGGCCCACAGCAATATGACTGACTTTTACATGCCCTCTGGGCAATTACAGATGGCCAATAAATGCTGGCCTAGCCAGCAACGCCCTCATCCCTGAACAAATAATAAATAAAATTGGACCATTTGGCCCATCAAGTCTCTTCCACCATTCGATCATGACTGATGTATTTTGTAAACCCATTCTCTTGCCTTCTTCCTGTCTATCTCTGTCTTGAATACGCTTAAAATGCGCCTCCACAAACTTCTGCAGCAATGAATTCTACAGATTCACTACCCTCTGGCTGAAGAAATTTGTCCCCACCTCAGTTCTATCCCTCTGAGGCTATGTCCTTGGGTCCTAGTCTCTCCTACATCTTCTCCACATCCTATCCAGTCCTCTGGGTATTCTGTAAATTTCAATCTGACCCCCACCCGCTCCCCCCCCACCCCCATCATCCTTCTACACTCCAGTGAGTACAGACACAGAGTTTTCATCCACTCATATGTGACAAGTCCTTCATCCCCGGGTCATTCTTGTAAACATCCTCCGGTGCCCCTCCAACACCAGCACAGCCTTCTTTAGATACAAGGTCTAAAATTGCTCACAATATTTCAAACACAGCCTGAGCAGAGCCTTATACAATGAATGCTAACATTGCTTTGCTTTCCTAGTGCCAATGAACCTGCACGTTTACGTTAAGATTTCTGAAATCTTTACCTGTTTAGAAAATAGTCTATGCCTCTATTCTTCCTCCCAAAGTGCACAACATAACGCTTTGCCAGATTGTGTTCCATTTGCCACTTGCTTGTCCACCCTCCTAAGCCTGTGTCCAAGTCCTTGTGTCGGCTTCTTGCTTTCTCAACACTAGCTGTTCCTCCACTGATCTTTGTATCATTTACAAACTTTACAATAATGCCTTCAGTTCCTTCATCCAGATCGTTAATGTATCATCTGTTGCCATGCTCTTCCAAATACTCCACAATCTCATCTTTAATAATGGATTTCAAAATCTTACTAATGATTCAGATTAGGATAATTAGCCTTTAGTTTCCTGTGTTCTGCTCTCTCACTTATTAAACAGGGGCCTTACATTAGCCACTTTTCAATGCTCTTGGACCCTCACTGACTCCAGTGATTCCTGAAAGATCACCACCTATGCCTCCACAATTTCCTCGGCTATCCCCTTCAGAACTCTGAGGTATACTCCATCCGGTCCATTTATTTATTGCACCTATCACATGCCTCACAGCCGCCCTAAAGAACCTCACCACGATGACCACTTTGAAATTCAGCAACTGGTGTTGTGCAGTTAACTATTACATTTAAAGAAATTAAATTGTTCACAAATTTGAATTTAAGCAAATGTTACATTGAATAAAATGCATATAAATAGGCCATTTGTTCCGAGAAACCTTCCAATTTTTCCAAAAATCCTCCTATTTTTCTTGTCTAATTCTATCAGCATATTCTTTTCCCCCATCACGTTTATCTAGTTTTCCCTTAAATGCATCTGTACCATTTGTCTCAACTACTCCCTGTGGTAGCGAGAGCCACATTCTCACCATCTGTTTCACCTAAAAGTCCTGGTTGCTGTTTCCGGTGAATTTTATGTTCACACAAATTTGCACCAAAGAGAGCTACAAGTAAACATAGCCCACTCAATTTTTAAAATTCACTCATGGGATGTGGGTGTTGTTAGCTAGAGCAGCATTTATTGCTCTTCCCTAGATGCTCTTGAGAAAGTTGTGGTCACTCTCAGCTCACCCCTGAAATTCAGCTCTTTTGTCCATATTTGAACCAAAGTTCACATGAGTTCAGGAGCTGAGTGGCCCAAACAGAGCATCAGTGAGCATTCTCACAAAACAGGAATATGATCAGGGACTGATCTGTTTTTAGGAGTGTTGGTTGTTTGAGGTCAAAATATTGGAGATCTAAACTTCTTCACGTCATAGGCTCTCTACAGTTTACCTGAACAGGAGAATGGGGACTTTTGATTTAACTCAAATTGCCAAATCCAACTGCACATGCAGAAGGATCATCACTCAGCTCCCACCAACAAACCCCATCCAGTTTATTCCCCAACTTGTTTAACTGCATGATTCCTTTACATTCAGTTGGATGCGCAGTTGTTTAAAGGGGCTGATTTACGCACAACCTTTGCAGGAGCTTTTGGTCTGTGGCTCCGTTGCTTAGAAGGAACACTGAGCTCCCACCATTATTTTCTCTTTCATCACGGTGGCTCAGTGGTTAGCGCTGCAGCCTCACAGCGCCAGGGACCCAGGTTCAATTCCTGCCTCGGGCGACCGTCTGTGTGTAGTTTGCACATTCTCCCTGTGTCTGCGTGGGTTTCCTCCGGGTGCTCCGGTTTCCTCCCATAGTCCAAAGATGTGCAGGCTAGGTGGATAGGCCATACTAAATTGCCTGTAGTGTTCAGGGGTGTGTGGGTTATAGGGGGATGAGTCTGGGTCTGGGTGGGATGCTTCAAGGGGCAGTGTGGACTTGTTGAGCCAAAGGGGCGGTTTCCACACTGTAGCGAATCTAATCATCTCCCGTTACATTTTTTTGTACTTCGGAAAGGAAAAAAAAAGCAAAGAAAAAGGAAAAACCCAATTTCTTTTCAATACCGCTATGATTTTCTCCAAGGTTGTTGACAGCAATCCCAAAGTCTTTAATTCTTGGAAACATCTGATGGTGAAGCACTCCTTCAGTTAAATTTAGGGAATATTAGCACTCAGGTATACGCTCACATGTCTGGTAGTGGGCGTGTTGATGCAAAGATGCGAACCAAGCCAACACTACATCGTATCTGCAGCCTAAATTATTATTTAAAAAAATAATTTTATTGCCCTTGGAATACAATGTACCAAATTGATATTTGGGTGGTCTGCTGTGGCAAGAACTGGTGTTGAATCTGGTCAGTCAATTTAATGCAAAATGAGGGAATTCATTTCATGTCATCACCTTGACATAAAGCAGGCTTGTTGAAAAGGTGGTGTTACACTTACTTTCTTGGCCCTAATCCCATATTTAACCCAGGCATCATGGCAGAAGGAGCCTGCTTACCCAATCCAAGGTGCCAATGAGTTCTTCTTGAAATAATTATAGCAGGACTCTGTAACAGTCATACTAGTCAAGTTGAGCAGTGGTGCTTCGCGGTTTTTAGACAACCTTTGGCACGCAATAAATGGAATTTCATGAGTTTTATTTTTAAATGTATCTTTTTGAAGCACACACCCATGAGTGAGTGCAACCTTTCATGAGGTGGGGATGTTATGGCCTGCTAATTAACGTGAGTAACTGACGGCTGCATCTCGTCCCCCAAAAACTATTTGAGCGTGAGAATTCTCTGTCCTTTCAAGCCAAACCAGCCCAGGTTTGCCCTGCAGTCTCAAGAAACTTTGCATTAAACTGTTTGCAAGCAAAACGGAGGAGAAAAATCAGAGGCAGTGCTAAAAACAAGCCATAGAGTAGACCCTTAGAATTACTACAGAACACAGGAAGGTCATTTGGCTTGCTGTGTCAGTGTCCGTTCTCCGCAACAGCAAATAAACTAATCCTGCTCACTAGCACTATCTCTATAGCGCTGTGAATACTCCTGCCTCAACTTCTTATCCAATTCACTTTGAAACCCATGGCTGAATCAGCCCCCACCACTCTTTCTCACATCACTTGCTCTGTCATAAAAGTTATTCTCCATGATGCCTTTGGTTCTTTCGTCAATCTTTAAATCTGTGTCCACTGGTTCTTGACAATTTTACTAATGGGACATTTCTCCCTATCTCTTGTTTCAAGCTCTCATGATTGTGAATACATCCATAAAAATTTAATGAAAGCAACCCCATCTTCTCCAAATTGAAATCCCTCCTTCTGGAATCGTATCTTTCATCTTTTCGGTACCATCTCCAAAGCCTTCACATCCTTCCAAAGTGGAATGCCTAGAATGGAGTACAATTTCTTTCCTTCGCTTTTTGTGGGATGTAGGACTCACAGACAAGGCTAGAAATTGTTGCTTAGCTTTCATTGACCTTGCATCAAAGGCTCAGAGGACATTTTAAACAGTCAACTTCATTTCTGTGACTGTGGAGTCACATGTAGGCTAGACTAGGTAGGATTAGCAGATTTGCTTCATTAAGGGCCATTAGTGAACCTGATGTTCTTACATGATAGATTCACTATCATCATTACTGAGATCAACTTTGTAAATCTTTGAGATTTATTAATTTAACTATTTGAACTCATGTCTCCTAGCCACAGTAACCCAGGTCTTTGCATTACTAGTTGAGCTTGAGAACACTCATTATCCAGTGTTTTCTCAATATTTATCACAAATTCCTTGCTTTATATTTTGTGTACATGCTTATATAGTTCAGAATCTCAAATACCATTTTAACCATTTTCTCAAACTGCCTTAACCATTGTCAATCTTGTGCGTACACATGTTCACATTCTATTTGTCCTCCAACTCCTTTAGAATTGTATCCTGAATTGTGTATTGCTTTTTCTTGTACTCCTACTAAAATCTCACCTCATATTTTTTGCACTGAGTTTTATCTGCCATATGCCCACTGACTGATTCCACCAGCCAATGTGTTCTTTTCTTGAAGTCAATTGCCATCTTACTCACAGGTCACCCCACTGACTCATAATTCAACAGGATTACATAATATAGCAGGTGTAAAGTTTAAAATACTGCTGTACACCCAAGTCTGTGTTATTATCAAAGATCTAGAAAATCCATGGTTCCAGTACCAAAAAAGCAAAGAACCTTGGAAGCGAGAAATCGAAAACAAAGACTAATTGCTGGAGAAACTCAGCAAGTCTGGCAGCTTCTGTGGAGAGAGAAAGCAAAGTCAATGTCTTGAGTTCAGCCACCATTCTACAGACCTGAAACATTAACCCTGCTTTCCCTTAAAAGATGCTACCTGGCCAGTTGAGTTTCTCCAGCAATGCCTGTTTAGGATACAGTATCAATCCTGGGGCACACCACTATATACCTTGTTCCAGGCCAAAGAACAACCATTTGTCACTGCTCTCCTTTTTCTAATACTCTTTCGTCAACTTTCCACTGTCTCTTTTATTTCACAGGTTTTAGCTTTGCTCACAAGTTTATTATCTCTCTGTTATTGCAGCAAAAACCTGAAGAAACTTAATTAAATGTTGATTGCCTGTAAAATGCTGCCTTTTCTGAATTATATACATTTGTTGAAGTGATCGTTAATGGATGTGAGTTTGCTCGCTGAGATGGAAGGTTAGTTTTCAGATGTTTCGTCACCATTCTAGGTAACATCATCAGTGAGCCTTCGGTGAAGCGCTAGTGTTATGTCCCGCTTTCTATTTATCTGTTTAGGTTTCCTTGGGTTGGTGACGCCACCAACCCAAGGAAACCTAAATAGATAAATAGAAAGCGGGACATAACACCAGTGCTTCATTGGAGGCTCACTGATGATGTTACCTAGAATGGTGACGAAACGTCTGAAAACTAACCTTCCAGCTCAGCGAGCAAACTCACATCCAGAAACTCAACCTGAGCTACAAATCATCTCAAAACTCGCTAGTGATCATTAACGTCAGAGATAATGGGAACTGCAGATGCTGGAGAATCTGAGATAACAAAGTGTGGAGCTGGATGAACACAGCAGGCCAAGCAGCATCTCAGGAGCATAAAAGCTGACGTTTCAGGCCTAGACCCTTCATCAGAAAAGGGGGATGGGGAGACGATTCTTAAATGAATAGAGAGGGGAGGTGGGGGGGAGGCGGACCAAAGATGGACAGAGGAGGAGATAGGTGGAGAGGAGAGTATGGGGGTGCGGGGGGGGAAGGTAGGGAGAGGATAGGTCAGTCCAGGGAGGATGGACAGGTCAAGGGGGTGGGATGAGGTTAGTAGGTAGGAAATGGAGGTGCGGCTTGAGGTGGGAGGAGGGGATAGTTGAGAGGAAGAACAGGTTGGGCAGGCGGGGATGAGCTGGGCTGGATTTGGGATGCAGTGGGGGGAGGGGAGATTTTGAAGCTTGTGAAATCCACATTGATACATTGGGCTGCAGGGTTCCTAAGCGGAATATGAGTTGCTGTTCCTACAACCTACGGGTGGCATCATTATGGCAGCGCAGGAGGCCCAGGATGGACATGTCTTCTGAGGAATGGGAGGGGGAGTTGAAATGACTCGTGGCTGGGAGGTGCAGTTGTTTATTGCGAGCCGAGCGTAGGTGTTCTGCAAAGCGGTCCCCAAGCCTCCGCTTGGTTTCCCCAATGTAGAGGGAGCCACAATGGGTACAGCAAATGCGGTATACCACATTGGCAGATGTGCAGGTGAACATCTGCTTGATGTGGGAAGTTTTCTTGGGATGGGGGTGAGGGAGGAAGTGTGGGGGCAGGTGTAGCACTTCCTGCGGTTGCAGGGGAAAGTGCCGGGTGTGGTGGGGTTGGAGGGGAATGTGGAGCAGACAAGGGAGTAACGGAGAGAGTGGTCTCTCCGGAAGGCAGACAAGGGTGGGGTTGGAAAAATGTCTTTCGTGGCGGGGTCGAATTGTAGATGGCGGAAGTGTCGGAGGATGATGCGTTGTTTCTGGAGGTTGGTGGGGTGGTATGTGAGGACTAGGGGGATTCTCTTTTGGTGGTTATTGCAGGTTGGGGTGTGAGGGATGAGGTGCGGGAGACACATTTGAGGGCATTCTAGACCACTGAGTGGGGATGTTGCGGTCTTTGAAGAATGAGGACATCTGGATGTACGGGAGTGGAATGCCTCATCCTGGGAGCAGATGCAGCAGAGGCGAAGGAATTGGGAATAGGGGATGGAATTATTGCAGGAAGGTGGGTGGAAGGAGGTGTATTCCAGGCAGCTGTGGGAGTCGATGGGCTTGAAATGGACATCGGTTTGAGGGTGGTAGTCTGAGATGGAGACAGAAAGGTCCAGGAAGGTGAGGGATGTGTTGGAGATGGTCCAGGTGAACTTGAGGTGGGGGTGGAAGGTGTTGGTGAAGTGGATGAACTGTTCGAGCTCCTCTTGGGAGCTTTCCCTGCTTCAAAATCTCCCCTCCCCCTACACTGCATCCCAAAACCAGCCCAGCTCATCACCGCCTGCCTAACCTGTTCTTCCTCTCACCTATTCCCTCCTCCCACCTCAAACCGCACCTCCATTTCCTACCTACTAACCTCATCCCCCCACCTTGACCTGTCCGTCCTACCCGGACTGACTATCCCATCCCTACCTTCCCCCTCCATACTCTTCTCTCCACCTATCTTCTCCTCCATCCATCTTCGGTCCGCCTCCCCCTCTCTCCCTATTTATTTCAGAATCCTTTCCCAATCCTCCTTTTCTGATGAAGGGTCCAGGCTCGAAACATCAGCTTTTGTGCTCCTAAGATGCTGCTTGGCCTGCTGTGTTCATCCAGCTCCACACTTTGTTGATTGTTAATGTGTCCATTTTAAATGCATTGCCTGTGCCTGTAATTGCTTGGTTTATCGTCACACCTATTTGTAAATAAATCTTGGCCTCCTCTATTAGTCCCCAGTATTACAGATATCAGTCTTCAGCCAATTTGATTCACTCCACATCATATCACTAAATGGGTGGAGATACTGGATACTGCAAAGGCAATGGGCCCTAACAACATTCCGGCAAAAATGCAAAAGGCTTGTGCTCCTGAACTTGCTGCTCCCCCAGCCAAGCTGGTCCAGTACCGTAACAACACTGGCATCTACCCGACAATGTGGAAAATTGCCCAGATATGTTGTGTACATCAAAAAAGGACAAATCCACCCCACCCAATTATTGCCTCATCAGTCTTCTCTCAATCACCAGGAAAGTGACAGAAGGTGATACCAACAATGCTTTCAAGTGGCACCGGCTCAACAATTACCTGCTCAGTGATGCCTAGCTTGGGTTCCTCCAAGGCCACTCAGCTCCTGACCTCATTTCACCCTTGGTTCCAACATGACTAAAGAGCTGAATTGGGCAATCTCTCTGCTGTTTGGAGTCACATCTGGCACACAGGAAGATAGTTGTGGTTAGTGGAGGTCAGTCATCTGAGCTCCAGGACATCTCTGCAGGAGTTCCTCAGGGCACTGTCCTCGGCTCAACTATCTTCAGCTACTTCAACAATGGCCTTCCCTCCAGCATAAGGCCAGAAGTGGGGATGTTTGCCGATGACTGCACAATGCTCAGTACCATCTGCGACTCCTCAGACACTTAAGCTTCCATGTTCAAATGTAACAAGATGTGGAAAATATCCAGTCTTGGACTGAAGAGTGGCAAGTAACATTTGTGCAAAACAAATGCCCGGTTATGACATCACCAATAGGGGACGATCTAACCACCGTCCTTTCACTTTCAATGGTGTTACAATGACTGAATCCCTTACTATCAACATCCTGGGGGGTTATCATTGACCAGAAATTCAAGTAGGTTCACCACATAAACACAGTGGCTACACAAGCAGGTCAGAGGCTAGGAATATTGTGGTAAGTAACTCCGCTGCTGACTTCCCAAAGCCTGTCCACCATCTACAAGGTACAAGTCAGGAGTGTGATGGAATACTCCCCAATTGTCTGGATGGGTACAGCCCCAACAACACTCAAGAAGCTCGACACCATCCAGGGTAAAGCAGCCACTTGACTGGCACCACATCCACAAGCATCCACTGCCTCCCCCATCGATGCTCAGCAGCAGCAGTGTGTACTAGCTACAAGATACACTGCAGACATTCACCAAAAATCTTCAACCATCACCTTCAGCATTATTGGGGAGGAGTGGTGAATTGTGCCAGCAAGGTGAGTTGTGAGGAAGGCCTGTGAGGAGGCTGGTGTATAATATGGTTTCAGTTGACGATGCAGTGCTTTGATACTCCACTCCATTGACGTTGAGGTGCACTTCTGATCAGGCTTTATGCTGCAATAAACAGATAATGGAAAGGTGTAGGAGAAACAGGGTGGTGGTGACGGGAGATTTTAATTTTCCCAACATTGATGGGATTCAGTCAGTGTCAGGGGTCAAGGCAGAGCAGAATTTGTAAGGTGTGTCCAGGAGGGTTTTCTAGAGCAGTATGTATGTAGTCCAACTCGGGAAGGGGCCATACTGGACCTGGTGCTGGGGAATGAGCCCGGCCAGGTGGTTGATATTACAGTAGGGGATTACTTTGGAAATAGCAACCACAATTCCGTAAGTTTTACAATACTCATGGACATGGATGGGAGTGGTCCTAAAGGAAGAGTACTAAACTGGGGGAAGGCCAACTATACCAAGATTTGGCAGAATCTCAGGAATGTAGATTGGGAGAAACTGTTTGAAGGTCAATCCACATTTGATATGTGGGAGGCTTTTAAGGAGAGGTTGATTAGTGTGCAGGAGAGACATGTTCCCGTGAAAATGAGGAATAGAAATGGCAAGATTAAGGAACCATGGATGACAGGTGAAATTGTGAGACGAGCCAAGAGGAAAAAGGAAGCATACATGAGGTCTAGGCGACTGAAGACAGACGAAGCTTTGCGAGAATATCGGGAATGTAGAGCAAATCTGAAACGAGGGATTAAGAGGGCTAAGAGAGGACATGAGATATTGCTGGCAAACATGGTTAAGGAAAATCCCAAAGCCTTTTATTCATCTATAAAGAGCAAGCGGGTAACTAGAGAAAGGATTAGCCCACTTAAGGACAAAGAAGGAAAGTTATGCGCTAAGTCAGAGAAAATGGGTGACATTCTTAACGAGTATTTTGCATCGGTATTCACCATGACAGATGTTGAAGTTAGGGATAGATGTTTGCTTACTCTAGGTCAAGTTGACATAAGGAAAGAGGAAGTGTTCGGTATCCTGAAAGACATTAAGGTGGACGAATCCCCAGGTCCAGATGGGATCTATCCCAGGTTCCTCAGGGAAGCGAGGGGGGAAATAGCTGGGGGCTTAACAGATATCTCTGCAGCATCCTGAGACACGGGTGAGGTCCTGGAGGACTGGAGACTTGCCAATGTTGTCCCCTTGTTTAAGAAGGGCAGCAAGGATAATCTAGGTAATTATTGACTGGTGAGCCCGACGTCAGTGGTAGGGAACCTACTGGAGAAGATACTGAGGGATAGGATCTATTCCCATTTGGAAGAAAATGGGCTTATCAGTGATGGGTAACATGGTTTTGTGCAGGGAAGGTCATGTCTTACCAACTTAACAGAATTCTTTGAGGACGTGACAAAGTTTATTGATGAGGGAAAGGCTGTAGATGTCATATACATGGACTTCAGTAAGGCGTTTGATAAGGTTCCTCATGGCAGGCTGATGGAGAAAGTGAAGTCACACGGGGTCCAGGGTGTGCTAGCTAGATGGATAAAAAACTGGCTGGGCAACAGGAGACAGAGAGTACTAGTAGAAGGGAGTTTCTCAAATTGGAGACCTGTGACCAGTGGTGTTCCACAGGGATCTGTGCTGGGACCACTGTTGTTTGTGATATATGTAAATGATTTGGAGGAAGGTATAGATGGTCTGATCAGCAAGTTTGCAGATGACACTAAGATTGTTGGAGTAGCAGATAGTGAAGGGGACTGTCAGAGATTACAGCAGAATATAGATAGACTGGAGAGTTGGGCAGATAAATGGCAGATGGAGTTCAATCTGGGCAAATGCAGGTGATGCATTTTGAAGATCAAATTCAAGGGCGAACTATACAGTAAATGGAAAAGTCCTAGGGAAAATTGATGAACAGAGAGATCTGGGTGTTCAGGTCCATTGTTCCCTGAAGGTGACAACGCAGGTCAATAGGGTGGTCAAGAAGGCATATGGCATGCTTTCCTTCATTGGGCGGGGTATTGAGTACAAGAGTTGGCAGGTCATGTTGCAGTTGTATAGGACTTTGCTTCGCCCACATTTGGAGTACTGTGTACAGTTCTGGTCACCACATTACCAAAAGGATGTGGATGCTTCGGAGAGGGTGCAGAGGAGGTTCACCAGGATGTTGCCTGGTATGGAGGGTGCTAGCTATGAAGAGAGGTTGAGTAGATTAGGATTATTTTCATTAGAAAGATGGAGATTGAGGGGCGACCTGATTAAGGTCTACAAAATCATGAGGGGTATAGATAGGGTGGATGGCAAAAAGCTTTTCCCCAGAGTGGGGGACTCAATTACTAGGGGTCATGAGTTCAAAGTGAGAGGAGGAAAGTTTAAGGGAGATATGCGTGGAAAGTTCTTTACACAGAGGATGGGTGGTGCCTGGAACGCGTTGCCACCGGAGGTGGTAGACGCAGACATGTTAGCGTCTTTTAAGATATATTTGGACAGGTACATGGATGGGCAGGGAGTAAATGGACACAGACTGTTAGAAAATAGATGACAGGTTAGACAGAGGATCTTGATCGGCGCAGGCTTGGAGGGCTGAAGGGCCTGTTTCTGTGCTGTAATTTTCTTTGTTCTTTGTTCCAAACCCACGACCATTAGTTCTAGATTCCTCCACAAGGGGAAAACACCCTGTTCGCATGAATCAGTCAAGTGGGTCTTCTCTGAAATGCTTCCAATGCAAACACACCCCTCCATAAATAAGTAGACCAAAACCTTGCACAAAACTCTCGGTGGTATTCTAGTAGTGCCCTGTACAGTTACAAGACTCCCTACTTTTATACTCTATCCTCCTTGTAAAAAATGACATACACTGTTTGAATTCCTAATTACTTGCCCACCCCGTGCCTAAGGAGGATTTGACGATTATAGCCCTCATCTCTGTCAATGTCAACCCTTACTCCCCACAGCTACCTCGGATCTAAACCATCCAGCCCTGGTGACTCACCCACTTTAATTACGGACGGTCTTCCCCTTACTTATCACACATTTGAAGTGTGATCCTCCAGATATATTTTGATTCAGGGTTGATAATGTTGTGGTAAAATCAGCAAGCTCTGGAAACACTCTGCATGCAGAATTTATGTTCAGTTCAGAACCATGTCTGGAAGCTAACCAATGTAGAGAGGGTTCATCGAGATTAAGGCCCATCTACTAGATATTTTAATTATTGGATATTCCCTGCAGAATTCCCACCCCCATGAGAGCAGCAATCAACTGGAAGTAGTGCCTGCTGGTCATGCGCCCACCACAGACTCAGGATTCATGAGGGGCCCAGATCACAGGTTTAGATTATGGTAAGGGTCAGGCGAGTACATCAGAATGAAAATGCAGGGGTGTGACGGTCTCAAATTGCATGTGGCGGGGAATGCTATCCAGGAACTTTCCATAGCAGCTGCTGGAATTAAATATCAATTAATATGTTCGATTGATTAGGGAAAAGAAATCTAGAATATCTCACTAATGGTGCCATGACACTATTGATTGCTGTAAAAGCCCATCTGGTTCACTAATGTCTGTTAGAGAAGGACATCTTACCTGGATTGGCCTCCACGTGAGTGCTAAGCAAGCCACACAGCAGGAAATTCAAAATATAATGAAACTAAATGGATCACTCAGTATTGACTAGACACTGGAAATGACAAGGGTACATCTAGCTCTCTTGATTCCGCAGAGTTTGTCTTGCTGATATCTGGTGGCTTCTGCAACCCACCATAGTCTCACAAAGTGATACCCATGGAAACGTATCTCAAAGACAATATCTCAAATACCACCCAGCACCACCCGCGGTGTGTTTAATTCTTCCTCCGGTTCAGACCCCTTATAGGTGGCAACACAGTGATATACAGTTGGGATCTATGAGATCTCATGACAACAGATCAAACATAGGCAAAGGAATTTCCTGCTGAATTACTACCTACACATATCAACTTTAGCTGATAAGTATTCTGAGGTAGACAAGAGGAGGCTGGAAGAACACAGCCTGCCAGGCAACATCAGGAGGAAAGGAGAAAGGAGCTGTCAACATTTTAGGTACAACCCTTCTTCAGGATTGGAGTCTGGCTTGCTGTGTTCTCCCAGCCTCCTGTTTGTCTCCCTTGGATTCCAGCATCTGCAGTTTTTTTTTGTCTTCAGCCAAGATTTACCACTGCGAAGTCTCTTCAAAGGATGCCCACTTTGAAGAAGTTCAAGCCCTGAAGTAGGGCTTATACCTGAAACGTTGACTGCTCTTTTCCTTCAGATGCTGCCTGGCTGGCTGTGTTCTTCAAGCTTCTTGTTTGTCTCCTTTGGATTCTATAGTTCTGCTTGTCTCTGAATAAGTACTCTATGCTGAACACCACTTGGAGGAAGCACTGAAGGTGACAAGGGCACAGTATGGACTCTGGATTTGGAGTTTCAATTTCCATCACTAGGAGTGATCGAAGTAGTTGGCCTCTAGAGCATACAGTGGCTAGACTGGTCTATGGCAGGCAGTGGGAGAATCAACGCGGGAACAAAACATACTTGTTCTTGTGCTCAACGATTTACCTTTCACTGTCAGTGCCATGCAAAGCACTGGAGGATATCCATGATGCATGGCACAAACCACAGCATCAAATGGGATGCGTTCAGACCAGAACAAGCAAATCAAAACTGAGAATAAGACAGGATTCAGCTGTGAAGCTGTGACTGGGCTTGAATGAGGTATTAAATAGCTGTTGGTGTCCATTGGAAGTGAGAAAAATCAGGTTTCTTCACTCTGTAGCTATACAATTAAAAGCAAAAAATACTGAACTCAACAGGCCAGGGCTCCTCTGGTTCATCTTCTACCAATTTGTAGTTGTGATACAATGCCTGTAAAGGAGTTCTTGTCTCACCAGCAATCCATCTCTATCAGTGAGTCTACAGCAGGCCCAGACATGAAGTGAAACAGCCCCATGGTGAAGAATTTTGGGAGTTACAGGCCCATGGTTACCTATTCCTGCCAGGCTCTTAGAGTCAACATTTGCCTGAAATTACTCAGATATTATGATCCAGAATTTCTGAAAGAAATTGATCAAATATGCAGCTGAACGAATTGACGCTAATTGCTCCCAACCTCTCTCCCCAGGGAACCTGTTTTATATATATTGCCCATTGATAAATAATTTTCCATGCTTATTAGCTTTGAACTTAGCAACACCCAACCCCGCCACATGCAAATCATATCCTCTGGTATAAAAAAACAAGTCAAGATGGGTAGGATTGAGGCAACTTATTGATGGAAAGGAAACAATGCTTAGTAAAGGTGGAAATGCCCAGGTGGTGAACTTCTGTTGACAACCTGAGTTGTTCAGCACACTACAAAGCTGAATACCAACTCACTTACAAAGATGCTTCGCTGGAAATAATGTTGCCAGGAAAGAATTTCAACTATGCGCAAACGCGGGGAGTCTAATGCCATGTCATCACAACCTTTGGAAACTCTTTTGTAAGTACAATCTTGTAGCTGTGAGCCAACATGAAACAGGACAATAACTCAACGACAGCACTGGCCTTTCCATGACCTTCTCTCTACACCCTGAGCCCTCCCCCAGCCTACAGGTGATAACTGCAGTTCATAGCCCTAGCTATCAGCTGCCTGATCTTGAGACTACTGAACTTTCACTGCACCTAAATTGCAGTTACATTTTTAAAATATGCATCATTATATTGATGTGTCTAATCAGGAACAGTGTTGTATAAATAAACCAAACAAGCATTGAGACTGCAGTCAGGCTGTACATGTTTGCTAAATGAATCAACTTTTCCTATTGAAGAGCAGTCAAAAAGAGGTTTTCAGTCATGACTAGTCCTTACCTATGTGAGGTTATGGGATGTGATACCTCACTAACACAATCGCTATATGCATGGATCAATGTACATACCCGAAACGTTAACTCTGTTTTCTCCTCCACATATGCTGCCAGACCTGCCGGGTTTTTCCAGCAACTTTGTTTTTGTTCCTGTATATACTATGTTCAAACATTGAGGAAAGGAATGGGTCGATTTTTCACTATCAGCTGGGAAGCATTTACCCTTGTTTGCATACTGTACATTTACATCCAAACAAAACCAGTGACTAGTTCAATGGGCACTGATTCAAGCAACAGCATATCACCACCTCCATGCTTCCCGTCAACAACTTACAATAGCTGGGTGTGAGGAAGCAAAAAACAATATTAGGGTGTTTACGACATTGATAGGGAGGGATAAACCAAGGTGAATTGTCAAAAATATTAATGATTCAACTACAATGTCAGTTATCAGGCTGGCTAGCAAGACAACAAAGTTCTGGATTACACAGAGCACGGTTTTTCAAGGTGAGAGCCAGGACTCCAAGTGGGATCATGACCTGAAAGCTTGGGATCACAGGCTTCAAGGTAGCAATGGACGCTGTGGAGCTCCACTCTCCCCTATCTCACGTCTTTTCTCATCTGTTCCCTGCACTCGCAGGACTTCTGTCCTCCCTTCTGCTCTGACTATTCTCACTGTGGGGGTGTGATGATAATTTCCTAGCCTTGAGACGGGGTCACAATGGGAAAAGGTTTGGGAAGTAATGATCTAGAATGCGCAGACACGGTCAACTGGCACAACTGGTCCTTGCCAGTGGTTATGCTCCACACAATCCTCCCTTTACACGACTCCACTCAACCTGGTCAGCATAACCTTCAATTCCTTTCTCACTGACGCTTTGATCTTGCTTCCCTTATATATATCTTAAGCCCACTCTCTTACATATGTGCATTCAACCATTGCACAAGTTTATCTGTTTCATAGATAACACAGTGTGGAGCTGGATGAACACAGCAGGCCAGGCAGCATCAGAGGGGCAGGAAAGCTGATGTTTTGGATCGGGGCCCATTTCTGAAGAAGGGTCCTGACCTGAAACGGCATCGAGTTCCGGAACCAAGAGGTTCTGCTGCCGCTATACAAAACTCTGGTGCGGCCGCACTTGGAGTATTGTGTACAGTTCTGGTCACCGCATTATAAGAAGGATGTGGAAACTTTGGAAAGGGTGCAGAGGAGATTTACTAGGATGTTGCCTGGTATGGAGGGAAGGTCTTGCGAGGAAAGGCTGAGGGACTTGAGGCTGTTTTCATTAGAGAGAAGAAGGTTGAGAGGTGACTTAATTGAAACATATAAAATAATCAGAGGGTTAGATAGGTTGGATAGGGAGAGCCTTTTTCCTAGGATGGTGACGGCAAGCACGAGGGGGCACAGCTTTAAATTGAGGGGTGAAAGATATAGGACAGATGTCAGAGGTAGTTTCTTTACTCAGAGAGTAGTAAGGGAATGGAACGCTTTGCCTGCAATGGTAGTAGATTCGCCAGCTTTAGGTACATTTAAGTCGTCATTGGATAAGCATATGGACGTACATGGAATAGTGTAGGTTAGATGGGCTTGAGATCGGTATGACAGGTCGGCACAACATCGACGGCCGAAGGGCCTGTACTGTGCTCTAATGTTCTATGTTCTTTCCTTCTCCTCTGATGCTGCCTGGCCTGCTGTGTTCCTCCAATTCCACACTGTGTTATCTCTGACTCCAGCATCGACAGTTCTTACTCTCTCTGTGTCTGTTTCATAAACTGTTTTGGAAGATGGTAGCTTGATGATAATGCCACTAGACTAGCGATTCAGAAACTTGAAAGAGTTCAAATTCTACTATGCCAGTTGGTGAAATTTAAATTGAATCAATAACTTCTGGAATTGAAAACTAGTCTCAGTAATGGCGACCATGAAACAACCAATGATTATTGTAAAAATCATCTGATTCACTAATGTCCTATAGGGAAGGATATCTGCTGTCATTATTTGGTCTCTTCTATGTGTGGCTCCAAGTCTGAAGTAATATAGTTGATTCTCAAATGCCCTCTGAGACAGCCTAGTGCCCTCAAACTGAGTGGCTTGTCAAGAGAAGGACAACAGATGCAGGCTTTGCCAACAATGACCACATCCAACAGAAGAAATGAATTTTGGAAAAACAGATTTCTGGAGCTTCTGAGCTTCTCACAGCCTGGGCGAGTGAGTGAGTTAATGTGGGTTTGAAAATTTTTCCAGTTTCTAGAGGGAGAAAAAAAAAAGCTAAAAATGCCCCGTGGTTGCTTTTGAAATTAAACCAGGAAATGTTGGTAATTTACAACAGGTCTTGAAGGTCAAAATTCCAGGTAAAGCCTTAAATCCTGATTATGGGTTACATCCAAAACATCCACCTGCCTTTTCTCTGACAGACATGCAATGGTTCTCCTGCATATTTTGGTTTAATTTCAGAGGTGTTGCTAAAATGAGATTTTTAAAGACAATTTTAAGACAGGCCAGACTGAAGGGAGTTTGTGAAAGAACAGTCATACCACTGATTCGGATTTGGCTTCACTGATCTAAACAGAACTGAGTGTGGACACTATCTTCAGTGTTAGGCCTCTTACCACTCGTGGTACCGCTCCCAGTTTAACTTGGTACTTTAAAAAAATACACATATGCAGTACAGGAATCATTTACTAGTGCTAAAAAGTATGTTTTTAAGAAAAGAGAAACACTGAAGCTGTATACAATGACCTGCAGCCACAAATATATGAGCAGCTTCCAATCTTCCTTCCTTATTGAGCAATTCAACTCTGAGTGACCTCAAGATTTGTTTACTTACAGTACTGAATTTCATAGCACAGAAGATGAACATTTGACCTCTTTGTGACGGCGCTTTCAAAGACCTATCTGGTTAGTCCAAGCCATTGCTGTTTCCTCATTCCCTTTCACATACAATGCAAACTACAATGGATTCTGCCACTATAAGCAATTCTGGTTGGGTAGTCAACTTTCTCTGTTAAGAGTTCTTATAACCACTCTTGCTCCTTGGGGGATGAACTTAAAATGGTACCACTTTTTACAATGCTTTTCCCTGTCCACCTTATTAAAATTCTTCATTAGACTACAGCCACACAGTGTGAAACAACTTCCAAATTTCTTGTGATTATAATATGTCATGGGAGATTCAGTTCTTTTCTTTAGAACCAGATAGGTTTAGTGCAGCTCGAGGCCAATAAGCCCGTTATTAAGTCTTTGCTAAAACAATCCAAATACCCCTACTCACAGCTCACATAGCTCTTATTTTCTCTGCTTTAAGGATGTCTCTTTGTAGTCAAGTCATACACTTGTAAACAAATAGGTCAAACAAAGTGTGGAGCTGGATGGACACAGCAGGCCAAGCAGCATCTTAGGAGCACAAAAGCTGACGTTTCAGGCCTAGACCTTCCATCAGAAAAGGGGGATGGGGAGAGGATTCTGAAATAAATAGGGAGAGAGGGGGAGGCGGGCTGAAGATGGATAGAGGAGAAGATAGGTGGGGAGGAAAATATAGGTGGGGAGGTAGGGAGGGGATATGTCAGTCCGGGGAGGACGGACAGGTCAAAGGGGCGGGATGATTTAGTAGGTAGGATATGGAGGTGCGGCTTGAGGTGGGAGGAGGGGATAGGTGAGAGGAAGAACAGGTTAGGGAGGCGGGGATGAGCTGGTTTGGTTTTGGGATGCGGTCGAGGGAGGGGAGATTTTGAAGCTTGTGAAATCCACATTGATACCATTGGGTTGCAGGGTTCCCAAGCGGAATATGAGTTGCTGTTCCTACAACCTACGGGTGGCATCATTATGGCACTGCAGGAGGCCCGGGATGGGCATGTCGTCTAAGGAATGGGAGGGGGAATTAAAATGGTTCGTGACTGGGAGGTGCAGTTGTTTATTGTGAACCGAGCGGAGGTGTTCTGCAAAACGGTCCCCAAGCCTCCGCTTGGTTTCCCCAATGTAGAGGTAGCCACAACAGGTACAGCGGATGCAGTATACCACATTGCCAGATGTGCAGGTGAACATTTGCTTCAAGTGTAAAGTCATCTTGGGGCCTGGGATGGGGTGAGGGAGGAGGTGTGGGGGCAGGTGCGTTGCAGGGGAAAGTGCTGGGTGTGGTGGGGTTGTGGAGTGGGAGTGGAGTGTGGAGCGGACAAGGGAGTCATGGAGAGAGCGGTCTCTCCAGAAGGCAGACAAGGGTGGAGATGTGGGGAAGCCAAGCAGAGGCTTGGGGACCGTTCTGCAGAACACCTACGCTCGGTTCACAATAAACAACTGCACCTCCCAGTCGCGAACCATTTTAACACCCACTCCCATTCCTTAGATGACATGTCCATCCCGGGCCTCCTGCAGTGCCACAATGATGCCACCCGAAGGTTGCAGGAGCAGCAACTCATATTCTGCTCGGGAACCCTGCAGCCCAATGGTATCAATGTGGAATTCATCAGCTTCAAAATCTCCCCTCCCCCCACTGCATCCCAAAACCAGCCCAGCTCGTCCCCACCTCCCTAACCTGTTCTTCCTCTCACCTATCCTCTCCTCCCACCTCAAGCTGCACCTCCATCTCCTACCTACTAACCTCATCCCGCCCTCTTGACCTATCCGTCCTCCCCGGACCGACCTATCCCCTCCCCACCTCCCCACCTATACTCTTCTCTCCATCTTCGGTCCGCCTCCCTCCCTCTCCATACTTATTTCAGAATCCTCTCCCCATCCCCCTCTCTGATGAAGGGTCTAGGCCCGAAACGTCAGCTTTTGTGCTCCGAAGGTGCTGCTTGGCCTGCTGTGTTCATGCAGCTCCACACTTTGTTATCTCGGATTCTCTAGCATCTGCAGTTCCCATTGTCTCAGGTCACACATACAACTATCTATGTCATTTTTATAAAGAGAAGAAGGCCCAGAAGCTGATCTATGACTGATTTGTTTTGAAGCACTGCAGCTGAGAAATTGTATTCCTTCCAGAATGTTAACAGACATAATGTGCTTTCACTGGAATAGCTTAGAAATGTTCAGAGTGTTGAATTATAGACACATGCTGCATGGAGTTGACTTGTACATTCTTGAGTGCGAAAGATTGAGGGGTGATCTGATTGAGGTCTTGGAAGTATTATAAGGATTTGACAGAATTGCTAAAGAGAAACCATTTTCTTTCAGAGTAGGGGAGGGGAAACCCTACATGTGGGACACTATCATACAACAAGTCAAGGTGGCACTAAATACAGGATGTACCTCTGTCACTCACAAAGACTAACTATTTGAGGGTGACTTTTGACCTCGAATGTCCAAGCAACCTTATCATGGCATAGGTCAGCATGTTCAGATTAGGAGTAACAATTAACTTACATATGGGATAATTCAACTGATAGAAAAATGGATGCGGAACTTGGTAAAATTATTCACGATCCCCAAACCTTAATTATATTGAAGCCCGATGCTGAGCCTAAGAAATGGACAACAGCTTTTAAGTTATAAGGGTCAGCTAAGTCCAAATATAAGAATCATTCATTCAATATTACAGAGCTTATATTTGTAATTCACTGTCTGTTTTTATTCATTTACAGGATGTGGGTATCGCTGGCTGGGCCACTACTTATTGCCCATTTCTAGTAGCCCTTGAGAAGGTTATGGTGAGCTGCCATCTTCTGCCATTACAGCTGTAGGTGGACTCACAATGCCATTAGGGACGGAGTTCCACAATTTTGATCCAGTGTCACAGAAGTAATGGCAACATATGATGGGAGGTGATGGCCTAGTGGTATTATCGCTCAACTGCTAAATCCAGAGACCCAGGTAATGTTCTGGGGACCCAGTTTGAATCCCACCATGGTGGAATTTGAATTCAATAAAATATCTGGAATTAAGAATCTAATGATGACCATTAATCCATTGTCGATTGTTGGAAAAACCCATCTGGTTCACTAATGTCTTTTAGGGAAGGAAATCTGCTATCCTTACCTGATCTGGCCTACGTGTGACTCCAGACCCACTGCAATGTTGCTGACTCTTAACTGCCCTCTGAGCAATAAATGCTGACTAGCAGTGACACCCTCATCTCATGAATGAATAAAGGAAAAAAAATTCCACGTAAGGATGGAGAGTGGCTTGGAGAATAGCTTGCAGGTGAATGCGTTCTCATGTTTTGCCCTTCAAGGTGGTAGTGGCTGTGGGTTTGAAAAATGCTATCTAAGGAGCCTTGGCGAATGTCTGCAGTGTACCTTGGAAATGGTACACACTGTGGCTGCTGAGCATTGGTGGTGGGGGAAGGTGATGCTTGTAGATGTGGTGCCAATCAAATGGGCTGCTTTGTCCTGGATGGTGTCAAGTTTCTTGAGTGTTGTTGAGGCTGCCCCCATTCAGGCAAGTGGGGAGTGTCCCATCACAATCCTGACTTGTGCCTTGTAGGTGGCGGACAGGCTTTGGGGAGTCAGGAGGTGAGTTACTTGTTGTAGTAGACCTAGCCACCGATCTGCTCTTGTAGACACTCTATTTTCTTGCACTAGGTTAATTGAACTGAATAACTCCAAAGAAGACAAAAGAACACTATTCACATCCAACAGATTTCATTTTCACAAAGAATGCGTTACCTTCTGGAATTAGCTGGGTGTCTGGATATTTTAGATTTCCAGCATCCATAGCATTTTGCTTTTATGTGAAATTGGGGGCAGCCCAGAGAAGGTTCACTAGTTTACTCCTGCATGTGGATTTTCTTATGAGGAGAACTTTGAGTATGTTGGGCCTGTACAGGGTAAAGGGTAGATGTAGAAAGGTTGTTTCTCCTTTCGTGACAGATGGCATAATCTCAGATTAAGAAGACAGGGATAAAGATCAGCCATGATCCCACTGAATGGTTGAGCAGGCTATGTGGGTTGAATGGCCAACTTTCTGCTCCAACATCATATAGTTTTAAGCCAATATAAGTCATGTTAAGTCAATATTATTTCAAATGCACAGTTCTTTCTTGAGCGTTTTCCCTGTCTGGTTAATGACCTGAAGCTGTAAGAGTGAGAAAAGAATCTATTTATTAAGAGATAGTAAGAACTGCTGATGCTGGAGTCAGAGATAACATAAATCGATAACACAGTGTAGAGCTGGAGGAACACAGCAGGCCAGGCAGCATCAGGGCAGCAGGAAAGCTGACGTTTCGGGTCAGGACCCTTCTTCCTCCAGCTCCACACTGTGCTATCGATTTATTAAGAACTACCATTTCAGTGAAGATGCTTGAAGACAAGCAACCTGCCCTGAAACCATGTTTCAAATTTTGATAATTGTGCCAAATTGTGCCAGTAGCTGAGAAAATCAATCAACAGAAAATTTAGAACACACTCACACAAAAGACCGTGGATGCTGGAAACTATAGCTTTCAGGACTACAATGAATAGATTTTTATAAAGTAATGCTATCAAGCAATACGGAGCATAAATTGACAACCGAATTTGAGCTACTGATCAACCATTATTTGAATACTGGAAAAACTGAAAGGAGTGAATGTTTCCCTATGTTCCTAACATTCCCCGCTTTAAGCAAAATACCTTCCTCCTCACTTGGAACTTTGTGTAGTCTTAACACCAAACTTGCATCATTCTGCATGTAATCTTAAACTTGATGGATAGTATAATCCTCATGCAAAGACCCCCAAAACCACAGGAATAGCTCCCATTTCACTGCTTGGGGATGTGCTAAAATGCCAGCAGCAGTGGAAACTGAGAGTTGAAGCAGGCATTCATGTCTGGGTGGATTGTTCTGTCGTGCCAAATTTCATTAGTTGCTTGTTAAAGTGTCCGAGGCTGGTAATCCAGCTGATTTATGGATCTAGTGACAGACGGGAGTGTCCAGGTCAGAAGGGGAAGGGTGTGTTCCAGGAAGGCTCCAGTGTTTGTCCAATTGCTCCATGTTATGACAGAGGTGCAATATTAAAAGTATTAAACTGGATCATAAAATGGATGAGGAAAGCAAATTAAAATGCTGTCAACTAACGGAAATATTTTAAGGATACAGCACGGTATGATGAAAGGAATAAAGCAGAACCCCCTCATCTCTGATGCAGAAGACTGTGGATTCAAGATCTATTCCAAATATTCAAGTACATAATTAAGGCCAATGCATGAGGGTCAGACCAAGGGAGCACAGCCCTAATCTTAACACTAACACTAATCCTAACCCTAATCAACCAGCTCAGCCAAATTTCTGATGTCAACCTTGTCTGCCCTCTCTGATTGACACAGAAGATCATATGGCTCTACTCAGAGAAGGGAAGAGGCACTTTCGTCAGTATTCTGGTCAATATTGATTATTCCTCTACATTGCTAATGATGTTTGGTCATCATCACATTGCTGTTTGCAGGAACTTGCTGTGTACCAATTGTCACATTTCCTACAAAAGTGACTTCACTTCCAAAGTACTTTGCAGGGACATTCTGAAGCTGTGAAAGATTCTACATAAACATGTGTTCTCCTTTTGTCTCTGCAATTAATATTAACGAGTTAATAATCTTTTTGGCTAAGGTTTTTGCAAAGATTTGTAGCTCGGGTTATGGGTGAGGTTGTTGACTTGCTTGATGAGCTGGCCTGTTTTCATTCGGATGTTTCGTCACCATGCTAGGTAACATCATCAATGCGTCCTTCCATGAAGCAATGGGGAGGCCCCACTGGTGATGTCACCTAGCGCGGTGACAGAACGTCTGAACGAAAACAAGCCAGCTCGACAGCAAGTCAACAACCTCATCTTCTTGGCTGACACACATGAGGGGGCATGAGATAACACATTCAGTCCATTTCTTCAGAAACCCCTTACAGTTAATACTTGGCTGTTCTTAAATTCTAATTTGGTTTGGTTGATTTTTACTCCCAGACAGAGCTCAGAGGTTCAAACATGCTCCAGAGTTCAATGTAGTGTGTGTGTATGGTTAGACAGAGGATCTCGATTGGCGCAGGCTTGGAGGGCCGAAGGGCCTGTTCCCATGCTGTAATTTTCTTTGTTCTTTGTACTGTCAGTGCTCCCTCTCATCTTTTGGATAAGATTCCCAGCAACATAGGACATGCTAGTATGCTAGTCAAAGAACAGGAGAAGAGTTCTCCAAATGCCCTGACCAGCACTGCTCCGTCAACCGGCAGCAGCAAAGGCAGATTAAATATAGTAACTTATTGAAATGCCATTTGTGGAATCTTGCTCGGTGCAAACTAGCAGTTGTGCTTGCCTGCCTAACAACTGACAGTACAGTGAGATAAAGGATGGAAAAATGGAATTAACAAACTTATGAGAGGGCAATGATGACGTGGAGAAGGGAACAGGCAGAAGAAACTCCTCTAGAATTTCTTCCATGGAAATACCATTAACACCACATGTGGTATGCAGCTAGACTTGGCTGGGCTACGCAAGGGAAACCCGACTCCCAGTCACAGGATCTGTGAGTGGCAGATGAATGAGGTAAAATCAGAAAGGAAGGCATTAAACAGGAGTCTGTAACAACCAGAATCAATGCCAAGGTTTCAAAAGAGACTGAAAAAAAGAAAATATTTTTTCAAAGGCTGCCAGGACTGCTGGGAGAGAGCAAATAGAAAGCTGCGTGTCAAAAGTGAGGGCTCAGCCCTCTCACAACAATGCACAACCCTGTCAAAATGAGAAAGAAAGCTAAGTGCACTGCGATTTACACAAGATGTGTGGGGGTGATCGGGGTGCCTGCAGGAAACCCAAGTGCCTAAACATCCAGAGTAACGGTGAAGGTTGGCTGTGGCTTACCTTCATTATCCTCTCTGTCACCGAACCTTTGTGGATCCTGAGAGAACCTCCGTGGGGGTTTTGTAAAGGAACTTTTCATAATTGGAAGGTGGAGACATGGCAAAAAGCCACAGGCTCCAGAAACTGGCAGGTGCACCATTATTTCCACTGAGTACAAACACTAAATCACTATCGTGCCCAGCTATTGGCTTCCGCACAGGAGTCCCAAATATTGAACATCTGTTGCTGCTTCCTCTCCCATCACACCTAGAACAATTGCATGCAAGTGATGATTTACGCTTTGCTTCAACAGTAAATAAATGCATCGTCTGATGTAGTACAGAAACACAGACCACAAGAAGTCTGCATTGATATAGCCAATCTTATGCTAGAACATTGCAGGTGCACTACAGTCATCCTCAGGGTATCAGCCTACATAACTGTAACTTGCATTCAGTGCCATTAAAATCACAGAATCACAAAATTCTCGTGGTGCAGAAGGAGGCCATTTAGCCCACCATGCTTGAATTGGCTCTCCAATGAGCACCATTACCTAGTGTCAATCTCCTGCCCTTTCCACCATACCTTTGCACACTACTTCTACCCAAAGAAACCATCCAATGTCCTCTTGGATGCCTGAACTGAACCTGGCTCTACCACATTTCCAGGTGTCAAACTCCAAACCCTAACTACTTGCTGTGTGAAAAAGGTTTTTCACACATCACCCCTGCTTTGTCTATACGTCACTTCAAATTTAAGGCCTCTCATTCTTGTTCGTTTTACGACCGGGAACAACTTCTCCCTCCCTACTCCACCTTCCAGCCTGCTCATGATTTTGAAAACCTTCATGAAATCTCCTCTCAGCCTAGTTCTCTCCAAGAAGAACAGTCCCAACTTCTGCAATCTATCCTCAAAACTGAAGTTTCTCATTCCCAGAACAATTCTTGTAAATTGCTTCAACATTATCTCCAATGTATTCATATCTTTCCTATAATGTGGTGCCCAGAATTGGACACAATACTCCAGCTGAGCTATAACAAGTGACTTAGATATGTTTGACATTACTGCTTTGCTCTTGTGCTCTATGCCAATATTAATTAAGTCAAGGTCACTGTATTTATTTTAATCTGCCTTCTCCACCTATGGTGCTACGTTCAATGATCTGCGCACAATGATCACAGTTCTCTCTGCTCCTGCATTAAATTTGTACCCCCTACTTTATATACTTTATACTGTCTGCAAATATTATTGTGTCCAAGGTGCATTCGACTCACACTTCTCAAGAGTCATAGAGCACAAATATGGCCCGTTGATCCATCAAGTTTGTGCCAACATGTCCGTATGAATCCCATTTTCCAATTAGTAGTGCAATGCATTGAATGTTGTAACATTTCAAGTGCTCATCCACTTACATTTTAAAGGTTGAGAGCTTTCCTGCCTCTACTGCATTCGTAGGAAGTGCATTCCAAATTCACATCATCTCTGGGTGAAAAAACTTTCCTCAAATTTCCTTTAAACCTCCTGTCTTAAAATTCAGCTCCATTGTTACTGGCCTTCACCTCAGGGGAACAGCTGTTTCTCATCCACCTCACAATTTTACACAACAAAATCAAGGCTCTTTTGTGGTGCAGTGGTACTATCCCTGGATAGGGAATAGGGAGACCTGAGTTCAGCATGGTTTGGCAGCATCTGTGAAGAGAAATCAGAGTTTACTATTTGGGTCAGGTGACCCTTCCTCAGGACCAAGGAACGCTGGACCCAAAATGTTGGCTCTGGTTTCTCTTCACAGATGTTGCAAGGCCTGCTGAGCTTTTCCAGCAATCTCTGTTTTTGTTTCTTGTTTACAGCATCTGTAATTATTGTGGTTTACATCTTGTTGAAGTGTCTCATCTTGCAATCATTGGGGTGTTAAATTTAAGGGGTCAAATTTGCACTCCATGAGAGGAAAGTGCTGGTTGGTTGACAAGTGGATGACTGCCGTGGTGAAAGCACCCATTAATGTTGATTGGGAGCTAAGAGTCAAGTTTAGAGACGTACAAGATGATCAGTGGATTAGATAGGGTGCACAGTGGGAGCCTTTTCCCTTGGAAAGTGATGGCTAGCACAAGGGGGTATAGCTTTAAATTGAGGGGTGATCGGTATAGGACAGATGTCAGAGGTAGGTTCTTTACTCTGAGAATAGTAAGGGCGTGGAATGCCCTGCCTGCAACAGTAGCAGACTCGCCAACTTTAAGGGCATTTAAATGGTCATTGGATAAACATATGGATGATAATGGAATAGTATAGGTTAGATGGGCTTCAGATTGGTTTCACAGGTCAGCGCAACATCGAGGGCTGAAGGGCCTGTACTGCACTGTAATGTTCTATGTTCGATGCTCCAGAAGTGCGTAATAAAATTTCTGAACAGGTTGATTAGGGAAAAAAGCAGATATACACCTCATCAGTCCCCTGCCCAAAGAAAACAACTGAGCTTATCTAGCCTTTCTTCATTGCTAAAATGCTCCACTTAGGCAACATCCTGGTGAATGCCATCCTTCCCCAGATATATTTTTATCACTAATGTACTTGTGAATTAACCAAAGTTTTGTGCAGCACCAAAATAATATCCCTGCTCTTTTACTGTATGCGACAATAAAGGTATCTCCTTAACCGGCCTATTAACCTGTTCTGCGTTCTTCAGGAATATTAAAGACTAAGGCAGACAAACATGAGGCTGGAAGAACACAGCAGGCCAGGCAGCATCTGGAGGAAAGGAGCAGTCAACATTTCAGGACTGAGGAAAGGTAATACCTGAAACGTTGACTTCTCCTTTCCTCCAGATGTTGCCTGGCCTGCTGTGTTCTTCCAGCCTCCTGTTCGTCTACATTTGATTCCAGCCTCTGCAGTTTTTTTATTTGTCTCATATTAAAGACTGGGATTGATACTATTGCTGTGTAATACGGAAATCAAGGGGTATGGAGACATAGGTCAGGAAATCTCGGCTGTTAGGCACCTTTTCCAAACTCATATTCCAAACAATCTTTGTCATTTCCTCATCCTGAATTAGCCTCCAATATCTCAACTTCTTTCCTGCCATCATTTTTTGTTCAGTACCTTTAACATTGTCAAACTCCCAAGGTCATTCCTTCGTAACAGTATCTAAGCTACATTGGATAGACAGGTAGATTTTCTGGAGTACCTTAAAGGGAGAGAGGGAGATACAGAGATTCAGGGGTAAATTTCAAAATATAGTACCTTGGCAGCTGAAGTCAGAGTCACCAATAGGGAGTGATTTAAAAATAAAATCAGAGATGCTAAAAGACCAGAATTAAACAGCTGCAGATATATTGGAAGATTCTGAGCTGAAGGAAAGAGGAAGGAGCGAGTCCATGCTAGAATCTGAAAACAAGGATAAAGATTTTAAAATTAAGGCATTGCTCACCGTGAGCCAGTGGAAAGGAGTGAGTACAGATGTGATGTGTGAGTGAGATTTTGAGAGAGTTTGGACATGGGCAGTTTCTGGAGAACTGTAGTTGGTTGGATGGTCAATAGTGTTTTGGAATAGTCAAATTTAGAAGTTTAAAGATATGAATGAGGGTTTCAGCAGCAGAGGAACTGAGGCAGGGTTGGGTTGGTTTATAATGTAGAGGTTGGTGGTCTTGGTGATAGACTAGAAGGTAACTAGAAGTTCATTTCAGCATCAAACGTGACACTAAATTTATGAATTGTTGGCTTTGACGAAAGAAACAATCTCATTGCAAATTATTACCATATAACTGGGAGGGTCCTGTAAAGAATAAGTAGGGTCTCTTTAATAAGTGGCTGTATTTGGTCATTGTGACATAGCCAACCACTTACTCAACTGGAATTATTTTCCAAGGCACAATGGAATATGGTGGTCTACAGTGGGCAAGAGATTTCCTCAGAGCCAGTAGATTGATCTTTCCTGACTAGTATCTTTTTACTGGAGAAACTCCAGCAATGAACTATCACAATTGAGGACTGCTCACTTGTATCTAAGGTTCTTGGACCACTGGGGTGTGTCCACTGCAGGAAGAGGGCAAACTACACCTCAGCATTAAAGATCAAGGAGAAAAAAATTGCTGATGGATTTCCATGTTTGTCAGACATTGCAAACCTAAAGAAAGACAAAGAACCACCGGTAAAATGAATCTGGACTTTCTCATTTAGGTAATCGTAGAACATAGAACATTACAGCGCAGTACAGGCCCTTCGGCCCTCGATGTTGTGCCGACTTGTCATACTGATCTGAAGCCCATCTAACCTACACTATTCCATGTACGTCCATATGCTTATCCAATGACGACTTAAATGTACCTAAAGTTGGCGAATCTACTACCGTTGCAGGCAAAGCGTTCCATTCCCTTACTACTCTCTGAGTAAAGAAGCCACCTCTGACATCTGTCCTATATCTTTCACCCCTCAATTTAAAGCTATGCCCCCTCGTGCTCGCCGCCACCATCCTAGGAAAAAGGCTCTCCCTATCCAACCTATCTAACCCTCTGATTATTTTATATGTTTCAATTATGTCACCTCTTAACCTTCTTCACTCTAATGAAAACAGCCTCAAGTCCCTCAGCCTTTCCTCGTAAGACCTTCCCTCCATACCAGGCAACGTCCCAGTAAATCTGCTCTGCACCCTTTTCAAAGCTTCCACATCCTTCTTATAATGCGGTGACCAGAACTGTACGCAATACTCCAAGTGCGGCCGCACCAGAGTTTTGTACAGCTTCACCATAACCTCTTGGTTCCGGAACTCGATCCCTCTATTAATAAAAGCTAAAACACTGTATGCCTTCTTAACAGCCCTGTCAACCTGGGTGGCAACTTTCAAGGATCTGTGTACATGGACACCGAGATCTCTCTGCTCATCTACACTACCAAGAATCTTACCATTAGCCCAGTACTTTGCCTTCTGGTTACTCCTACCAAAGAGCATCACCTCACACTTGTCTGCATTAAACTCCATTTGCCACCTCTCAGCCCAGCTCTGCAGTTTATCTATGTCTCTCTGCAACCAACAGCATCCTTTGTCACTATCCACAACTCCACCGACCTTAGTGTCGTCTGCAAATTTACGAACCCATCCTTCTAAGCCCTCATCTAGATCATTTATAAAAATGACAAACAGCAGTGGACCCAACACCGACCCTTGCGGTACACCACTAGTAACTGGTCTCCAGGATGAACATTTCCCATCAACTACCACCCTCTGTCTTCTTTCAGCAAGCCAATTTCCGATCCAAACTGCTATATCTCCCACAATTCCATTCCTCCGCATTTTGTACAATAGCCGACTGTGGGGAACCTTATCGAACGCCTTGCTGAAATCCATATACACTACATCAACCGGTTTACTCTCATCTACCTGTTTGGTCACCTTCTCAAAGAACTCAATAAGGTTTGTGAGGCACGAACTTCCCTTCACAAAACCGTGCTGACTAGCCCTAATCAATTTATTCTATTCTAGATGATTATAAATCCTGTCCCTTATAACCTTTTCCAACACTTTACCAACAACTGAGGGAAGGCTCACTGGTCTATCATTACCAGGGTTGTCTCTACTCCCCTTCTTGAACAGGAGAAGCACATTTGTTATCCTCCAGTCAACTGGCACTATTCCTGTAGACAATGACGAGTTAAAGATCAATGCCAAAGGCTTGGCAATCTCCTCCCTGGCTTCCCAGAGGATCCGAGGATAAATCCCATCAGGCCCAGGGGACTTATCTATCTTCACCCTCTGTACGATTTCTAATACCCCTTCCTTGTGAACCTCAATACCACCTAGTCTAGTAGCCTGTATCTCAGCATTCCTCTCGACAACATTGTCGTTTTCTAGAGTGAATACTGTTGAAAAATATTCATTTAGTGCTTCCCCTATCTCATCTGACTCCACACACAACTTACCACTACTATCCTTGATTGGGCCTAATCTTACTTTCGTCATTCTTTTATTCCTTAAATACCTATAGAAAGCCTTAGGGTTTACCCTGATCCTATCCGCCAACAACTTCTCATGTCCCCTCCTCGCTCTTCTGAGCTGTCTCTTTAGGTCTTTCCTGGCTACCTCGTAGCCCTCAAGTGCCCTAACTGAGCCTTCACATCTCATCCTAACATAAGCCTTCTTCTTCCTCTTGACCAGAGATTCCACCTCCTTCGTAAACCATGGCTCCCGCACTCTACAGCTTCCTCTCTGCCTGACAGGTACATACTTATATTGGACACACAGGAGCTTTTCCTTGAATAAGCTCCATATTTCTAATGTGCCCATCCCCTGCAGTTTCCTTCCCCATCCTATGCTCCCTAAATCTTGCCTAATCTCATCGTAATTGCCTTTCCCCCAGCTATAACTCTTGCCCAGTGGTATACACCTATCTCTTTCCATCCCTAAAGTAAACATAACAGAATTGTGATCGCTATCACCAAAGTGCTCACCTACTTCCAAATCTAACACCTGGCCGGGCTCATTACCCAGTACCAAATCTAATGTGGCTTCGCCCCTTGTTGGCCTGTCTACATACTGTGTCAGGAAGCCCTCCTGCACACACTGGACAAAAACTGACCCATCTATAGTACTCGAACTATAGTGTTCCCAGTCAATATTTGGAAAGTTGAAGTCCCCCATGACAACTACCCTGTCTCTCTCACTCCTATCGAGAATCATCTTTGCTATCCTTTCCTCTACATCTCTGGAACTATTTGGAGGCCTATAGAAAATTCCCAACAGGGTGACCTCTCCTTTCCTGTTTCTAACCTCAGCCCATACAACCTCAGTTGACGAGTCCCCAGACATCCTTTCTGCAACTGTAATACTGTCCTTGACCAACAATGCCACACCTTTCCCCCTTTTACCATCTTCTCTGATCTTACTGAAACATTTAAATCCCAGAACCTGCAACAACCATTCCTGTCCCTGCTCTATCCATGTTCCGAAATGGCCACAACATCGAAGTCCCAGGTACTAACCCGTGCTGCAAGTTCACCCACCTTATTCCGGACGCTCCTGGCATTGAAGTAGACACACTTCAAACCAACCTCTTGCTTGCCGGTGCCATCTTGCATCCCTGAAACTTTATTTCGGACCACTCTACTCTCAACCTTTTCTATACTCGAACTACAATTTTGGTTCCCATCCCCCTGCTGAATTAGTTTAAACCCACCCGAACAGCCTTAGCAAATTTCCCCCCCAGTATATCGGTACCCCTCTGGTTCAGGTGAAGACCATCCTGCTTGTAGAGGTCCCACCTACCCCAGAAAGAGCCCCAATTATCCAAGAATCCAAAACCCTCCCTCCTGCACCATCCCTGTAGCCACGTGTTCAACTCCTCTCTCTCCCTATTCCTCGCCTCACTGGCACGTGGCACGGGCAACAAACCAGAGACAACAACTCTGGTCGTCCTAGCTCTCAGCTTCCATCCTAGCTGCCTGAATTTCTGCCTTAAATCCCCATCTCTCTTCCTACCTATGTTGTTGGTGCCAATGTGGACCACGACTTGGGGCTGCTCCCCCTCCCCCTTAAGGATCCCAAAAACACGATCAGAGACATCACACACCCTGGCACCTGGAAGGCAACACACCAACTGAGTCTCTCTCGTCCCCACAGAACCTCCTATCTGTCCCCCTAACTATGGAGTCCCCAATGACTACTGCTCTGCTCCTCTTCCCCCTTCCCTTCTGAGAAGCAGCGGGACAGACTCTGTGCCAGAGACCTGTGCCCCACTGCTTTCCCCTAGTATGTCGTCCCCCACAACAGTATCCAAAACGGTATACTTATTGTTGAGGGGAATGGCCACAGGGGATCCCTGCACTGCCTGCCGGTTCCCTTTCCGTACCCTGACCGTAACCCATTTGCCTTTTAAATCATTGTGTTTTTCCCTAATGTTTGAGTTTGTTTTGTGAAATTTATGCTCTCCCACTATTTTCCACTTCCTAGTCAATATTGAGTTCCAAACTTATCCTTCACTCAGTTCAGCTTTTGTATTCCAGGTCTCATTATACTGCGTTAAGGAGAATGTCATGTCTGCAAGCAAGTGCTTGATTCCCTTCCCTTGCCTCAGTCTCCATGTCCTTCAATGCATTGCTTCGTCCTTGAGGTTAGTCAAGGGCAGTAGAGAGGAGCCCAGAGGTGATGCCCCACAATAATTGGCAAAGGAACTCAAGGATTTAAACCATCTTCACAAATGGTGGTCAGAGTGTGGACCACAAACAGTTGTGAAACCAAGGATCTACAAATTATTTTCCAAGGAAAGTTTTTTTCACTAATAAGTTCCAGCATAGAAAAAGGCCATTCAGCCCATCTGGTCTGTGCTGGTGTTCACATGGGTCTCCCCATCTAATTTAATGGCCTCTTCAAAAATCCCCAGTCACACAGAAGTGCAGTGTGAACAACTGTATGAGATTACTTTTGGTGCAGAGAAGAAACCCATGCCAGCACAGAGTTAATGCTCTTTCTCTCAGCTGGAACATTCAATGATTCACAAAAATACCAGTGTGGCAATGCTTAGCGATACTGTCACATTCCAACAAGAAGCCAGGTTGACTGTGCCAAGTTTGTTCTCTGCACAGAAGGAATCTTCAAACTCCTTACAAATATTGACATACTCCCAAAGGAAGAGAGTGTCTTCACTGCAGGAACCATGTTTTGTAAAAATATAGCAACAGATGATAGTCAGTCAACAAATACAGCAATCTAATTATTTCAGACCTTCCCCATGGGTTCCTTCAGCTCAGCTGAAAACGTATGTAGCAGGGGCATCAGGTTTTTCTTACCCTTTCTTCATTTTTGCACTTCTCTCTATCCACCCTGCTTTGTCCAAAAACATAAGAATAGTTCTCAGATGGTCTATATGACTCCTTGAGCCTGCTCCTATTCAATAAAATTATGGATGAACTTTAACCTCAACTCTAATTTTCTGTCTGATCTCCATATGTTCAAATTTCTGTTGATCTCGGTCTTGAACATACTTAATAATTGAATGCCTGCATCCCTACAAGGTACAGCATACTAAAGATTCACAACCCATTAAGAGAAGACATTTCTCATCTCAGTTCTACATGGCTGATGCCTTGTCCTGAGAATGTGACGCTCTAAATTTCATATTCTCCAGCAAGAGGACACAGATTTGTCATGCCTACTCTGCTCAGATCTCTAAGAGGCATTCTCCTTTAGAAACTAAAGAAGCCACTCAACCTGTTCTGCCATGCAATTAAATTCGAATTCAATTCTATCGGTTCCATTCACCCACTTTGGTTCCACATTTCTTGCTCCTTTTGTTGTCTCCTTCCCATATTTAATTCTGTCTGATCAGACAAACTGAGTCCCGGAATTGTTGCGTCAGTTTTCTTAAGGTGGGGTACACAGTGGTGAGTGGCTCGATGAAAGGGGTAGAGATGAACTTTTTCAGATTGCTGATTACCTTCACTTTGTTTCTGCCCCTCCCTTGTTTCATACAGCAATCGTGCTTCTTTATTTCTGAGTTGTCACGTTTCACTCAATTCATTTGAATAAAAGGTTGATGAATCAGCAGTTTAAATTGCTTTGAATTGAAAAAAAAGTTTGAGAAACATGCCCAATCACTGACTAGAATGTGGAAGCCAGGATGTTTCACATGTATCTTAAAGGTTTCTACGATAAGTTCGAGCTTGCTTTTTCCATAACAGGAAAGCCTGGTGTATTGTCAAATAGAAGGAATAAAACTGGGGGAATATGGCAAAAGGGGCAGAGAAGACAGTAGAGAAACAGTTACAGCCAGAAGGAAGACCGACTCTTAACTTCAGTGAATACCACTCAATGCAATTATACCCAGGGGCTGACTTGCTATAGGGTCTGAGTTTCCAGAAAGAAATGGCATTAATGGGCTTGTTCTGTGGAAGGTTGGCATAGACTGGATAGGCTGAATGCTTTTCTCTGTGCTGTAAATGACTCTGACCTCTCAAAAAGTCAGGTACGCTGATGTCATCACTGGCTGTTGTGCACTCGAGTGGCAGGGGTCAAAGACACAGAACCCAAATGAATTAAGGCTTTTAGGAAAGTCAAGTGCTATCAGTAACATGCAACACAGAAAATGCCACGAGCTTAGCAACAGGAAAGACAAAGTACAATCAAGGACGTGCCTGTACAATATAAGATTGCTTCTGGACTTTAATATAACGTAATGTGGACTCTCTTCCTTCTATGTCCACCTGTTCCTTCCAAGTCTATTTAGCTTTCCTCTTCCACCTCGCAAAGGCCTTGCATGTACTGATTCCAGTGAGTTTTAACATGATGGACTGATTTTTTTTAAGAGAACCAGCTGGGTACAATGGAAAGAAGGAGCGAACTGTAACCAAATGGGTAGTTCTTTTACAGAACTTGCATAACCTATTCAGGCTGCCAATCTTTGTGAACCCAGCAAGTACTTTTTGAAATTTCTAGCAGCCACAGGAGTGGGGAGGCGCAGATTTTGGGGTCTGGTGAAATGCACCCAATTCATTGTCAGGATGTGGGCATTGCTGGTGAGGCTGACATTCAGTGCTTATCTTTCGTTTCCCTTGAGAAAGTGGTTGTAAGTCTCCTTTTTCAATAGTTGTAGTTTGGGGGCAGTTTGACAGAACTGCATGGTATATGAGGCCACTTCAGGGGGCAGGTCAGAGACAACCAGCTTAGGTGTTGATCTGAATTCACTACCAGGCCAGACCAGATAAGAACAGCAGATTTGAATCTGAAAGAACACTAGTGAACCAGTGCAATTTTTACAATGGTCTGCTGGCTTCATGGTCACTTTTATGAAGTTCCAAACGTTTATAGGTACCATAGTAGAAAGTCAACTGGAGACAGCTCTGCTGAAATGAACGGGATCTTGGCAATGATTTTCTTGTGAAGCACTTCTAAAAAAAATCAATTGTCTTTCTCTCAGCTGCAGAACATTAAAAATTCTGTCATTACTATCAGAGGTTCAGACAGAATGTTAACACTATGATGAACCGGGAGGAAGTTTGTCACTTTTGAGATGCTCGGGCAGTTTTGATTTACATGCTGATCACTACTGAGCTTTATATCAGGTGAGGCACAAGCCATATGTGCCTGATTGTAGCAACAGGACTAGACAGGTTAGATCTGAGAAGGATGTTCCTAACGGTGGGAAGTCCAGAACCAGGGGACATCAAGGAACATATTGGAGGGGAGGACCAGAGTACTGAGCTTGATGATCAGCCAAGATCATAATGAATGGTGGAGCAGGCTTTGAGGGCTGAAAGGCCTACTCCTATCTTTTATGTTTAATTTGTCAGAGATGTCTTCCACGTGTTTGTAACAACTTTGAACATAAAGCCAGAACTGTTCCCACGTCACCATGAGAAGGGTCAGAAGTTTAAAAAACAAACCCTTCTATGCATTGCCCTCTGAAGTTTTCATATGGGATATTGCAAAACAGTGTAGCTCTTAATGTACATACCTTTTCTAATCATTGTATGTCTTGATAATTCTATATAAGGAGCTGCCTTGGACTTTGGAGTTTTGTATGCCAGCAATTTTAAAACTTATTTGAATGGGACTCCCGGATACTCCTGAATAATATTGAGATGCTTGGGGATCTTCTTCAGTTATTGATTAATTTTCAGGGATTGCTTGCATTCTGAGGAAAAAAAGTCCACATATTCCCACATTCCCAGAAACCCTCTTTTCAATGGCTGGCAGTCCCACACTATACCAAATCTGATATGTTCTCAGAAAAATGCTTTTTAAATACTGACACACTCCCAGAAAACACATTTGCAAATACTGACACACTCTGAAAAAATCCTTAAGAAGGCCTAACACACTCCCAGAAAACACTTCTGCAAATAATGACACACTCCCAGGAAATGCTTTGCAAATATTGTCATACTTTCAGAAAACTGCTTTCTAAATGATGATGATGCACTCACAAGAAAATACCCTTTCCAAACACTGACACATTCCCAGAAAAGCAATCATGCTCTTACTACAGCACGTCAGTAGCTAAGCAATAGTAGATTCGCCAACTTTAGGTACATTTAAGTTGTCATTGGATAAGCATATGGACGGGCTTGAGATCAGTATGACAGGTCGGCACAACATCGAGGGCCAAAGGGCCTGTACTGTGCTGTAATGTTCCATGTTCAATAATAAAAGTAACAATAATAATGCATCAAAACATTCTGATGAAAACATTTATGAAAACATTCCGGCAGAACCCTTAGAAGCACTGACATACAGAGGGATCTAGGCAAACAGGTCTATAGTTCCCTGCAAGTGGTAACACAATTGGATAAGGTGGTCAAGAAGGTGTATGGCATGCTTGCCTTCATTGGGCAGGGCACAGAGCATATAAATTGCTAAGTCATGTTGCAGCTGTACAGAATTTGGTTAGGCCACATTTGGAATATTGTGTGCAGTTCTGACCACCACACAGGCAGAAGGATGTAGAAGCTTTGGAGTGAATACAGAAACGGTCTTCCAGAATGTTGCCTGTTTTTGAGGACATGAGCTACAGGGATGACTGGGCAAACTCAGTTTGTTTTCACTTGAACGTTAAAGACCGAGGGGTGACATGATATGAGTTTACAAAATTGTGAGAGGCATGGACAGTCAGAGTCTTTATCCCAGGGTAGAAATGTCAATTGCGTGGAAAAAGAGGTTTAAAGTAAATGGACGAAAGCTTAAAGGAGTTGTGACAGGCACGTTTTTTTTGACAGAGGATGGTAAGTGCCTAGAAGGCACTGTCAGAGGAGGTGGTAGAAGCAGATACAATATCAACATTTAAGAGGCACCTTTTCATTTATATGAATAAGCAGAGAATAAAGGGATATGGACGTACTGGAGGCAAAAGATTTTTAATTTAGAAAGGCGTCATGTGTTGGTAAAGGCTTGTTGGGCTGAATGGCCTGTTTTTGTGCTGTCCTGCTGTTTGTTCTTTGATCTTGAGAACTCCTTTCTCTGGGAAGTCTATTTGATAGTTTATATGCAATCTATTGCAAGTTATGAATGCATAAGATGTAGGGGTACGCAATAGCATATTGGTAATGTCACTGGACTGGAATTCAGAACCCCAGCCTAAGACGGTCATAGCATCATACAGCACAGAAACAGGCCCTTTGGTCCACCATGTCTAGGCTGACCAACAAACATCAGCTACACTGAATAAAGATCTAAAGAACTGCAAAGGCTGTAAATTGGGAACAAAAACAATAATTGCTGGGAAAGCTCAGGAGGTCTGGCAGCATCTGTGAAGAAAAATATCAGAGTTAACGCTTCAGGTCCAGTGACCCTTCCCCAGAACAGTTCTTAAGAACTGTTGCCGACTTGCCTTGAATTTTACCTTTTGGGCTAGCCTTCATTGTGGGACCGTGTCAAAGGCCTTACTGAAGTCTGTGTAAACCACATCAACTGCACTAACCTCATCAATATATTTAATCACTTTTTCAAAATCTCAATTAAATTAGTCAGATAGGATCTCCCTCCAACAAATCCATGCTGACTATCCCTGATCAATCCGTGCCTTTGCAAGTGTTGAGTAGTCCTGTCTCAGCATCTTTTTTTGAGATAATTTCCCTACCACTGACATCAGACGAACTGATCTGTAATTCCTGGCCCATCCCTGCTGCTCTTCTTGAACAAAGTAACCACATTACCAATCCTCCAGTCATCTGGCATTCTGGGGATGCCCATAATGCACTGCATTTCAAAATCTCCCCTTTCCATTTTTCCAGAGGGAGTCCTCTGAAGAGGAGACAAACTCTCCAGCAGTGTCACCTTATTGCCTGTGGTGACAAATGCTCAATGTTCCATCTTAGCTGAAACTGCAAGCATTATTTTTGCAGTCTGTTAACATTACTGTGGATAAAAGGTATTTAATCTTACTTAATACAGTCCATATCATACGAGTATGCAAGTCGGGTGAATTCAGCGAGTTGATTTTCTTCACTGTTTATTGACAGAGACTGAGTTGTCAGTTAAAAGACACGAAATCCACTGAATACACTTCTGACAGAAAATTGTAACCTTTCAAGAAACAATCTCTCTTGTAAAGAAAGGATTTAAAGTTATTCTTGGAAAAATAGAGGTATAAGGCAAATGGAATGTTGGCCTTTATTTCAAAAGGAATGGAATAATAATAGGAAGGTATTCCTAAAACTGTCTAAGCAACTAGTCAGACAACACCTAGAATACTGTGAATGGTTTGGGGCTCCTCATCTGAGGAAAGATATATCGGCACTTGAGGCAGCCCAGAGAAAGTTCACTTTGTTAATCTCAGATATAGTGGGATTTTCTTATGAGGAAGGATTGAGTAGAGTAGGCCTGTACTCAGTGGAGCTTAGAAGAACAGGAGGTGTATCATGTAAGATTGTCAGGTGGTTTGACAGGGTAGATCTGGAAAGATTATTTCCCTTTCTGAGGATTAGATGCTATTATCATAGAACCACAGAATCCCTACAGTGCTGAAAGAAGCCATTCGGCTCTTCAAGTCTGCAGCGACCTTCCAAAGAGCATCCCACCAAGACCCAGCCCCCGATCCCACCCTTGTAACTCTGCATCTACTGCAGCTAATCCATCTAACCTGCACACCCCTGGACATTACAGGTCAATTTAGCATTGCCAATCCACTTAACCTGCACATCTTTGGATGGTAAGTGGAAACTGGAACACCTGGCAGAAAGCCACACAGACACAGAGCGAACGTGCAAGCTCCACACAAACAGAGACCCGAGGCTGGAATCAAACCCTGGTCCCTCGTTATCTCATAATAAGAGGTTCCCAGTTAGAACAGAGATGAGAAGAGTAGTCAATTTATGTAATTCTTTACTACAAAGGAGTGCTGAGGTTAATTCTTTAGGTAAATTCAAAGCTGAAGTAAGGACAATTCTTTTAATAAGTAAGGAATTAAAAATTGTGTGTGAAAAACAGGGAGGTGGAATTGAGGATTATCAGATCAGCCATGATCTCACTGAGTGGCAGAACAAAGCCAATGGATCAAAAAGCTTCAATCCCTACCCATGTACATCCATAATTCATCTGATGCCTTACGCCAGTTTACCAACTCCAGCCACCTCCTCTTTACCATGGATGTGCAATCCCTTTACACGACCATTCCCCACCAGGAGGGTCTTAGAGCCCTCCGCTTCTTCCTGGAGCAAAGACCTGAACCATCCCCACCCACTACCACCCTTCTCCGCTTGGCTGAGCTTGTCCTCACCCTCAACAACTTCTCTTTCAACTCCTCTCATTTTCTTCAGGTAAGACGGATTGCCATGCGTACCTGCACGGGCCCTAGTTGTGCCTGTCTCTTCATGGGGTACGTGGAACATTCCTTGTTCCAGTCCTATTCCAGCCCCCACCCATAACTCTTTCTCCGAGATATCGATGATATCATTGATGCTGCTTCCCTCTCTTATCAAGAATTGGAAAACTTCATCAATTTTGCCTCCAATTTCTGCCCTGCCCTCACTTTCACCTGGTCTATCTCTGACTCCTCCCTTCCTTTCCTTGACATTTCAGTTTCCATTTCTGGGGAGAGACTGGCCACTAATATCCATTACAAACTCACCGACTCCACAGCTACCTGGACTATACATCTTCACACCCAACTTCCTGTAAAGACTTTATTCCATTTTCTCCATCACATATGTTCAGATGAGGCCAACTTCGACATGGGAGCCTCCAAAATGTCCACATTCTTCCTCAACTGAGGATTCCCCAGCTCCGTTGTTGACAGGGCCCTAAATCGGGTCCAACTCATCTCCCACACTTCTGCTCTGACCCCTTCTCTTCCCTCTCACAACAGCGATCGGGTTTCCCTTATCCTCACCTACCATCCCCCCAGCATCCACATCCAGAAGCTCATCAGATAACATTTCCGCCACCTCCAACAAGATGTCACCACCAGACACATATTCCCCTCCCCTCCCTTGTCCATCTTCCGCAGAGACCGTTGCCTCCGGAACATGTTGGTCCACACTTCCTTCACCACCAACACCTTCCCACAGCCCTACGGCACCTTCCCCTGTAACTGGTGAAGGCGCAACACCTGCTCATTTACCTCCTCCCTCCCCAGTATCCCAGGGCCCAAACATACCTTGCAGGTGAAGGAACACTTCACCTGCACTTCCCAGAATCTAGTCTACTGCATTCACTGCTCACAATGTGGTCTCCACTACACAGGGGAAACGAAGCGTAGACGTGGCGACCACTTCGCAGAACATCCATGTTCTACTTGCATAAAAGAGTCTGAACTACCTGTTGCCTGCCACTTCAATGCACTACCCTGCTCCCTGGCCAAGATCTGTGTCTCTGGCTTGCTTCGGTATTCCAGTGAAACCCAATGCAAGCTGGAGGAACAACACCTCATTTTCCACTTGGGGATCCTACAGCCCTCCGGACTAAATATTGAGTTCAATAATTTTAGGGCCTAAACTCTCCCATGACCCAGACCCCGCACCCCACACACCAGGCCTTGTTACCACATGGCCTGTCACTACACACTCACTGTCGTTAGTCACTAACAGTCCCCATTAACAACTATTCACCCTCCCAGCCTGATCGTTAACAACTCCTTTGTCTGTCCAACTGTCTTTCTCTCTCTTTGGGCTCTATCCTATCATTTACTCCCTACCCCACCCACCTCCCTATTTTCTGCATATAAACTGATGTTTTACCAGCCGCCATTAGTTGTGAGGAAGGGTCACCGGACCCAAAACATTAACTCTGTTTTCTACTCCACAGATGCTGCCAGACCTATTGAGCTTTTCCAGCAACTTTGTTTTTGTTCCTGATTTACAGCATCCACAGTTCTTTTGGTTTTTAGTTTATTTTTATGGTGCCATTTTGGTTTCTTCATCAGTGCAAACACCTTCGCTCCAACCAGCCTTTCCTCGTTTTAAAGTTCTCAACCAGTTTATCTCTAAGTCAGAGACAGTAGGAACTGCTGATGCTGGAGAATCTGAGGTAACAAGGTGCTGAGCTGGATGAACACAGCAGGCCAAGCAGCATCAGAGGAGCAGGAAGGCTGATGTTTTGGGTCTGGACCCTTCTTCAGAAACCTCTAAGTCACTTGCTTTCTTAAGAGAGACCGTCATGCACCTGTCTTTCTTTTCACGGTTGTATCCTCTCAGTTTACTATCTGGGGAAACCACCACCTTCTGACTAGCAGGTCGCCAGTCCACAATGTTTTCCACTTTAAACATTTTAGATGGTAATCTTGCGACTTTTATTTCCACAATCACTGATATCTGTAATAACTTTAGTTTCTGCTCTGTGAGCTTGGTCTCTACCTTGGGAATCCTTCAGCCTTCTCAGCACAAATCTGGCCAATCAATTCTCACCTGCAATAACAAATTCTTCTGCAGTTCTCAAGTGGCTTGATGGGCAGTGAACTGTTCAACAAATAGCCAAGAATGTGAACCCCCTGCTCTAAATAACAGGGAGTAAATTAAGCATAGCACTAAAATTGCACAGCCTGATTAACTGACAATACTGTTTGACTGACAATACTGTTTGAAAGACAATTGTATTATCTCAGGTGCTGGACCAAGGTTCGGTGCTCCATGCACTAAAGTGTGCATACCGTCATCTTCAGGGGTGACTGACTCCCCACTCCCACCATGGAAAAAAGCTGCTGGATCAAGCTCCAGCCAGCCACTTAAGATCGAATCGGCGAGGTTTTTGATGAATATTGAAGTCCCACATTGGCCAGCAGTTTATGGCAATCAGGCTGCATCTAGGTCTGGGAGGTTGTTGTTGCAGGCCCAGGCTTTAGACCTTTAACTAGTGAGAAGGTATGTGCTTTTCTTTAGAGTCTTGTGAGGTGGCAGGGCGATGGGGGTAGGGTGGGGAGGATCAGGAGGATTGGAACATCTGGAATGCACTGCCTCTGAGGGTTGTTGAGGTGAACAATCTCACAACCATTAAAATGTACTTGGATGAGCGCAACATTCAAGGCTATGGGCCTAAGTGTGGAGAAATGGGAATAGTGTTGTCTACCTTTGGTGGTGTAGACTTGAAGGACTGAAGACCTCTCTTGCACTGTTATGGTTTTATGACAGGGGCTGGCCATCAGGGTCTTACATCTCCCCCAGATATCTCTGTGCTCGAACTGCCAAACCCCCAACCACAACTTGGCAGGCAGTCAGGCAGGTTGCCCTACTTTGCAGTTACTTTTCTCAACTGCTGGCAAGGTACTGGTTGAGGAGGTGACGAGTAAAGGCCTTTAAGTGGTCAATTAATGGCCAAATACGTAAAAGCTATAATCGACAGCCTTTTGATTTAGGGGATCAATAAGATGGTTCATGGACCTGCTCAGGATAGTGAGGAGACAGCGAGAGAGTACTTTTCTGGGATTGACTCAATCAAGTATTTGCGCTTTTTATCACCTCCAGGGAGGGGATCACCATGTCCAGAATGTTTCCTCTTGGTTTACTAATTATTATGCTGCTCTATTGTTGTAGGGATCAGATTAAACCCTGTTGCAAATTTTTCAGCCCCGTTCTGGTGCAAAGAAAACAGGTTCATCAGTCAAATTTGCCTGAAATCATCTCCCCTGTTTGCTCTTTCCCATTTGGTCTGAAGAGGTGATCTCTTCTCATTGGTACACTTGTTGACAGCTGTTTGCATTTATGTTCCAAAGACTCATATGGAACAAAGTAGGATATCGCAAGTCCATTTAAGAAATGTAAATCTTCATAACAGGAAATACAGTTTGGTCTCGCTGACTCTTATGTCCCTACCCTCATACAATTCTCGCTTCAGTCCCAAATATGTATGCCTAGATCACTGATTCAACAATTGCCATTTAATGCAGTAGAATACGCATTCATTTCCCTGGGGCATGGAGCAGGCATGGGGACAGGTGTACTGGAGCTCGCTTAGGGCAAATGACAGGACAAGAATGTGGCTAGGTGTGGTAAGTGGGGTGGATTTGTCTGGAAGGGTGGGGTTGGCTTGATGCAGTTCAAGGACTTTTTAACGGAAATGGGTTGGTGGAATCCCCAGTTGGTGTAAACAATCGATCTACACCCTTCTGATCTCCTCATTATTTGGTCACTATCAATTTGTAGCTTGTGGGATCGTATCCAATCCAATCCTTTGTTCAAATTCTCACACTCGGAATTGCTAACTTTCCCTGTAACTACCATATAATCATTATAAAGTTTACGAAACAGGCAATAAGGACAAATGGGAAAACAATTTCAAATGTCACGCCTCGGATCCTCTCATTCAGATTTGCACCTTCTCCACCTGCCCAACAATTTCACACAGTAACAGGACACCCCATTTCTGTAAAGAACAGGTCTCCACATAACTAATATTCTATCAGTGATCAGATCTTGCCTGATGCATGACACTTCTAAACACAGATTAGGTATCTGCTATCAGCTCTGCTGAGTATCTGCAAATTGCTCCCCTAGAGAGTTTCACGTTTGAACTAAACAGGGGTAGAAATATGAGATACACTTGAATTTAATTGTTGCGGCAGGGAGAAATCAACCTTAGCTGCGTTTACAGCAACATTTTAAAAAACACTGTAATCCCAGTATTTTGACCAGGTCCAGAGAGTAAACTGAATATTAAGAGAGTCTACAGCATTTAATTACTTAATTCATGTCTTTAAGTTGTAGTTAATTGTCACTACATTAATCATCACTTTCTCTTAAATAAGAAATTAATATCTGCAGAAACCTGGAAAGCTTTTGTTCTTTTTTCACAGATCCTTTCTCACCAAATTCCTCAATCTACCCTTTTCAGGAAAACAATCACTGCTCATTAGATCGTTGTCAAAGTTCTGCTCACCCTCAAACAACCTCTCCATTTCTTCATACTAGCGCTCTCAATCTCTCCTCACCACATCCCCTCAACATCTCTTCCTTCCTCACTAAGTCCCACAATACCTCTACAGCTTCCATATTTTCTCCTAACCAGCTCCCACACTGTTTTCTTCCGAATTTCAAAAAATCTTCGTACTGTCCATTTAAATGTCCATTTTTGTAACCCTTCACAATATCATCACTCTTTGATATCAAAAATCTTATTTGCTACTTTTTAAAAACATATACTCTCGGATTGATGCTTTGATGAACAGTTCAATTGGATTGATTTTATCAATTCCATTTCTAATTTTCTAAATACTTTAATTACATCGCCTCATAGACATATCTTCCTCAAAGTAGGTAAATCAAATTTCATAAAAATTTCAAGTATAAGCAACTGACTCAAAATGCAGCGCCTTCAGAATTCACTCATGGTTATTCACTATTCCCTAAGTGTGTTGCAATGAATACCACGAATAGTTACAGGCTGTGATATACACAAACAGCTCAGAGGGCATTTCTGCAAAATAGTGTGTGCACAGGAGTGAATTACAGGTGAGAGTCTAATTGAAGGATCATAACAACTTCATAAACAACAAGCTGAAAGTTTGTAATAGACAACGCCTCCCATTATCACTTCCTCCCCTACATCCAGCAAACCCTTCTACAATGCACAGTGTTTTAAATTGTTGTTTGATTGTTCTTTCTGCTCTCACTGTTTCCCTAATCTGACTGACAGCAGCTTCAAGGGAATTCCAGTGTCAACTTGCCTCATCTTCTCATGGTCCCTTTGTCTTGGCCCTGCACCGTGAACCTTAACTAAAATACCATTCCTGCGGCATACAGGTAGGAAACAGCATACAAAAGAAAATAAGGATCAGGAGCAGGAATAGAGTGATACAACTTGAGCCTACTCTTACATTCAGTATTGTCATAGCTAAACATTCACTTTCCTGCCCCGTCCCCACTACCTTGAGTGCCAAAGAAACTCTAATATTTTCTCTCATACATAGCCTGCAACCAAAAAACCACAGCCCTTTGGCACAGGCGATCCCAAAGACTCTCAACCATCTAAGTGAAGGAACTTCTCACGTCAATCCTAAATGGCAGACTCCTTGTTCTGATTCGATGTCCCTGGGGTATGGAGTGAGGAAACAACCTCTCGGCATCTACTCTGTTAAGCTGTCTATGAAGTTTATATACTTCAGTGAGACCAGCTCTTGTTCTTCTAAACTCCATGGCATATTATCCTATTCTACACCATTCATCCTCATAGGACAGGAATCAAGCTAGTTCTGGGATGTCCCAGAGCTAGGGAATGGTGCAATACACATGCAAGTTCTTTCTTATATACTGTTTAATCTTGGCTAATCGTGGGCTCTTGCATCAAAATATCATACAACAACTCCACATGAAATTCCCCTGTTCGTTATCAGCCTAGAGTACGTGGACTGAGGTGACATCTGGTTAACATCTATGGGTCTGCCAGCTCGATTCTACTGCACAGCTCATGGCAGCCTGCTTTTCTCAAGTCGGGAAGGCTGCTCAAGCAAAGAATTTGGAGAAACGACAGAGACAGAATAATTTATGTATAGGGTGTGATTCATTATTAACCAGATAAAGAGCCACTCCTGAAGTGATAACCTGCACTCTGTCTCACTTAGTGACAGATCTACTGCGTAACTCCTGTCATTCCAGTTACAATTTTATACCATCAAAAGATCCTGACGTTGAGAATTCTTTCTTCTTAAATGACCTGACAGACCTTTATCAACTATGTGCTTCATTCATCACTATTGTAAAATTACTGAATGCTTGGAAAGTCTTAATCTCCCCTCTTTTGAAAAATCAATAGCTTCCTCCTCTGTGACCCTTTAAAAAAATTCAAAAAGATATAACTCCCCAGTTTATGTGGTTCCTGCCCAGTCTGTTCTGAGATTCCCTGAGCACATCAGGTTTCTTCACTAAAAACCCTCTAAGGAGGGCTGCTGACCACAAGACACAAACCGCAGCTCCTCCACATGTATGAAATCCTCAGCAACTAGTATATAGTGCATGGATCAAATGTAGTAGGGAGGTGACCAAATTACACAGCAGTATAATGTCCCCTCAGCACCCCTGACAGCCAGACACTAAGGAGATGGAATTACAACCATCATCAATGCAACTGAGAGAGGGGCTAAGGGATGATATATAAATGAATGGCAGACAGCATTAGTCATGAGGGAGGTCTGATTACGTATGTTTGATGTCTGACAGCTTATATCCTAATGAGAGAAGCATCACTTGATGCAGACTATGAGACACTGTGGCACAAATGCTGCAACTGCTCTCGTGTTTGCTAGCATAGGCAAGTTCGCTCAGTTTGTCACTGTTTGGTGGAAACAACGTTCAGAATGCAGAAGCGCTGGCTGTCACACCTTCCCCCATGGAGTTTCTGATGAAGTTACAATTATGGAAAGAAAGCTTCCTTGGGATAAATTCCCCATTCTCATATGTATGCTGTATCTCTCAGAGGCAAATCAAAGCGCAATGCTTCTGTAACTAACTACTTTGAAGTGGGAAAGCTGCTGGTAATACAAAGCAAGTGCAAAAGTCATTTCCTGCACGGAAAGATCCCAGAATAGAGCAATGCTTATGGGATTCAAAACTCTAGGTTCAATTTTTAACCATAGCTGCAACAAGCAGTTGTGTGGCATCAAAAATGAAATTGAATCTGATTACAAAATTTGACCATGCACCTAGTGGAATTGGCGAAATCAAGGTGCAAAATCTCAATAAAAAGGTCAATCAACCACAGTTGATGATGAAAGTTTTCTTTGATTCAGTCACAGAATGAGAGCACGGCTGGCTAAGCTGGCATCTGTTGCTCAACCATAATTGTGCAGAGGGCAGTTTGGAGCCAACCACATTGCTGTGGGTCTGGAGTCACAGATAGGCCAGACCAGGTAAGGATGACAGTTTCCTTCCCTAAAGGACATGAGTGAACTAGATGGGTTCCAGGGTCATCATTAGGCTTTTAATTTCAGATATTTATTGAATTCAAATTCCACCATCTGCTGTGGTAAATTCAAACGCAGGTTCCCAGAACTCTATCTGTGTCTCTGGATTAATAGCCCACTGATAATAACATGAGGCCATCACCTCTGCTTAAATTAAGGATTGTTTAAGATTAAAAGAAAAGGCTGATAAAGTGGCCAGAAACAGTAATAAATCTGAAGATTGGAAAGTTTTCAGTATATGGCAAAGGAAGACCAAGAACTGGGTAAGGAAGGGAGATTATAATAGCAATGCAATTTATCAAAACAAAAGCATAAAGATGGATTGTAAAATCTTCTACAAGTACGTAAAAATGAAACGTTTTGCTAAGATGAATGTGGGTTCATATAAAGCAAGCCAAATTTGGTCTGATGAATGGACTCTCTAACTTCAAATAATGCTGATTTTGCTAATGTTGATCCTGCCTAGTGCATGCCTTGTGTGACGTAACTTACGTGCCTTGGCCTAGCTCTTTTTCACCCTATGATCTGTACGTCGTTGCTTACTACGACCTGTCTGTACTGCTCATAAGCAAAGCTTTTCACTGTACTTAGCTACACATGGCAATAAAACAAACCAAATCAAATCAAGTTCTGAGAACTTATAGTGAGGAATAGAGAAATAGCAGAGGAGCAAAATGATTACTTTGTGACTGTTTTCACCGAGGAAGCTCCAAGAAACCGCCCTAAATTTGCAATCCAAGTCATTAAGGAGAATGAGGAGTTGAAGGAAATTAGCATTATTAAGAAGGTTGTGATTAGAGAAATTAGTGGGGCTAAAAGTTGATAAATCTCCAAGATCTGATAAATTCCTGAAAGTTAATGGCAGTAGAGGTATTTAGTATGTCGGTAATCATCTTCCACAGATTCTAGAATGGTGCTTGCTGATTGGAAACTAACAAATGTCATCCCAGTATTTAAGCAAGGAGTAAGGGAATAAAGCAGGGAGCTACAGACTCATTAACCATACATCAGTAGTAAGGAAATGCTAGAAATTATTGCAAAGGGCAGGGTGAATGGACACTTGCATAAAAATGATCTGACTGGGAGTAGACTACGTGGATTTGTGATGGAATAGAAAATCTACATTCCAGAAGAGGCCCTTTGGCCCATTGTGTTTAAAACGACAACAAAAAACGACTCTACATCAGTGCTGTATGACTCTATGACTATGACTAAATCTACATTAGTCCCACTTTCCAACACTTGGCCCACAGACTTGAATGTTAGAATATTTCGACTACGCATCTACATAGTCTTTAAAGGTTGCTGTCTTAGCTACTCTCCCAGACAGTGCATTCCAGATTCCCACCACCTTTTAGGTGAAAAAAACAATATTCTCAAGTTCCTTCTAAACTTGCTTCCCTTCACCTTGTTACAAAACCTTAAACTGAGGGAGAGCTGTTTTCTATCCACCCTGTCCTTCACAATCTCTATCAAGTCCCCTTTCAGCCTTCTCTGTGCCAAGAACAATCCAAGCTTATCTAACGTCTCTTCATTGTTAAATTGCTCCATCCCAGACAATAGCCTGGTGAACCTCCTCTGTACTCTCTTCAGTGCAATCACATGTTTCCTATTGTGTGGTGATCAGAACTGCACAGAGTGCTCCAGTTGTGGCCTAACCAAAGATCTCGACAGCTCTGATATAATCTCCCTGCTTTTCTGCTAATCTATGCTGTAATTGATAAAGGTGTGTCCATTTGCCACCTTAACTACTCTACTAATCTGTCCTGCTGCTTTTAGGGGTTAGTGGACGAGAACCCTAAGATCTTTCTGTTCCTCTGAGCTTCCTACTGTCCTGCCATTCATTGAGTACTCCCTTGTCTTGTTACTTCTTCCAAAGCACATCATCTCATATTTATCAGAGTTAAATTTCATCTGCCATTGATATGCCTGTCTGATGAACCCATCTATATTCTCCTGTAACCTAATGCCTTCTTCCGCACTGCGAACCACTCAGACAAGCCTTATGTCATCTTTAAACTTACTTAACATCACCCCCAACATCATCTTCCATTTTGTTTATATATGTCATGATCAATAAAGGGCCCAGCACCAATCTCTAGGTTATGCCACTGGACACTGTTTTCTATACAAAGGGCCTTCATAGAATCATAGAATCCCTAGAGTGGAAACAGGCCCTTTTGGCCCAACAAACCCACACGGACCTCACAGCATCTCATCCAGGCCCATCACCCTATAACCCACCTAATCTACACATTCCTGAACATTATGGCCAATTTTAGCATGACCAATCTACCTAGCCTGCACATCTTTGGACTGTGGGAGGAAACCGGAGAACCTGGAGGAAACCCACGCGGGGGAGACTATGCAAACTCCACACAGACAGTAGCCCAAGGGTGGAATCAAACCCAGGGTCCAGGCGCTGTGAGGCAGCAGTGTTAACCATTGAACCACCATGCCGTAGCCTTCTGCTCATACTGTTTGTCTCCTACAACTAAGCCACGTTTGGATCCATCTTACCAAGTTACCCCTGATTGCCTGTGCTTTTACCTTCCTCATCAGTCTTCCATATAAAATTCTGTCAAAGGCCTTGCTGAAATCTATATAAACTACATCAACTGTACTACCCTCATCTACACAGAAACCCTCAACTCCTCAAACAATTCAGTAAAATGTGTTAGGCATGACCTCCCTCTGACAAAGCCATGCTGCCTGTCCCTGTTCAAATTCTGCCCCTCCAAGTGGAGATTAATTCTCTCCTACCCTATTTTCTCCAATTGTTTCCTTACCACTGATGCATGAGACTCACTGGTCTATAATTCCAGAGTTTATCAGTACCACCCTTCTTGAAAAGTGCAAACACATTGGCTGTTGTCCAGTCTTCTAGCACTCCCACTGACGCAAGAGAGGAATTAAAAAAATTTAGGTCAGGGCCTTTGTAATTTCTTCCCTCTTCTTCCATTGCAGCCTCGGATACAACTCATCTGGGCCTAGGGATCTGTCCATTTTTAAGCTTTATTTGTGGCTGTTTTGCTGTAGATTTATCCAGATGTACCTGCTGCCAGTCTACTTGGATCAGATTTGCCTGATTTTCGTAAAATGTGCCTTGCCCAGTCCAAAACTCTCTTTTAGAGGCTATCTTTTTCCTCCTTCATCTCAAAGTTAAAAGGCACCGTGTTGTGGCTGCTATCACTAAAATGCTCTACTGCCATCATTGTTACCCAGAATTAGGTCCAGGATTGCAACATCCCTTCTTGCCACAACTGTTCACAAGGAGGTTGCTAGAGTAGGGGGTTGGAGATATAGGGAGAGGCCAAATAAGCTGGGGCTATTTTCCCTGGAGCTTCAGAGGCTGAGGGGTGATCTTACAGAGGTTTATAAAATCATGAGTTGGGTGGATACGGTTAAGGGACAAGATCTTTTTCCAAGGGTATGGGAGACCAAAGCTAGAGGACATAGGTTTAAGGTGAGAGGGGAAAGATCTAAAAAGGACCTGAGGTGTAAAATTTTCATGTGGAGGGTGCTATGCATACGGAATGAGTCACTAGAGGAGGTGGAGGAGGCTGATACAATTACAATATTTAAAAGGCATCTGGATGGTACATGAATAGGAAGGGTTTAGAGGGATATGGATCAAATGCTGGCAAATGGGACAAGGTCAGATTGGGATGTCTGGTCAGTGTAGATGAATTGGATTAAAAGGGTCTGCGTCTGTGCTATATGGCTCTATAATTGATAATGGCAAGTGTCCCATATGCCACCTTAAACATCTTATTTCTGCCATCTTCAGGGATCTGTGCACAAGCACCCTTCATTTCCGCTGAGCCTCTTAGTGTAGGGTTGATAATATGTTTGATTATCAATGGTATAAAAGATGCTATCTTACAGATGGCAGAACCTGGAGAGATGACACCTTATGGAGCAATCCACAGAGCATATCAGACTTGCATTTGACCTAATTTGGAGTTTCTTTTGAAATGCCCCCAACAACCCTTCGCTCCTCATTGAAGGGTTACAGGATGGTGGAGCAGGGTAACATCTTGTACATATTATAAAGGACACGCACATAATTATCACACCTGCACACACAGCATAAGTTTCCAGCTGGTAAAGAAATAATCAAGCATGAATCAAAACACACAGCAATTCAGCCTGCCTGCTGTCTGACCTCAGCATGCTGAGAAGTGGCAGAATGGATCCAGGTGTAATCACTTTCTGTTGTTGTGTTCGCGAAGGTGATAACGCGCCTCAAGGCAACACTTTACATCCTGACCCTTCCACGACCCCTTGTTTCTCTTTAACTGAACTGATAAACTCAACACAAAAAAAAACTGCGGTCCTATTAAAGTGCGATAGTAAAGCATATCAGGAGAGTGCATTAGGGAGAAACTATGACCTGACCTCCTGTCGACCTTGGCTGCCGACCAGAAATATTCAGCCCAGCTCTGCGCTACAGTGTAAACTCCGGCAGTTTGCCACCAATTGTCTGTTTCCAGTCAACCTTCTTACATAGTCATATCGCTGTGAGAGTGTAACATAGGCTGAGACTTTCTGTTCGGCTTCTTTAATGAGCTAACAAGCTTTCACAGTGGGATTCAATTACTGGAGCTTCTTTTCTCTCTGGCTACACTTAGAAATGCAAAACCTTATTTTTTTAAAGAATATACATATTGTTATATATACACCGGTTCTTTATCCACAAGTATTGCCAACAGCAGTCTGAATCTGAAGCACAGTTGTAGTACTTGCCATGTTATACTGCACATCCAATAAAGGCCACTGTGCCAACTCAGTGAATATTGAAAACTACGTGTTAATAACTGAATGGTTATGAAGATGTGGTCGTAAATTGTAGGCAGCAGATCAATAGTTCAGCTCTTTCTATCTTTTCTCAAAAAAAAATTATTTTAATGTTAGCAATGGCTCAGTTGGAATAGGTAGTGGTGATGTCAAAGAACACTTTTTCACACAAAGTAGAGAGAAATATGAAGGACTATCCCAAAAGAGTAGGGAGCCAATGAAAAGTTTCAAAGCTAAGATTGACGTATTTTGTTTATAGGGACACAGGCAAGGAACAGGCCTTTAGCCCATCAATCTAGATCATCATTCTAGTTTTCAGCTGATCATTTCCTCAATGCTATTTTTGCGCATTATTTCCGCATTGCTTTAATGACATTAATCTCCAGTCACCTACTATTTTGACCCTCCTCAATGATTGCGCACCCATACCTCTCTGGAGTAGAAATCTCCAAAATTCTCCAGCCTCAGAGGGAAGAAGTTCCTTCGCATCTCAGTCCAAAACAAAATGTCCCTCATCCTGAGATGATGACCTCTGGTTCTAGAGTCATGTGCCATGGGAAAATTCCTATCTACACCAACTCTGTCATGCCCTGTAAACATTTTCTAAATACTTAATGAGATCATTCATCAGAATTCTAGAGAATAAAAAGTTTCCTCAATATCTACACATAAGACAATCCTGTCATCTCAAGGGTTGATCTGCTGAATCTCCATTGTGCTCCCCCCCGGCAATGTATCCTTCCTTTGATAAGAAAACCAGATCAGTACACAATAATCCAGATGCGGTTTCACCAAGGCTCCATACAAGTGCCGCAAAATATCTTAACTTCTGTATTCAAATCCTCTTGAAATGAATGCCAACATAACATCTGCTTTTCCATTGCTTGCTACACCTGCATAATAGCTTTTAGTGTCTCAATGACAAGGGCACCCAGATGGTTTTGGGCACCAACACTTACAAAGTTTTCACCATTTAAGAAATTATTGGGGGTAAATGAAAAACAGATCAGCTGTGATTGTATTGATGGCAGGGCAGATTTGAAGGGGTGAAAGGCCTACTTCTGCTTTTAATTCATATGTTTGTGCGTATCTATGCTGTCTTTCTGTTTTTTTTAACCAAAGTGAATTACTTCATACTTATTTACATTATCTTCCACCTGCCATGATGCAGTTCATTCACTGCCTGTTCAAATTCTCCTCAAGCATCCTTCCACCCTCCTCACAACTTACATCCCTACTTCGTTTAGTGCCATGAGCAAATTTGGAAATATTACAATTGGTCCCCACATTCAAATCATTCATACAGGGTATGAACAGTTGTGGATGGAGCACTGATCCTTGTGACATCCTCCTAGAAACAAACCTTCTATCCCAAGAATGGTCCATTTGTTCCTGCTGTCTGCTTCTTACCATTACTAGTAACACCCTTAAAAATTCATCGATTTTGCCCACCATGATTTCCTTTTCACAAATCCATGCTGACTCTGCACGACTCTTTTATAAATGTTCTGTTTTTACATTTTTCATAATGAATTCTAACACTTTACCCACTCTGGGCATGATATTAAGATCTGTAGTTCTCCAGTCTCCTTCCACCGTACTTCTGCAATGGGATTACATTGCTATTCTGCTAGGGGAGGCAATGGCATAGTGATACTGTTGCTGGACTAGAAATCTAGAGACCCAGGTTCATCATGGAAGATTAAGAGTTTACGGTGATTAACAATCACTACCCTTTAGGGAACAATATCCAGCCTACAGTTGACTCTAGGCCTACAGCAGTGTGGTTGACTCTTAAGTGCCCTCTGAAATGGCCTACCAAACTTCTAAAATGCGTCTGAAATGCAGTGAAGTTGGACAGATAAGCTGTCACCAACCTAGGCATTAGAAACGACAGCAAAGAGCCCAGCCCTGATGAATCGACAAAGTCTTCCTTCACTAATGGCGAGGGTCAAAACTGAGAGAGCTCTCCCACATTGGACTAGTCATACTCTTAGAATTGTACCTTAGAGACTGTGTCCCAGACAACACCATCACCATTCCTGGACATATCCTGTCCTACTGATGGGACAGATCCAGCAGAATTGATGACACGGTGGTATACTGTCGGGAGGGAGCTGTCCTAGAAGTCCTCAACATTGACTCTGAACTGCATGAATTCTCGTGCCACCAGGTCATATATGGGCAGGAAAGCCTCCTGCTCATTATGAAATCCCTTCAGATGAAGAATAAGTACTCCTCCACAGACCAAAGAGTTGAATTCCAGAGGTAAGTTTAGAATCACAACTCTTGATATCAAGGCCACATTTGAATCTAGGAGGCTTAGTACAGTCAATGGGAATCAGGGGAAAACTCTCCCTTGCTACAGTCATATCTGGCACAAAAGAAGAAGATGGTTGTTGAAGGTCAGTCATCTCAATTCCAGGACACGTTTGCAGGGTAGAGTTCCCTACTATCAACATCCTGGAGGTTACCATTGACCAGAAATTGAACTGGGCTAGTAATAAAAATTTTGTGGCTACTAGAGCAGGTCAGAAGCTACTAAAACCATTATGTGGAGATGCCAGTGTTAGACTGGGGTGGACAAAGACAGAAGGTACTCGATACCAGGTTATAGTCCAATAGATTTATTTAAAATCATAAGCTTTCGGAGCGCTGCTCTTTCATCAGGAGAAGCTTCACCACCTGACAAAGGAGCAGTGCTACGAAAGCTTGTGATTTTAAATAAACCTGTTGAACTGTAACCTGGTGTTGTGTGACTTCTGACAGAAGCTAGGAATCCTTCAGTCAGTGATTCACCTCCTGAACCTACTGTATTATCTAACGCTGAAAAAGACTAAGTCACTACTTAAGCAAAACACTCATAGATTTCTAAATGGGAAAGGCATCAAGGGGCATGGGAAGAGAACAAGAATACAATGTTAAAATGGATTACCAGCATCATTTTGAATGATGAAGCAAACTTTGTGGGCGGAATGGCCTACTCCTGATCCAATTTGCTATGTCTCTACGAGCAATAAATTTATTAGTACACTCTATAAAGACAAATATTTGACCACTTTTACCATAGCTACCAAATAACTTCTGCCATCCAGTGTAAGCAGCTACTTCAATACCTTCTGAAATTAAAGAACAATCTCCTCAGAACAAGCAGGACTGAGCTCAGGAACAAAATGGTGGTGGAATTGTTCAACACTTCCATTTATAGGCTATTAAAATACTGGAGATGGGAATATTGCTGCCTGCAAGTGACCACCATACTGACTTGGAAATATATCACTGTTCCGTCGGTGTTATTGGGTGAAAATCCTGGAATTCCCTCCCTAAAGACATTGTAGATCAACCCACAGCATGTGGACTGCAGCTGTTCAAGAAGGCAGCTCATCACCACCTTCACAAGGGCAAACAGGGACAGGCAATAAATGATAACCCAGCCAGCAATGCCCACTTTCTGGGTGCGAATAAAAAAAGATGGGGGCATAAAAGGATATTTAACTGGGCGAGTGGTTGGAGGTCAGGTAATGAAACCTGCAAGAATACGTTCAGCCAAGGGCTGGCAAGACTAAGGTCAGAGGAACAACAAGGCGAGGAAGCACTGGCTGGAAGATGTGCAAGAATCACTCGTCACAGAAAGGGAGGCAAGCGACTGAACTAGTAACAGTGAAGTGAACCCAACGGGCCCTCAGTGCTGCTGAGCTGATGATGGGAATCCAGCAGCAAAACTGGGTGGGGAGAAAGGTGGTTTGTGGGGAGAAGACAGTGCTGTGAAGAAAAAAAAAACTCCAGGGCCCACCAATTTTCATAAACTTGCTCCTCAGCGTAACAGCAACTGCAGCTGTACAGGACATGACCGTTTAAACACTTTCATAGTTCCTGTTCCATGGTAGTGTGCTAAAATCTGTGGACATGGGCAGGGAACCAAACTGTGGTTTCCCAAATCTTTGTGGTATGTGCAGATTCCATCTTTAACTGTGACTGTGTGGCCGCCTTTTTCTGACCTTTTCACCTTCCTTTGACTTGAATTCAATTCCACTGTTCACTTCTTCATGAAGCACACACAACACACCCACACTTACACTCATACAGACACACCGACACTCACACCCTCACACACAAATACACACATAACTGAAATCCTTGTGGCTTAAACTTCAGATGAGTTCACACTTTTTTTTAATTGAACTCTCCTTGCCCCTTAACCCAACTGAATTTTTAATCATATTTGGAGATGACTTCTAATAGAGTCCTACAGCACTCCATCCGTCCAACCAGGCCATATTAAACATAATCCCAAACTAAACTAGTCCCACATGTATCTTGAATTTAATTTTATTAAAGACAGTTTGCTTTTGTAAGTATAAAATTATGGGTAACACTAATCTGGAAATTGGTGCTGCACTAACAGCTAGACCTTAACAGCTAACCTTATTAGCCAATAGGGGGCTGTGACAGTGGAGATGGTGTCAATGTGGTAATGTCATTGGCCCATTCACCCAGGGATTCATGTAACAGCTGGCAGTATTTAAATTCAATTAATAATTCTGGAGCAGAAACCTGATCTCAGGAATGAAAATTATTATTGATCATCATTTGAGTTCGCCACGGCTTCCAGAAAAGCAAATCTGCCATCCTTACCTGGTCTGGCCTACATTACCTTCAGACCAACAGCAATGTGGTTGGCTCTTAATTGTCCACTGAAATGGCCTAGTAAGCTTCAGAATTCAAGGGCAAATAGGGATGGGGAACAAGTGCTCATATTGCCACAGTTGCCCACAATCCATGAAGGAAGGAAGTAAAACAAAGGCAGTGAAATAAGCACAGATTGGATTGCCCCTATCGATAAACCAAGTGCCCTTCTGTATGTTTTCTTTATGATGGGCCAGATGCCTGCCTCTTGAACATAGTTTCGTTTTAAATACATTAACACCTCAACGAAAACAGGGTTATGAAAGTTGTATGGCAGGTACATGGTATATTCACCACAACAAGATGACACAACATTGGATTCTAGAATTGAAACTTGAGAGTTCTAGAGTGAACTGTCATTACACAGCCTCTTTTCACTGAACAAATACAGAGAATGTTGGAGAAACTCAACATTTGTGGAGACAGAAAACCAGAGTTAACGTTTCAAGTTCCAGTATGGCCATTCATTTGCTGAAATGATATTGATGAGATCAGTTTGCTATTGAGTACCTGGTATCATTCTCCTGCAAACAGAAAAGGTTCAGGGGAGAATTAATAGAGCTGTTCAAAATTATGAAAGGTTTTAACAGAATAAATGAAGAGGAACTGTGTGCACTTTTTGGTAACCAAAGGTCACATATTTTAGATCAACTGGCATTTTTCTTAATGCTGGTTGTCAATCAATGCCCTTAACTAAATCCATTTTCCTTGTTAATAAAATGTGAGGCTGGATGAACACAGCAGGCCAAGCAGCATCTCAGGAGCACAAAAGCTGACATTTCGGGCCTAGACCCTTCATCAGAGAGGGGGATGGGGAGAGGGAACTGGAATAAATAGGGAGAGAGGGGGAGGCGGACCGAAGATGGAGAGTAAAGAAGATAGGTGGACAAGAGAGTTGCAATGGGAGAGAGATTCCCTGAGGTTGGTCCGGAGGGAGGAGGGTAACTTCTTCAGGTTAGGCATCCCTGGAAGAGGCTTCGCAGTGAGGTTAAAATAGTATCAGAGATAATGGGAACTGCAGATGCTGGAGAATTCCAAGATAATAAAATGTGAGGCTGGATGAACACAGCAGGCCAAGCAGCATCTCAGGAGCACAAAAGCTGACGTTTCGGGCCTAGACCCTTCATCAGAGAGGGGGATGGGGAGAGGGAACTGGAATAAATAGGGAGAGAGGGGGAGGCGGACCGAAGACGGAGAGTAAAGAAGATAGGTGGACAAGAGAGTTGCAATGGGAGAGAGATTCCCTGAGGTTGGTCCGGAGGGAGGAGGGTAACTTCTTCAGGTTAGGCATCCCTGGAAGAGGCTTCGCAGTGAGGTTAAAATAGTATCAGAGATAATGGGAACTGCAGATGCTGGAGAATTCCAAGATAATAAAATGTGAGGCTGGATGAACACAGCAGGCCAAGCAGCATCTCAGGAGCACAAAAGCTGACGTTTCGGGCCTAGACCCTTCATCAGAGAGGGGGATGGGGAGAGGGAACTGGAATAAATAGGGAGAGAGGGGGAGGCGGACCGAAGATGGAGAGTAAAGAAGATAGGTGGACAAGAGAGTTGCAATGGGAGAGAGATTCCCTGAGGTGGTCCGGAGGGAGGAGGGTAACTTCTTCAGGTTAGGCATCCCTGGAAGAGGCTTCGCAGTGAGGTTAAAATAGTATCAGAGATAATGGGAACTGCAGATGCTGGAGAATTCCAAGATAATAAAATGTGAGGCTGGATGAACACAGCAGGCCAAGCAGCATCTTCAGACTTCTACTTTCTACTGTTAAAAACATGTAAATGGGTTCTACTGAAAAGACATTAAGTATTAACGTGAAGTTTTATCTCAGTTTCCCACTCCACAGATGCACCCAAACCTATTGAATGCGTCCAGCAACTTTGGTTTTATTTCAGTTTTCTCAAGATTTGTAGTATTCTGCTGACATAAGTCATCAGGATATCTCAAAGCAATCTGGAGCCAAATAATTATTTTTGAAGTGTAGCCACAGTATGTGTATATATATATATAATTATGTATCTAATAATCTCACCACTGAATCTTTAAGTCAATGCTTTAAGCCCCGTTTCAGAGACATGAACACAAAATCTACATACTCACTGCTAAAGCGGTCCTGAGAATGCATTGCACTATCCATTTTTGGATGAGAGTTAGTGTAAATGATCCCGTGACACAGTTTCGAAGAACTACAAGGTGATTATCTTGAGTATCTCGGGCAATATTCATCCCTAAACATTGCTGTGCACAAATCAGTTGCTCATTTTTCCTATATATATATATATATAATTACATATTTAACTATATATATACATACAGGCAAAATGATCAACTGATTTGTGCACAGCAATGTTTAGGGATGAATATTGCCCGAGATACTCAAGATAATCACCTTGTAGTTCTTCGAAACTGTGTCACGGGATCATTTACACTAACTCTCATCCAAAAATGGATGGTGCAATGCATTCTCAGGACCGCTTTAGCAGTGAGTATGTAGATTTTGTGTTCATGTCTCTGAAACAGGGCTTAAAGCATTGACTTAAAGATTCAGCAGTGAGATTGCCACGCACTGAATCAAGTTGATGCTTGCAGTAGTCATAAATGGATATAAACAGCACTCATTTATCTCCCTCTATCAACTTCGGCCATTCATAGTTTAATGTATTTTTCATGAACTGTTCAAATTAAAGTTCAGCTCATCTAACCTCCAGGATTAGGTGTTGGCTTTTTCAAACTTTGGAGCTCTCAGTTTAAGTCCCCACAGTCCATGCCAACAAGTCTGTTTCTACAAGTCATTCCTTTGAACAGGGACCAACTGTAAATTCACCAGCCCAACATTTATCATCAGTACTGCAGTCATTATATTCAGCAATCATGTGCAAGTAACTGGCACTGTGCATAAGAATACCACAAACATGCAGTCCCACAGGGAGGAGAAGAGACTTTGAAGATTCACTAACACTGGAAGAAAGGAACAGTTTTAGTCTCCTTAGTGAAGAAAGTTGAAGAACTTATTGAAGAACTGTGCTCAACTGATTGCTGGGGTAAGGAAATTCAGTTATGAGGTAGCATTGGACAGGTTGGGTTTGTCTCTCAAAAAGGATCCGTACAGGAAAACAGCATTAATCTGGAAGATCAGCCATGATTTAATTGAATGGTAGAGCAGATTTGAGGGGCTAAATGGCCTACTTTTGCTCCTACATCCTATGTACTCATTGGAATACAGAAGAATGCAAACTGACCTCATTAAAATACATAAGTTCCTGAAGAGACAAGAACTTCAGATGCTGGAGTCAGAGATAACGAAGTGTGGAGCTGGAGGAACACAGCAAGCCAGGCTGCATCAGAAGAGTGAGAAGGTTGACATTTCAGGTTGGGACCCTTCTTCAGAATTCCTGCTCCTCTAATGCTGCCTGCCTGCTGTGTTCTTTACGCAGAGGGTGGTGAGTGCCTGGAACGCGTTGCCAGTGGAGATGTTAGAGGGGGGCACAATAGCATCATTTAAGATGTATCTAGACAGATACATAAATGGGCAGGGAGCAGAGGGATACAGATCCTTGGAAAATAGGCAACAGGTTTAGACTGAGGATCTGGATCGGCGCAGGCTTGGAGGGCTGAAAGGCCTGTTCCTGTGCTGTAATTTTCTTTGTTCTTTGTTCCTCCAGCTCCACACTGTGTTGTCTAAGATCCTGAAGAGACTTGACAAGGTGGATGCTGAAAGGAAGTTTCCCCGTGTGGGAGTGGCTGGAATTAGGGGAGACAAATTAATAATAAGAGATTTCACATTTAAGACGGAGATGAGGGGATTTTTTTTCTCTTGGGGGTCAGTAAATCTGTGGAATTCTCTTCCTTAGACAGCAGTGGGTGCAGGGTCACTGCATATTTTTAGAGGAGAAGAGGGATTTTTGACACGCAAGTGAATCAAAGGATCATGATCCTTTATAAGAAAAGCAGTTCTTTTTAAAACAGCTTATTTTTGCCTTGAAGGCTTGCTGTGAAATAAACATGGCAGTAATAATTTTTATGATCATATTATAGTTATTTTGTGTCATGTTAAACCATTCTGAAATCTAAGTGGCCACAATGCCAACACATAGAACCATTTGATTCAAACTCCAATTGATAAGAAAGAGAGCAAGGAGTAGGCCTCTTGAGACTGCTCTGTCATTCAGTAAGATAATGGCTGATCATCTACATCAACTCCACTTCCTGAACAGATCATGATATTCCATAATTCCATCGGTGTCCAAAAATCTAATGATCTCCATCTTGAATATGCTTAGTGTCTTGGTATCTACAGACCACTCAGGTCACACTTCCAAGGTTCACAACTCTCTGAGTGAGGAAATTTCTCTTCAATTCAGTACTAAATGAGTTTTGTTCATCTAAGCAAGTAGAATGACAAAGAAGCATATGGTGACAGACTGCAAAGTTCTGAGTTGTAGAGGTAGCTAGTGCATGAATCACAGTATTTCGTATGCAGGCATAGTAAGTAATTAGGAAAGCTAGCTGTCACTTACAGAGTCATAGAGTCATACAGCAAGGAAACAGACCTTTTGGTCCAACCAGTCCATGCTGACCATACTCCCAAACTAACCTAGTCCCACCTGCCTGCTCCTGGCCCATATCTCTCCAAACCTCTCCTGTTCACATATCCATCCAGATGTCTTTTAAAAATTGTAATTGTACCCCTATCCATCACTTCACCAGGAAAGTCATTCCATATGAGAACCCAGCTCTATATAAATGAACAGAAAAGGTTTGAGGGATATCGGCCAAATACAGGCAAATGGGACTAGTTCAGTTTGGGGAAAACTGGTCAGTATGGATGAGTTAGATCGAAGGGTCTGTTTCCATGCTTTCTGCTCCTGCCTATTGCAAGCCTAGCCCAAAATGGAATAAAATGGAGAGCTGAACTTTTGACAACAATAACATGCCAATGAGGCTTGGAGCCAATTTCTGGTTGGCCTTATAATAAGCTCATAAGACATAAAAAGAAAAGTAGGTGACTCTGCCAGTCGTATCTTTTAGTAGGGTCATAAGTGATTTGATCGTGACCTCAACTGTACTTTCTTGCCTGCCCATCAGAAGCCTGGACTCCCTTGTAGATGAAAAATCTGTCTGACTAAACCTCAAAAGTACTCATTGACCCAACCAAAGAATTCCAAAATCTAACACTGATCTGAAAGAATAAATTTCTTTTCCTTTTTAAGTGGGACACTGCTTACTTTTAAAATATGCATTCTAGGTCTAGATTGTCACAAGACAGGAGACATCACCCTGTCAAGCCCTCTCAGAATTTCACACACTTCAGTGAGATCGCCTCTCATTCTTTTGAACTCCAATAAGTATAGGGCCAATTTACTTGAACCTTTCACACATCTCATTATTGAACTTAGTCTGAACTGCTTCCAAAGCAAGTACACCTTAGAAAGGAGACCGCTCTGATCATACAAGGTCCAAAAAGAGCCTATCATAGAATTCCTACAGCGAGGAAGCAGGTCATTTGGCCCATCGAGTCCATACCGACACTCTGAAGAGCATCGCGCCCAAACCCACCCCATTATTCCTGTAACCCTGCATTCCCCATGGCCAATCGACCTAACCTGCACATCTTTGGACTGTGGGAGGAAACTGGAGCACCTGGAGGAAACCCACACAGACATGGGGAGAATGTGCAAACTCCACACAGTGGAGTCTGGAATCAGGAACAAAAACAAAAGTTACTGGAAAAGCTCAGCGGATCTGGAGCATCTGTGAAGAAAATAATCAGAGTTAACGTTTCAGGTTTGGTGACCATTCCTCAAAACCGGAATCAAAACCGGCGGTGTGAGGCTGCAGTGTTATCCCACTGAGCCACCATACCCACTGTGCTCAGTGTGCGTAAATATTTGTAAATATATGGAAAATGCATACTGTGAGTCAGGTAGATACACCAAAGACTCAAATGCCAGTGATATTTAGGACAGCTAATGATAAACACCTTTCCATTGAAAACAAGACTGTTTAAGATAAATTTATGCAAGATTAAATCGAAAAGGAATGAAATTTTAGTTTAGTGCCTTGACATAAAACCTCAGACATCATTTGTGTCTGATGATGGGATGGTTCACTTTACTTTTGAGATGGACATTGGGAGGCAGTGGGATTGAGCTAAAGATAAAGTTTATGTCAATGGAAAACCTAGAACAGCATGGGGAGAAGACTATGAAGAGGGAGCATTAAGTATGAAAGGACAGCAAGCAGAGAACAAATATGGGAAGGGCAATGGGAAACAGATTAGATTCAAAGGAATATAAAGGAAGGAACACCGAAAAGTGGGAAATGAGTCAACACTTTGGAATTCCATGTCCATAAAGCGTGTGCAATTTAGCTGGGTCAGCCCATACAATAAGAGGAGGAATGTTCACTGCAATTGCAGGATCCAACAGCAATAAGACAGTCAAGGGGAACGTTCAACATCTTAAGTTATTCATCAAGTGAGTGGCGGCGGGAAATAGTGTTTTGAAAGTAAACACATAGTTTTGGTTGCCCACATTTCCTTCCGCATTTAATACTAAAAAAAATCAGACAGTTTTATTTTTTAAGAGACGGTTTCCACATTACAAACCTGATTTTGGTTAAAGTCCATCTGAGTTTGTATTCTTTGGTTCTGCAGCCCTCTTACTTGCTCCAGAAGGATCAGTAAAACAGACAAATTAATAGTGCAAAGGGATATCAGGGGAATTTATTTAGCTAGAATCATAGTATGATACAACGTATAGGGAGGTATTCGGCCAATACATCTGTGCCAGCTGTTTCAAAGATTATCTAATTATTCTTCTTGCATCTCTGAGGGCCCTGCAGACATTTCAGTTTTATCTCTCTTTTGAAAGTTACTGTTGAATTTCCTCCTATTGGTCTTTCACTCAGTACATTCCAGATTATATCAACAATGTTAAAGGTAACTGAGCTTCATTACCAATAATCAGGGAATAAGACAATTATGTTCGGCGATTAGATCAGGGTCTTTCTGAATGAGATTGAAGATCAGGGTGTTTTGGGATTGAGGGCTTTGCTGAGGAAGGATGGAGAATCTTGCCAAGGAGGATTAAGGGATAAAGAAAGATAATGATGCTGAGAATTGAGGGTTACTCCAGGAATGGATAAAGAGATTACGGTGAGAAGGAACACCCTGCAAGTGCTATATCTGATACGCAAGGTATCTATTGCATTGTACATGATTGAATGAAATTACACATTTGTAATCCAACAATAAAATACCAAAGAGGTGGTCACAGACATATCAGCAAAGTCATCCACACACCTAACAAGGAACTAGGCTTTTAGCCTTCAAATCTTTACTAATGTTCTGATCAAGGCTAAATCTCCTTTGACAGCACATTCCAGACCTAGAACCTCTATCACCTGGAAAGCCAAGGGCAGCAAATGCTTGAGAAGACAACCACTTGTAGGTTTCCCTCCAAGCTACTTGCCATCCTGACTTGGATCCACATTGTCCTTCCTTCACGCCACTGAGTCAGAATCCAGGGACTCACTTCCTATCAGCACTGTGGATAGACATGTCCCTGCACTGGATGCACTCCAATTGTTCATGAAAATGGCTCACCATCACCTTCTCAATGGTAATTAGGAATGTTCACTAAATTTTGATCTAGCCAGCCATGCTAATATTCTGTAAGTGGCCAAGAGAAATAGGAATACAGTATTCCTCATTTTGTGGATCCAGTTGAAATCAGAAAGGAAAAGCACGTTGTGATTGAGGTATATCTGCCTTCAAAGCAGGCAGAGTGGGTGAATTATTAGCATAATCTACTTCTGGTAAATCTGGTATTCAACAGGATTTGGGTACCCTTGCACATAAATCATAGCTTATTATGTAGGCCCAGCAGAAGACAAATGCTATGTTAACCTTTACTCAAGGTGACTGGAGTGCAAAAGCACGGAATTCTTGCTGCATTCATGTTGAGTTTTGATAAGATCACACCTGGGGTACTGCATACAATTTTCATTGAATCACAAAATCACAAATCATAGTGCAAAAGGCCATTTGCCCTCTCAAATAGCATCATACCTGGTGCTATTCTCTTGCTTTTTTCCTGTGACACTGCACATTCTATCTGGATGCATCACAGCTTTGTACGGCAACTGCTCTGTCCAGGACTATAAGAAATGACAGAGAGTTGTGAACACAGCCCAGACAATCAGGCAAGTCAATCTTCCTTCAATTACTCCATCTACACTTCTCGCTGCCTCAGAAAGACAGCTAACTTCATCAAAGAACCCTCCCACATCGGGTAAAATCTCTTCCAATATCTATCATCAGGCAAATGCCTAAACACATATACCAACAGGCTCAAGAACAGCTTTTCCCCGCTGTTATTAGACTTCTGAATGGACCTCTCAAATTTTACATTTAATGTTGATCTTGCTTTCCGTGCACTTTCTTTGTAGCCATAACTTTGTATTCCTCGCTCTGTTCAATCACCTAATGATCTTTGCATCTATATATGTTATAACCTGCTGTACTGCAAGGAAAATTTTTCAGTTTTCAAAAGTAAGGTGCATGTGGTGAAAATAATAAATCAAATCAACATTGTTAATTTTCAAATAATCATCCAATTCCCTTTGGAAAGCTTCCGTTGAATCTGCCCCCATCGCAATCTTAGACAGTGCATTCCAGATACTAATCACTCATTTTATGAAAATGCTTTTTATCAGATAATCTTGTCTCTTTTAATAATTAAAACTGTGCCCTCTTGTTCCCATTTTTTTTACGAGTGGGAAAACTTACTCTATCTGAAGCTCATGATTTCGAATAAATAATTCCTTAATAAACCTTAAATAAATCTCACCTTAGCTTTCCCTTCACCAAGGAAAACAGTTTCAACTTCTCCAATCTACCATCAGAAAACTGAAATTTCTTATCCCTTGAATCACTGTTGTAAACCTCTTGTGCACGCATCCTGTATTCACATCCTTCCTAAAGTGTGGTGACCAGAACTGGACACAGTCCTCCAGCTGAGGCCAAACCTACATCTTGTACAAATTGAAGTTAATCTTCTTGCTCATGTGCTCAATACTATTAATAAAGCCTAGACAAGTGTATGTTTTGCTAACTTCTCTCACAACCTGTCCTGCCACCTTCAATTATTTATGCACGCATCTATCTGTTCCTGCATACTCTTTAGAGTTGGACGTTTTTCATGTGGCCTTACCAAAGGTACTTAGGGAGTGCAATGAATCTTCACTGATTTGTTTCCTGGGATTACAGATGATGAGTGATTGAGCAGAATAGGCCCGAGATTTTTGATGCTTGAAAAATGAAAAACAAAAGCAGCAAAATGTGAAAAATTCTTAAGAGGTCTTAATAGGTGAGATGCTGAAAGGTTTTTCTCACCTGGACGGAGCATCTATAAGCGATCATGGTTTCAGGACAAGGGATCAGCCATCAAGACTGTGATGGGAAGAAGTATCTTTACTCAGAAGAGAGTGAATTTTTGGGATTTTTTACCCCATAGACTGTAATGCTCAATCGCTGAGCAAATTCAAGAAAGAGATCAAGAGATTTCGAAATGCTAAGAGAGATTAGCAGAGTACAGGAAGAGGCGTTGAAATAGATTGAGAGTTCATTTGTGAAAGGCGCATCTGTTTCATAAAACCATGCCTTACGTCTGATAATTAGACGTTTACAGCACTGAGGCTGTTAAAATGACTGCTGCAATCTCAGAAGATGGGAAGATTACAAAAGGTAGATAACTGAGTCATTACCTGTTGTACCATAGATAATGGGAACTGCAGATGCTGGAGAATTCCAAGATAATAAAATGTGAGGCTGGATGAACACAGCAGGCCAAGCAGCATCTCAGGAGCACAGCTTTTGTGCTCCTGAGATGCTGCTTGGCCTGCTGTGTTCATCCAGCCTCACATTTTATTAACCTGTTGTACCATGACTCCTGCACCTCTCACGTGATTGCTTGGCTGAGATGGAAGGGGTGGGGAGGTCGGGAAAGGAGCAGGTCATCCAGCAGGCAACAAGCACAATCAGTAAACTTATCTCTGGAACAATTATGCAATCGAGGGCCCCAAATGCAGACAATGCAACATGTGTTGGGAACTACCACATGCCAGGGTCTTCATCCCTGGATATATGATTGTGTGGGGATGATATCAAAGGTCCTTCTGAACTGGCCCAGCTGGTGAACAACTATTTATGGAACCATGCTTGGTGCTAACTGCTTAATGTATTTCTCGACATTACGAATCTTCAGAGGTGTTTCACAGCCACAACATTTATTTCAGATTTCCAGACTTGGTGGAAACATTCTTTCTTTACTTCTAAGTAAGCCCTCCTGCATCCAACTGTAGGCCTTCTCTCTAAGTGGCTGATCCCAATACCTGATGTTGTGGCTCTTTGCGATTCAGCACCCTGGATTCCATCCCCATGATCCATTCTGGGCTATCTTTAATCAGATCTCTTGTATGGAGATGGCCCTGTGAAAATACAGCTCCGTGCAAAGGACTCATATGGCAGTCCTTGGAACACAGCCAGCTCCTGGAGGCAACATTTCATCTGGAGGGAACAGCTGGATGAGATAGTATCTGCCTGCCAAATGTTACAATGGGGATGGCCTGTACTTTCTGAAGGCAGCCTTCTCATGCCAGCCTTAGAATCCGTACACATCAGATGCACTGGGGAGCTTCCCAAGCCCACGTTACTGAAGAAAGGAGTCAACAGGGCCAGAGACTTTCAAAGGGATACAGATTTCTTTTGATATTTAAAAACAGGATAACAATTTTCTCTTCCCAATTCAGTTTCTGCTGCAATTCTATCACATGTAGACATGTGAAAGAAGCAACAACCTTTCACGAGTTTAAGTTATTAAAACACTCCCTGGCGTGTAGTCACTTTTGTCAAGGAGCAACTGTCATAGCCAATTTGGACACAGCAAAGTCCCTGAAAGAACCACACAATTTTGTTTTAAATCATCCACAAGATTGCGGGGGTCACAGGTTAGGCCAGCATTCATTGCCCATCCCCAACTGCCCAGACAACAATTCAGAGTCAGCCACATTTCTCTAAAATAAAACCCAAACGAACTGCAGATGCTGCAAATCAGGAACAGAAACAGAAGTTGCTGGAAAAACTCAGCAGGTCTGGCAGCATCTGTGAAGAGAAATCAGAGTTAACGATCTGGGTTCAATGACCCTTCCTCAGAACAGATGGTAGCTCGGAAAATGTCAGTTTATATGCAGAAAATAGGGGAAGGGGGTGAGGAGTAAATGATGGGTGGAGACGGAGCCCAAACACAGAGAAGAACAGCTGGACAGACAAAGGCGTGGATAACAATCTGGCTGGGGGGATGATGAGTTGTTAACAGAGACTGTTAGTGGCAAACAACAGCTTGTGTGTCATTGCAGACTATGTGATAACAAGGCTGGGTGTGTGGGGTAGGGGGCTAGGACATAGGAGAGTTCAGGCCCTTAAATTATTAACGTGGCTATGGGTCTGGAGTCACAGACAAGGTAAGGGTGGCAATTTCCTTCCCTAAAGAATATTATGAAACCAGATGGGTTTCTTCCCGACAGTGGTTTCATGGCAATATTTAAGACTCTTCTTTTTATCACGCACGGGATCTCTGGATTAACAGTGTAGCAATATTATTACTGGGCCATCACCTCTTAGCAATGTTGATTGAGGGATACATATTGACTAGGGCATCACCCTTTATTGAATAGTTCCAAAGGATCCTTTTCAACTTCTCAAGTGAGCAGATAGGGCTTTGGTGTTAATGAACACCAGAGTTTGGCTTGCTTTCTGTAGCCTTTGGCTTCTCCATTCCATTTGTTTCTCACAGTGTAGCATTCCCTCTGTGCTGCAATCAGACTGGTTTTACAGATTATGTGCTCAGATCTCTGTAATGGGGATTGTGACTCAGAAGCAAGAGTGCTATCATCTGAGAAACAGTTGGTACCATGAGGTCTGCAGTGGTACATGGGTTTTGGTGGCTTATAGAGGCAGGTAAAACACCAGGTCAACATTACATTATCCACTTATATCACTTGATAATAGCAGGACTGAATCTTCCTTCACAATGGGGCATCTTGTATGCTGCATGGCAACTGCTCGACCTCAGGCCGTACGAAACTACAGAGAGTTGTGTGCACAGCCCACACCATCATGGAAGCCGACCCCCCCCAATCCATGGACTCTCATTTCCACAGAAAGGCTGCCAACATCATCAATAACCCTCTCACCCTGGTAATACTTTCTTCCAACCTCTTCCATCAGACAGAAGATGCAGTAGCTTGAATACATGCACCAACAGGTTCAAGAACAGCTCCTCGCCAGCTGATACTAGACTGCTGAATGAATTTCCCTAATTCAAGTCTAATGTCGATCTGGCTTTGTGCACCTCCTGTGCAGTGTAACCTGATATGTCTCACTCTGTCTCAGCACCCTATGATTTGTATGTCCTTGTTTACGATGATCTGCTTGCACTGCTTGCAAAACAAAACTTTTCCCTGTACATAGGTACATGTGACAATAATAAATCAAATCAGTACTGAGGTGCTGGAGTTCCCACAGTAGTTCACTGAAGGAGACTATGGACATAACTCATGGAAGAATTACTAACGATAGCAGCGGTAGTGCGGTTGAGTTACAGGATGACTAATCTAGAAGCCTGAGCTTGTGACATAGAGACAAAGCATCATATCCCATCAACGCAGCTGGGAAAGTTAAATTCAACTAATTAAGCAAATCCAGAATAAAAAGCCATGGATCATCGTAACATGTCCTTTAGGGGATGAAATCTGCACCCTTTTACCTGCTCTGGCTACATGTGACCACAGATCAGCAGTAACTTGGTTGATTTGTAACTGCCCTCTGAAATGGCTCAGCAAGCTGTTCAATTCAAAGGTTCTTTGTAACCTTTTCAAGGGCAGTTGGGGATGAAACAATGAACGCTGTTTTTGCCAGTGATAACTAAATCCTGTGAATGAACAAAAAGGTATACGCCAAAAAAGGGCCTCAATAGGAGTGAACATTTCTGGGAAAGACAGACGAAGAGCAAGAGTGAGAGATTTTGTGAGCAGAAAGCACAACTCAAGGGAAAGGAAACCTAATCCTCGCCTGAACCATAATAAATCGCGCACACATATCACTCCTGTCAACAAACACCATGGCCTTTCCACAAGGTTTCGGTACACAGCCCCTCCATGGTCTGACTCTGCCCTTCCTCTGCCATTTCCTGCCACCCACAGTCCAGTTTTAACCCTTTCTTCCTCTGAAACTGGTCTTAACACATGTCCACTAAATCCTCTTGCTCCTGCTATCATGTCCCCGATTGACAGGAGCTCCCTAAATCCCTCTACCACATTCCACTTTTGAGAAGCTCCTTCAAGTTTGTCCCTATAGTTGGCTGTAAAGCACTTTGGGATTATCCGAAGTCAAAATTCTGCTTGTTAAGTAGAGGACTTTTCATTCATTCTTTCTTTCTTTCTTCAACTACATCTTCAACCACCTTCAAACCATGTTCAATGCCCAACTAGATAAACACTTTTGAATGTTAAAGAGTGAAAGAGTCAACGCCCATAGACAGAGTTATGGTAGGTACTTCTGACTGATGATAAACTGTGGTTTCCTTCAGAATTCTGCAATTTACTGTAACAACAGTTTCAAAGGATTTGCAACCTTTCAAATCAGATATCAAGGCCTCAATGGCAACTCCAAAAGGGAAAAGAAAATATTAGAGGAATGCTCAATATTAGTCCACCAGGTAGTCAAGCTGTAAAATCAAAAAAATATGCACATCAAATGAGTGGAAAGGCCACAATGAAGGGTGGAAAGATGTGGCAATGAATAAATCTGGATGGATTAACAAGAACTGCCACTGTCCAGAATAAACAAAATATATGAAGGATGTGAGCTGGACTAATCCAACATCTGACCAGAAGAGAGAGGAACCTGCATAATTTACAACACAGCTCATGAAAAGATATCAAGTGATGCAGGCACAGAAACGGCACACAGTAGTCTCAAGCAGGTTGCTCGACTGGCTTTTATTATTTTTGGTAGTTTTAATCTTTGTCATTTCGCCATGTAATTTTAAAACAACGCTCAAATCAATAACCACACGTATGTGTCAGATGCTAAAACTGCAATACACAAAGTGCCCTAACCCGACAGTTCAACCTTAGGCAGCAAGCCAGAATTAGCTGGGTAGCCCCTCTCTCCCATTGTAGAGAAATAATCCTGAGCTGTACAAAGACTAGGCCAGATCTTATTTGAAGCACTTATTATGTTCAATTTTCAGCACATGTGCAACAAGTACTGGTCTCATCAGAGGCACCCATACCCTTGAACGAATACATGAAGAAAATTCCTGAAAGGGTGCACTGGCTTTGGAGTAAAGCAGTGGTAATTTGTGAGATTGTTGAAGGGCTTAGTTACGAAGATAGTTTAGATACATTAAATGTGTCAAATTTTAAATGCAGAAGATTGATGGGCTGATGGCAGGGGTTTGAAATAATGCTAGGTGGAAGGGGCCCTCTTGTGGTGCAGTGGTAGTCTCCCTACCAGGAAACTGAAATTAATCCCATCTGCTCCAGAGGTACGTAATAACATCTCTGAACAGGTTGATTAGAAAAGTAGGTTAAGTAAAAGAAAAAAAGCTGTGGGAAGGTGCCCTCTTGTGGTTTGCTGGTAGCGCCCTTGCCTCTGGTCTGGGTACAAGTCCCACCTACTCCTCAGATGTGTAATAACATCTCTGAACTGGTTGATTGGGAAATTACGTATAAGGCAGGTGGATGGAGCCCTGCGTGTTACAGTGGTACTGTCTGTGCCTCTGGACTGAGAGGCCTGGGTTCTAGTCCCACCTGCTCCAGATGTGTGTCATAACATATCTGAACAGGTTGCTTAGGAAAACAGGATAAGTAAGAAAAACATCAATAAGCTAGGTGGAGTCAACCTGTTTCCTTTGGTGGAGGAGTCCAGAAAAAAAGGAGGGTGGGATTAAGGTTCAAGTTAGGGGTAGGTTGTTCAAGCTAAGATCAGGAAGTCTTTCTGAACTCAAAGTGTAGTTAGAACATACAAGGCTCTCTTCCAACATTGGCCGATACTGGGAGCAAGGTGAAATTTTCAAGACTGAGATTGGTGGAATTTTGTTTGGGAAGTGTATTAGGAATATGGATGAGGTGACTATAGTATAACTGATTTCAAACCAATGTGATATCTGTCAATTATAACCGATAACCGTATCTCCTCAATGGCATAAACAGAGCAGAGAGCCAGTGTTTAAAGCAAGCTGCCAACCTAAAAATACTAATGGTTATCAATTCAGACTTTAAAAAAAACCCGAAAGACCTCCAGATGCTGTAAATCAGAGACAAGAATGAAAGCTGCTGAAAATGCTCAGCAGATCTGGCAGCATCTATAACATTTTCGGTCAAGTGATCCTTCCTCGACCCGAAATGCTAACTCTGATTTCTTCCCACTGATACTACCAGACCTGCTGAGCTTTTCCAGCAATTTCTATCTTTGTTTCTCAACTCAGATTTTCCTGGATTTTGCGCCTCTCCACTCTGAAAATATTGTTACAGAGGTGGGGGGAGGGGGAAGCGGGGTGATGCAGATGGTGCTGTATAGGAGGCTGCTAAATAAGAAACCACGCTGTAAAGGGCAAGGTACTGGCAAGGATAGAGGGCCTGCTAACTGGCAGAAGGCAGACAGTGGGGACAAAGGGGTCTTTTCCAGGATTGCAGCCAGTGCCTAGTGGAGTTCTCTAGGGGTTAGTGACAGATAGAATACAATGTTGGAAAGTGTGGGGTAATGAACTTTGGTGGGAAGAATAGAGGTGCAGATTATTTTCTAAAATGGGGAAAGGCTTTGGAAATCTGAAGCACAAAGGGGCTTAGGAGCCCGAGTTCAGAATTCTCTTAAGGTTAATGTGAAGGTTCAGTTGGCATTAGGAAGGCAAATGCAATGGTAACATTCATTTCATGATGGCTAGAATACAAGATTAGAGATGAAGTTGTATAAGGTTCTGGTCAGACTGCATGTTGGACGCTATGAGTGGTTTTGGGTCTGGTTTCCAAGGAAGGATGTGCTGGCAATGGTGGGCAGGGGTTTCCAGTGGAAGTTTACAAGAATGATCCTTGGGATGACGGGCACATCACATGAGAAGCGGTTGAGGACTCTGGGTCTGTACTCGATGGAGCTTAGAAGGAACTGATTGAAGCTTACAGAATACTAAGAGGCCTGGATGGAATGGACATGGACAATAGACAATAGGTGCTGAAGTAGGCCATTCGGCCCTTTGAGCCAGCACCACCATTCATTATGAACATGGCTGATCATCCAAAATCAGTATCCTGTTCCTGCCTTATCCCCATAACCCTTGATTCCACTATTTTTAAGGGCTCTAACTATCTCTTTCTTGAAAGTATCTAGAGAGTTGGCCTCCACTGCCTTCTGGGACAGAGCATTCCATATATCCACCACTCTCTGGGTGAAGAAGTTTTTCCTCAACTCTGTTCTAAATGGCCTACCCCTTATTTTTAAACTGTGTCCTCCGGTTCTGGACTCATCCATCAGCGGAAACATGCTTTCTGTCTCCAGAGTGTCCAATCCCTTAATAGGAGAAGATGTTTCCACTTGTGAGAGACACTAGGACTCAAGATCAGAGCCTCAGGGTGAAGGGACGACCCTTCAGAACTGAGATGAGAAATTTGTTCAGCCGGATGGCAGTTAATCTGTGGAAGTGATCACCACAGAGGGCTGTGGAGTTAAAGTCATTGAGTATATTTAAGGGATTTCTGGGTTACAGTGAGAAGGCGGGAGAATGAGGTTGAAAAACACATCAGCCATGATCGATCTGCGGAGCAGACTAGATGGACCGAATGGCCTAATTGTGTTCCTATACGTAATGATTTTATGGGGAGGAGATTACCACATTTCTGACATTGTAACAGTGATGACACTTCAAATGTACTTATTGTGCTATGCAGGAATCTGTGCAGGGTTCTCAACCATTCACTATATCTATCAATTATTTATGCTTTTTTGGCTTATCCACGAGTTCACAACTTGCAGAATTGTTCAAAATTACTCTAACCTGGCATATTCGTTCTGCCGTCTGATTCTCTGAATTTTAACAGCCCCGACAAATTTTTGGATAAAATTTTACAGTACATGCACTGGGGATTTTAATTTAATGTGACATATAAATAACTTTTACAGGGAGCCTAGGGCTGAAAAATTAGGTGGGTGCTTGAAATGATCCTGATAGTTAAGATACAACTTGCCTGAACTTAGCAATTTAGAAGACAGAAACAATTTCAGGAAATATTTAAGATGTCATTTGACAGAAAAATATGAACTTTAGAGACAAGAAAAGACCAGTAGGCATAACAAGTCCATCTCTATTATCCAGAAAACAATCCCAACTATTCACCTTCTCACCTTTCTCTCAATGCCACCTCATTGAATATATCTAAACCATTTCCCTCGACCTCTCACAGGCCTCTTCTGGAGTACTGTGTCCAGTTCTAGTCACCCAGTTATAGGAAGGATATTATTAAGCTTGAGCAGGTTCACAAGAGATTTACCAGGATGTTGTCGGGTATGGAAAGTTTGAGTTGTAAAGGAAGGCTGGATAGGCTGGGATTTTTCCTACTGGAGCATAGATGGTTGAGAGGTGACCTTATAGAAGTTTATAAAATAATGATGGGTGCAGATAGGATTAATGGTAGCAGTCTTTTCCTTTGGGTGGGGGATTTCAGATCTAGGGGGCGCATTTTTAAGGTGAGAGGAGAGAGATTTAAGTAAGACATGGCAAATTTTTTACACAGAATGTGTTTTGTGTGTGGAATGAACTTTGTCAGGAAGTGATGGATGTAGGAACAACTGCAACATTTAAAAGACACATGGTTAAGTGCATGAATAGGAAAGGTTCGGAGGGATACAGGCCAGGAGCAGGCAGGTGGGACTAGTTTAGGATTATGTTTGACATGGATTGGTTGGACTGAAGTGTCTGTTTCAGTGCTGTATGAAACTATGACTCCTCACCAGATTCTTCATGTCCTCCTTTCATCACTCAATTTGTCTCAGATTGCTCAATCCTTCACTCACTTCTCACTATGTCCCTCAACCTATTCACTATAGCCTTCATTCCCTCACTATATCTTCACTTTCACACTAACCCTCAATCCCCACATCCCTCTATTTCCCCTAGAATTTCCTTCAATTCCTTCTACAATGACTCCCAGTCCTTCCTCAATTAAAAATCTCATGATCCCTTTACTATATTTCACACTCCCACAATCACATCCATCACCAGATCACCCACCCTCTCCTACCGTCATAGTGCAAACAATTATGCAGAACATAATAGGCTCTTTGGCCCATCAAGTCAATGCTGACCTCCTACGCTAATCCTACTTTCTAACTCATAGCCTCGAATGCTATGACATTTCAAGTACTCATCCACGTATATTTTAAAGGTTGTGAGGTTTCCTTCCAGGCAGTGCATTCCAGATTCCCACCACCGTCTGCATGAGAAGTTTTTTTCTTAAATCTCCTCTAAACCCCCTGCCCTTCACCTTAACATGGTGCTGCCTTGTTAGTGATTCTTCAACTAAGGGGAACAGTTGCTTCCTATGATCATGTCCATGCCCCTCATAATCTTACATAGCTCAATCAGAACCCCTCAGCCTTCCCTGCTCTACAGGAAACAATTCCAGCCTATCAAACTTCTCTTCGTAGCTGACCCTGACAAAACCTCACAATCTTTTCCCACCACATCCCTTGGCCTCACCTTCTCCAGAGACAGATAAGATCTCCCTTGCTCCTATGTTGAGCCTTAGCAGCTAAAATCACAACCTTGTCAACCTCAATTATCTCATGTCAAAATCTCTTTCCTAAACATTTCTCCTCAGATCAGCTTTCCTAATTAACTTGAACAGAGCTTACTTCAACTTAAAAAAACGATCATATTTTCTCAGCATACTGGAGGTTGCAGGCTGCAAGAATTGCTTATACAATTTATATCCCAAATGTCACTTATCCTCAAGATCTCATTTCATTGGTTGCAGATATCATTCAATTCCCAATTTAAAGTAATCTATACAGTCTATGCATCATCAATGAACCTTCACAAAGCTTTGGGGGAAATGTGTAATTCTCGCTTTGGGGGTTTATACAGGCACTGTGCATTCTAAATGTGGCCAGAAAGACTTACAATGGAAAAGTGAAAAATCTGCGTTTAACACACTGGAGTGGGGTGAAGTTGTGAGACAATGGAGGCTGGAGAGAACGGGTGCAGATAGGGAACATGATTTAATTCCAGACCCTGGGCATCACACTGGAATATACAGCCCATATGGTAAAGGAACAAAAACAGAAGTTGCTGGAAAAGCTCAGCAGTTCTGGCAGCATCTGTGAAGAAAATTCAGAGATAATATTGCAGGTTCACTGACCCTTCTCCACAACTAGTAAAGGAACTGGTCTTCAAGTTCTGAAATAATATTGATACAAATATTTTCTCGTGGAAAAGAAAGGCTAATGACCTGCTAGAGGGAGGACAGGACCAAAAAGCTTAAAGGAGAGGCAAAGGGCTTTCAGCGTCAGAATGAAAGAAATAACTTGCATTTCTATAGCACCTTTCTCGCTCTCAAGATGTCCCAATGCACTTTACAGCCTATAATTTATTTCCTGAGGATGTGGCAACGTAGGAAACATGGCACATAGTTTGGTCACAGCAAGGAATGAGGCAGCAGTGTTTCGAGGACTAAGGATGGGGTCTGACTAAGGAAGGTTAATGCTTTACCAGTGAGACAGAAGCCCTTGTTGTAGTGGGCTGGTGGCTGACGAACACGCAGTGAAAGCAAGGGCAGGAGAAGGTTGCAGAATTAGGATGGAGTGGTGAAGGTTGAGAGTCAAAGAATTTTATGCATGCACAATGATTTAGACTGGTTTAGAAATTTCAATTTCTTTGTCCTGAGGCATGAGATAATAATAAAAAGGTCTCTTTTGCTGTCTATTGTAGGAAACAGGTCAGGGAGTGGGTAGTTTGAGGGGTGTGTTGGGGGGGTGTGGACACTAGACAGAAAAATACTTTAAATTCCACAATGGATATTTTTTCTTCTTTTTCATTTTTGTTAGTATTTTCAGCAAAGTGCCTCCCGGAGATTGGTGCCCTTACATTCCGAGCTTACAAATGTACTTTGCAGTTCCATGAGCAGGCAGCTGTGACGTCAGGAGGGCAGACTCACTCCATCAATCCTGTCTAATTTGGCAGGTTAAAGGTGAGAGTGAGCCTTATTGCGCGACTGATGCACCATTACCAAGCGAGTGAGTGACACCAGATCCCATGCCTGATAATTACAGGGTGACTACGGTCAACGAGGGTCAGAATTGCAGCTTGTTCTCTCACCAAAAGCCCAGCTCATACACTGCAGTTCAGAAGTCTAACTTCACTGGCTTCATGAGATTTTTCCTTACTTTGCCTGTTACTTACTCTCTCTGTCCATCTATATTTTGCTTCTTGGCTGTGTTTCTCTCGCTGTCTCTGGCCATCTGCATATGTGTGCATTTGTGAGTAGCTGTCCTTCTCTCTCTGTCTCAATGTGTTTCTCTCTCTGCCTTTGTCTATTCCTTTCTTACTCGACCTGTGTGTGCCTCTCTTTTTGCCTACCTATGTGTCTATCGTGCTCTCCCCCATCTTTCTCTCTCTCTCTCTCTCACTCATGACTCCATCTTTGCATGTGCATTTTTCACTCGCTTTTTGTTGCTCGCTCTCCATTTCTAAGTCTCCAATTGAAGACAATCAACGACATTAAGGCTGGACCCGCTGATACCTCTAGGCAGCGTGCAGTAATGGTGACTGACATTAGCATTCTGAAAAACTCAATACAAAATGAACCTCAGAAGTTATCAGAAAGTATCACAACTGCTCCTAGTGATGGTTAGCTATTTTCTGAAACATCTATCAATTGAAATGGACTCCCTTTGCTGTCCGGAGTGATTACTGAAAAGGTACACTCCTGAGCTTATGGTGAAGCAGTGTAAATTCAGACTCTGTAAAGTGGTCTCAACCTACAGTCAGTGGCAATGTAAGAGCACAGTCATTCCTCTCAAAGAATTGACAAAAAATGATAGGCATATCTTAGAATCCCTAGAATGTTGAACCACGCCATTTGACTCATTGAGTACATACCGACCTTCCAAAGAGCATCCCATCTAGAGCCACCCATCCCCTCACCCGATAACCCTGCATTTCTCATGGCTAATCCACCGAGTCTGCACATTCCTGGACATTATGAGCAATTTATCATGGCCAATCCACCTAACCTCCACATCTGTGGACTGTGGTAGGAAACCAGAGCACCTGGAAGAAACCCACACAAACACATGGAGACGTGCAACAGATAGTCACCCAGGGTGAAATCAAACTCAAGTCGCTGGCGCTGTGAGGTTGTAATGCTAGCCACTGAACCACTGTGCCACCCTCTTTCCTCAAGCCAACCTCACTTGATCAAAAGTTAAAAGGCACTGTTTTATGGTAAATGGTGAACAGAAGTTGTCTCAGCATCTTTCTTGGTAGACACCACTTGTCAGTTTTTCTTATCTGAGTAAATGCCCTTCATCCCAATTTCCTATGTTGTAATCAGTTGGCTAGTCATTTAGTTAGTTGTGGGAGTGACCATAGAGTCTTAGGTGAGGACACAGAGAACTTATAATAAAGTCAAAGCACCAACAACCTAGTGGTCTGGATTAATGTGGACACAGATCTAAATCCCACTGTAGGAGCTGGGGAAATTTAAATTTGTTAAACAAATTTAATTAATGAAAAAAATACGAAATTGAAAGGTAGTTTCAGTCACGGTAATCATGAAGCTATCGTTAATTGTCATAAAAACCTAATGTCCTTTAGGGACAGAAATCTGCCATCCTTATCTGGTCTGATCTCCATGTGACTTCAAATCCAAAGCATTATGGATGACACTACTGCTCTCAAAGGAACACTTGACAAGTGATCATTTTAGAGCCAAGAATTATAGCATAATTTCAAATGTGCAGTAAACAGTGTGACAGTGTGTATTTCGGCAGGAAGAATAAGCTGGCCATGTACTGTTTGGACAATAAGTCGAAATGGAATGAAGTAGCCAAGGAATCTGAGGGTACAAATACATCAAATGGTAAAAGTAGCAGCACAGGTTAATGGTGGTGGTATGGTTCAGGTTACTCGGTGAGTCTGAACTATTGTAGCAACATGCAGCTTTACATACATGATGCAGCTGGTGCTATGGATAGTGACGTTAGAGGCTACAACATCTTTTGCATGACTCTGGCTGATCAGGAACCTCTCCGATTTTGCCCTCTGCCGCCTGGCTGTTTTCGAAGGATTTGCAGGTTGAAAGTCAACCTCTTTGACTGCACTATGAATGCAGTTTCCTTGGCAATTAAACCCTGGGGTTGGTATTTGAACCCAGAGATTTTGTCTCAGGGGAGATGATGGCCTAGTGGTATTATCACTGGGCTGTTAATCCGGAGATCCAGATAACGATCTGGAGACCCGAATTCAAATCCCACCACGGCATATTTATTGAATTCAAATTCCACCATCTGCCATGGCACACCATATGCCTTCTTAACAACTCTGTCCACTTGGGTGGCAGCTTTCAGGGAATTGTGAACATGAACCCCAAGATCCCTCTGCTCCTCCACGCTGCCAAAATCTTTCCCCGAACCCTGTATTCTGATTTCAAGTTTGTCCTTCCAAAATGAATCACCTCACACTTTTCAGGGTTAAACTCCATCTGCCACTTCTCAGCCCAGCTCTACATCCTACCAATGTCCCTTTGTAACCTAGAATAGCACTCCGGACTGTCCACAACGTGACTCCCTTCATATCGTCTGCGAACTTACTAACCCACCTTTCCACTCCATCCAAATCATTTACAAAATCGATTGTTGGAAAAACCCATCTGGTTCACTTATGTCCTTTAGGGAAGGAAACTGCCATCCTTACCTGGTCTGGCCTACATGTGACTCCAGACCCACAGCAATGTGGTTGACTCTTAACTGCCCTCTGGGCAGTTAGGGATGGGCAATAAATGCTGCCTAGCCAGCGATGCCCTCATCCCGCGAATGAATAAATAAAAACCCACTGTGCCATAATAACTACAGGACAGGTTGATTAGATGATAAAAAAGTAAACCAAGGGTTTACAGTTGTGGTGAACCTTGGTGAGATTGCATTTAGAATAATGTGAACAATCCTGTCTCTCTGTTACAAAAAGGATAGAGGCGCCACCTGGTACTCAATTTCCCACCGAAAGAAATAGTTTCTCTCCATCTCCCCTTTCAAATTGTATCATTATTTTAAACACCTCAAATAGATCGTCTCTCAATCATCTATTTTCTAGAAAATGCAAGCTTGTATATGCAACCTCTCCTCCTTAAGCCCCAGCTGGAGTAATAGTCATCAGTTCTTGAGACAGCACTATGCTTCAGGAAGACGACATCTGCCGCAGAGGGGTTGCAGTGCAGATTCAGCACAATCATGGCACTGAAATTGTGTTTCTTCAAGTAGAGAAGATAATGGGGAGGATCTAATTGAGGTGTTTAAGTTTATTGAGAGAATTGATTGAGTAGATGGAGGGGAAATATTTCCTTAGTTGGGGTGAGTCTAGAAATGGGAAACACTGTTTGAGCAAAGATAATCACGTCTAAGGAAACATTTCTTCACACCAAAGGCTGTGAAAATCTTGACCCCTCTCCATCCCAAACAACTGACGAGGTTGTGGATCAATTTAATATTTCACAACGGACATTGACAGATTTCTGTTAGGCACGATGTATGAACAACTAACAAACAGAAAATGTGAAGAAAAAGATGAGCCATGAGTTAATTGAATAGCAAAAAATGTCACAGCCCCCATTTAAAATCTTCAAAACACATTTTTAAGTTAGTTCCAATTTTCAGTTTTCATTATCAGGATTACCATTTCAGACAGCCATGCGTGGTTTAGCTAATGCTACCCTTTAAAATGTTGGCAGAATACGGATAGTAGTCTGTGATGCTGATACAACTGAAGCAACATCAAAAAATAAATCCTATTCAGCTTCGTTGGATCCAAACTTTAAGCAGTTTGTTTTGTAAGATGGTGCTTGCTGTACGACACAACTCTGGGCATGATTCTCTGCTATAATATTAGGGCATCAGGCTGAGAATGGTGTGGCAGGAGCATTGCTTTGCTGGGAGACATCCAGTGTTGCAGTACACCAGGTAAAACTGCCAGGTTATTTCTAATTAGTTAAACATGTTTTTGTTGAAAAAGCAACACAGAACCCAAATAAATAAAAGGCATGCACGGCTGTGTCTGGTGTGCATGTATTTTTGTCTCTGTCTACGTATGCTAACATATGCATGCCTGTAAAATGCGTGCATGTCTAAAGAGATAATGTAATCCCTGAGGGGTGCTGTAAAGGCAAGAGTGACATGTCCATTATTTGGCATCTTGGTGCCGAGGCTACATCGAGTGGAATTAGGGACTCATTAATCAGGCTGTCACTGCTGGGTGGAGATACTGAGGTGGGGCTGATGAGCAAGCTTGTCTCCACATGATGTGCTGCACTGCATGCTGCAGTTTGTATGACTGTGTGACAAGGTTCGCTTTCAGCCCCAGGTCTTCCACAAAGACATCAAATGCTCCAGGCACCATTAAAAATAACTCAGGGAAGACAGAGGGCACAAGAAAGTATTTTGAAAATCTATATTTTTATGGGTTTAGAACAATACAGTGCAGAACAGGCCCTTTGGTCCTCGTTTATTCTCCTGCTTTCCTCTTCTTTCTATCTTTTGTTAGAATGCACTAAAAAGAATGTGGACTTCTGGCCTCTGATAGTTTATTTGCTCATGGATGAAATACAGGAAGAGCACAGTTGTCCATGACTGAGTCCTTACCTGGTGTCAACATTTTTGGTACTCGTCTGTTTCGTAATCAGGAACAGGAATCAACATAAATCAAACTGAATCAAAGCAGGTACTTGCTTCTTTCATCTGTTTCTCTCCACACAGATGTTGTCAAACTTGTTGAATTTCTGCAGCACTTTCTGTTTGTTCTCCAGCACCTACAATATTTTAACTTCGTAAATTTTTCCCTCCCAGGCCAAGTGTGCTTACTACACCAGGTCATGGTCACAATCACATTTCTCATCAGTAGATCAGTGTATGTACCAGGTCATACAGCCCAGGCACTGTCCTGCCATGAACTGATTACAGCTGAGCACTATTAAGGGAGTGCTACAATAGATCTCAATATTACTATGCCCAGCCACTGCCCCTGTGTGGATTTAGATTTTTAATTTTTGCAATAGTTGCTACCTGGCCCTCCTGTCCCAACCCCAACCTACCCTTTTCCCATAGCCCTGAATTTCATTTTGCTCTTTAACTATATATTTAATTCACTTGGGAGAGTTACCGCGCAATTTGTTTTCAACAGCTTTCCACTGTGATATCACAACCACTCATACGTTCAATGATCTCTTATTTTGTCCCCTGGTTCTACTTAAACCTGTGTCTAATGCTGTACAAGGTAATGGTTCTGCAGAGTTAATGCTCATATTACATTGCCTCCACCCATTCTACTGATACCATGCAGTCTGTGTGGGTGGAGACATGGAGTTCTACTTAACTTTTGAAGGGGGAGGATGTATCTGTACCAGCTGTCTGGAGTCTTAGCCATTATGCATGACCAAATGTAATTTGTAATTGTACATTTTGTCATCATGAATAAATCTTCAAACTATCTAAGAACAGTGCCTCTTCTGTAAATACTTCATAATGGTGTATCCTCTACCATCAGTCTATGGATAGACCAAGCCAAAACAAAGATAAAAGAGCATTGGTGGCAGTAAATTACCTCAAACCACCACTACCCAGTACTACACACTGGTAAAGTTAGCAACTACCATCAGTGAGTGGGAATGGTCATCTGGGAAAATAGCACATCCTCTGGTTACTGACCATCATGCCAGCGGAAATAGTCTTAGTTCTCGTCTGCCCTGTCAAAACCCCTCAAAACATTTAGGTGCCTCTATTATATCTCCTCTGAATCTTTTCTGCTCCAAGGACCTTAGGTGAGAAGAGGACTGGGATGAGCTGAGTTGAGTTGCAATCAACCTGCAACTCCTACACCCTCCAGTTCAAGCCAGCAGCCAACAACACTCAGTGGCTGGACAGGCAAAGGAGGGTTACATAGGAAGAAATGCCCAAAGACCTGTGAAAAATCACAACTTTTTTCAGTAAGGTGGCAGAGGGGCCAAAGAAAGAAGGAATTGCACAGGAAAAATCACTTTGCTTGATAATAAAGGCACTTTTCTTTGTAAGTGGGTCACACAGAACTCAATAGTTATAATGTGTAAATTAACGGGTTCAAAAATGTCACCTATCCAGACACTGATCTGTTACTGTTCGTGCAAGTGAATCAGATCAACACTTCATTATTCAACAGACACAAAGTTCAGCCAGTCAAAATCTCCTTATGTGCTTCTAAATGACTGATTATTGTGATTGTAATCCTGCATATTTCAAAAATAAATCATTGGTTTTAGCGTAGCAATGCTTGTATTTGTTTCTCTCTGATGAAATTAGCCACTTGCCACTGCACAACAGAGCTTAGTAAAAGAAGGAAGAAAAAAAACTACAGCGCAATTCCCAACCTAAGAATATTCTAAAGCAGTTTATTGCTAATCAGGTACTTTGGAAAATTTAAGTGTCGGAAACATGTCAGCCATAGAGTCATACAGCATGGAAACAGAACCTATGGTCCAACTCATCTGCACTGACCAGGCATCCCAATCTGAACTAGTCCCATTTGCCAGCATTTGTCCCATATCCCTCTAAACTCTTCCTATTCACGTACCCATCCCGGTGCCTTTTACATGTTGAAATTGTACCAACCTCCATCACTTCCTCTGACAAATCATTCCTGACACGCACCACCCTTTGTGTAAAAAAGTTACCTCTCAGGTCCCTTTTAAATATTTCCCCTCTCACCCTAAACCTTTGCTCTCTCATTTTGGGCCTCCCACCTTCAGAAAAAGGCCTTGGCTATTCACCGTATCCATGCCCCTCATGATTTTACAAACCTCTATAAGGTTACCCCTCAGCCTCCAATGCTCCAAAGAAAAAAGCCCCAGCCGATCAGCCTCTCCCTATAACACCTCAGGAAGGACACACTAGCCCTGGAGCGTGTCCAGCGGAAATTCACATGGATGATCCCTGGAATGGTAGGTTTAGCGTATGATGAATGGCTAAGGATCCTGGGATTGTACTCATTAGAGTTTAGAAGGTTGAGGGGAGATCTAATAGAAACTTACCAGATAATGCTAGGAAGTTGTTTCTGTTAGGCGGGGAGACTAGGGCCCGTGGGCACAGCCTTAAAATTAGAGGGGGTAAATTTAAAACTGAAATAAACGACATTTCCTCAGCCAGAGAGTGGTGGGCTTGTGGAATTCATTGCCGCAGAATGCAGTGGAGGCCGGGTCGTTGGATGCCTTCAAGGCAGAGATCGACAAATTTTTGATCTCAGAAGGAATCAAGGGCTACGGGGAGAGTGCAGGGAAGTGGTGTTGAAATGCCCATCAGCTATGATTTAAATGGCGGAGTGGACTTGATGGGCCAAATGGCCTTACTTCCACTCCTATGTCTTATGGTCCTCCAGTTCTGGCAATATTCTTGTAAATCTTTTTTGCTCCCTCTCAATTTTAACAACATTCTTCCTATAGAATGGCAACTAGAACTATGTTCAGTATTCTAAAGGTGACCTCACCAATGTCTTATACAACTGCAACATAATATCCCAACTCCTGTACTCAATGCTCTGACCAATGAAGATAACTGTACCAACACCTTCTTCACCACTCTGTCTACCTGCAACTCCACTTTCAAGGAACTATACACTTGTATCCCTGCGTCTCTTCGTTCAGCAACACTCCCCAGGGGCCCACAATTAACAGTATAAGTCTTGCCCTCATTGTTTTAACAAAATGCAACACCTCACATTTATCTAAATTGAACTTCATCTGCCACTCCTCAGCCCATTGGCCCAGCTGATCAATGTCCCATTGTACTCTGAGATAATCTTCCTCATTATCCACTACATCACCTATTTTTGCCACAAAGGAATGCCCCACAATAACAATGATAAAATTACAAGATAGACTATTCATGAGAGTGGATGAAGCATTTAGGAGGATGAGGTGGGGATCTGATCGAAACTTATAGAACAGTGAGAGGTCAGGATAGACTGGACGTGGAGAAAATATTTCCACTAGTAGGAGGGACTAAGACCAAGGGCACAGTTCAGAGTGAAGGGACGAAGCTGTACAACTGAGATGGCGAGGAATTTCTTCAGCCAGAGGGTGGTTAATCTATGGAACTCATTGCCGCAGAAAGCCATGGAAGCCATGTCATTGAGGCACGTAAGACAGAGATAGATAGGTTCTTGATTCATAAAGGGATCAAGGGTTATGGGGAGAAGGCAGGAGAATGGGGTTGATAAGTAACGAGTTGGATAGCATAACACTCCCTCAGTTCTGCATTAAAAATAAGCCTCTGAAGAGGGACTGAACCCCTACCGTGTTCTGATTCACCAAGGCAAGAGTGAGTGCCAAAAGCAAATAACCAACCATTTAGAGTTGGCACACTTCTGCTGGGTCAGGAGCTGTGGCACAAGTTTCAGCCTTATCCTTGAAGGACATTGAAAGGGAATAAACATCAGGTAAGTTCATTCCTATTCCTGATCATTATCCTATTGTAATATTGCTCACCCCTCACTGCCCTCGAGAAGCTAAACTGCTGCAATCCAACTGGTGAACGTGATCAACCTGTACTACTCACTAGTTAGGCTTTGACTGAACAACTGCATCTAATTCTGTGCTCTAAACTTCAGGTCTTGAAAAGTGTACAGAGGCCATTTACAGGGTGAGGAGTCTGGGTTATGTGGAGAGACTGTTCTGTAGAATACAGACAAGTTGAAGGCGAATGGATAGAGACCTTCAAAATTATAAATGGCCTCGATCAAGCAAATAGTAGGAACCTGTTTTTGCTTACATGACAGTCAACACACAGAAAACACACATTTAAGATAACTGTTAAAATTATGTGAGAAAAGATGAAGAGAAATAAGTCTTACACAGTGAGTTGCTCAGATCAATAATATATGACTTAATGGGGTCGTGGAAATCAATTCAAAAGTGAGTTTCAAAAGGGAATTGCATAAATACTTAAAGATGAAACAAATTACAGGGCTATGGGGAAGAGCAAGGAATGAGGTTAATGGATTGGCTCTTTGAAAGATCCTGGTATTTTCCTTCTGTGCAGTAAGTGTCCATTTGTGTACAGACTAGATTTATGTGTTATGTGAATTGTGATGCTACAATGGCTTTAAGAGGGGTAATTTTGTCCTGTTTCTTCTTCCTGAAGAAAGGGTGAGACAGAGGCAGAGCAGTCTGCTCCAAAGCCAATAAACAGCTTGAGAGTCCTTGGGCATTTTTTAAAAGTTGGAACATTAGAAGCAGCCTGAATGGGTGGGGTCAGATTCCCACAGAACCAGGATTTTTTTTTGTTTTACCCTTCAGTTGCTAGAGGCTTGAAGCAAAATGTGGAAGCTCTTAGTCCTCTCTCTGTTACAGATAAAAGCTAGGGTTCTCTTCCTGTTGCTAGAATTGCATGTGTGATAATCTATTTTATTGAATTTGCCTTTGCCAGGGGTGTGTTTATGGGATGTTCCTGTATTGGAACTGTTAATGAGAAGTAGTTAATGTATATTATATTGTTAAGCATTTTGATAGAGTTACAGTTAAGCTAATTCCCTTGTTTTGTTTTTATTTTGTCTGTCTTTTAATTACAACGTATGAATAAATTGTGTTTTGTTTCAAAGCTGGTAGTTTGACCAATCAAATTGCATTTGGAACACAATGCTTTACACCTATCTTTAAAATAAGAAAAAGTTAGGGTCTAGACTATCTTCTTAATATATTTTGAGGGGATTTGTTCTGGTCCATAACAGGGAGTTTGTCTGCGATCAAAATCTCTAATTCCAGGTTGGATTTTGGGTTATTGGATTTTAAAATTAGCGAGTGTTGGGTATTTTCGGGTGTTGAATTTAGTTGGTTTAAACAAGGTGTACCTTATGTAATAATGGCTCTTTCAGTCACTAAGAGATTCCAGAGGGTGGAAGAAGTCACTTCAGGAGTTTTAAAGAAAGTGAGCAAGGCAAAGTTTTTGAAATGGGAAATGGGTAAACAAGCTGGAGTTGCCTTCATGTGTGTGAGAAGGAGGGGTAACTACTGCAATGGCTCAATATTTATGATCATTGGAAATGCCATCGGATTCATTGGAAATGGATAAAATTCAGCTGCAAACGTAGCAATTTGGACATGAAAAGGAAATTAAACAGTTTAAATTACAATTAAAAGCAGAGGAAAAGAAAAGGAAAGGAAGGGCCTTGCAGAGGAAAGGGAGAAAGCAAGTTCTGTTTTGAACTTCAGAGATTGGAAATGAAAACTCAAAAGTCAGATCAAAATGGTGGAGATAGAGGTGAAAAGTAGGAGTGATAATGAGGTCAGTGATGGAGAGCAATCCCATAATGGACAAAGCTGGGGATTTGTTTAAACATGTTCACGCAATGTCTAAGTTAACTGAAAAGGATGGAGAAAGCTTTTTCATTTCATTGAGAAAATAGCTAAACAACTGAAATGGATGGTGACCATATAGGTACTGTTGATCCAAATAAAGTTGGTAGATGGTGCTAGTAAGGTGTTTGCATCACTATCAGTGGAGGTAGCTACGGAGTATGATGAGGTGAAAAATGCCATCTTAAGTCAGTAAGGGCTGATGTCAATACCCTACAGACAACGTTTAAGGAATCTAAGGAGGGAACCTGGTCAAACGTGCACAGAGTTTGAAAGGGTCAAACAAAATAATTTTGATAGGTGGATAAGGGCACTGAAAATAGATCAAACATATGACATTCTTAGAGAAGACTATTTTGGAGGAGTTCAAAAATTCACTTCCTGAAGTAGTGAGAACGTAAGTGGAAGAGCAGAGAGTTAAGACTGCGAGATTAGCAGAAATCGTACATGATTATGAGTTGGTTCCTAAATCCAAGTTTAGCCTGCAACAACATTTTCAACATGAGGGATAGAAATGGGGGAAAAGAGAAATCCTTAGGTGGTAATGGAAAAAGAGATCTCATTGAAGATAGTAAGAGTAGTTTGCCACAGGTTGAAAAGGAAATCCACGAGGTGGAAAGTAAAAAAGCTCAGGCCACATGAACCCACAGTGTTGGTGGTTTATAAAAAACACTGGGAAGACGTAAGTGGGAAAACAAGATAAGCCAGTGAGAGACAGCAAGAACTGTAGATGCTGGAGTCAAGTCAACACAGTGTGGAGCTGGAGGAACACAGCAACCAGGCAGCATCAGAGGAGCAGGAAAGTTGATGTTTTGGGTCAGGGCCCTTCTTCAGAAACGGTGGGGGCGGGGTAAGGGATCTGGGAAATAAATAAAGAGAGGAAGGGTGGGGCTGGAGAAGGTAGATGGGATAGTGATAGGCAGTGATAGTGAGTTTTGTTGAAATGGTAAAGGAAACCACAGTGCAAGTTAAAAGCTGCAAAAAGAATGTACAAGGAAGTTGAAGTTTAATTATCAGAGAATATGTTTGATCAAATGTTTGAACTAAAAATATCCACTTTGTCCTCCACCTGTTCCTGTTTTTTCTCAGAGAAATTAGCTGAATTACAACAGAAAGATTAAAAATTAAAGTAGTTGTATCAAAAAGCGTACACAGAAGAAGAATCTGAGTACATCCCAGGATGTTACTATTTTAAAACATGAAGTCTTAATGAGGAAATGGAGACCATCACATATTCAGGCAGGTGAAAACATGGGCAGAAGTTCAGTAAGTTGTATTACCAGTGGATTACAGAAAGGAGGTATTGTGGGTAGCACATGAATTACCAGTAGAAGGCTGTTTGGAAGTAAGAAAAACTCAAGCCAAAAAACAAAAACATTTTTATTGATCTGGATTGCATAAGAATGTGGTTGAATTTTGCTGGACATGTCGTACGTGTCAGATAATTGGAAAACCTCAGACAGTGATAAATCAAAACCCTTAATGCCTTTTCCCACCTTCTCATGTTTGAGGAACCTTTTAGAAGAGTCTTAATTGACTGTGTCGGACCCCTACCTAAAACAAAAAGTGGGAATCGGTATTCGTTGACCAAAATGGATGCCTCCACTAGAATTCAGGATTACCCAACTGTGTGGTGTGCATCAATGATCAGGTGATTTTTAGTCATACATGGAAGGAACATTTGGAGCATCTATTGGAATTGTTAGATTGACTTTGGGAGACAGGCTTGGTGATCAACCTTACTAAGAATGAGTTTGCAAAAGCTCAAGTCAGGTTCTTGGGCCATGTCATTCTGCATAGACAAATGGCCCCAGAGGATGTAAAAACAAAAGTTATTGGGGAGTTTCCTAGACCATCGACAAAGAGGGCAGTAATACGTTTAGTGGGACTGAACAGTTTTTATTGGCAATTTGTAACGAATTTTAGCAGTGTGATTACTCCATCAATTGACTTATTGAAGAAGTGCCGAAAATTTCAGTGGATGGGGTGATGTCATGAGGCGTTTGATAACATGAAAGCCGTGTTAACCACTGCCCCAGTGTTAGCCACACCTAATTATGCAAAGTTATCCAGATGGCTATTGATGTGAGCGATGGGTGTCAATGCTGTACATTTGCAAGAAGAAAACAAGTGGATAGACAGATCTATCGGGTATTTTTCTGGAAAATTGAATAATCATCAACTGAAATATTCCATGATTGAGAAGGAGACCTTGAATTAGGCGCTGGCATTGCAACATCTCAACATTTATACTGCCAGTAATGTGACTGAGACAATTGTATATACTGATCATAACCCATTAAAGGTTTTGGAACATTTTAAGGATAAAAATTCTAGAATGTTTAGATGGAGCTTATTATTGCAGCCATTTAATTTGGAAATATACACACGGCAGGGTGGGAGAACGTAATTGTTGAGGTGTTGCCACTACTTTGACGAAGGAAGACGGAGGCACTTGGTGTTAGGAGAAAACAGTCTGAAATGGGCTATATTTGTGAATGTTAGTGTACTGAGAGTCAATGTAGTGTATATGTATTGTAGTGTATTAATAGAGTAAGACTAAAGATTTTTAAAAACGAAACCATCTTTGCACATTGATGGGTATTTTTTTTAAAAGTGGGTGGTCTATAACAGTGCTATGTATTTCTGTGTATTTGCCTTCTTCCTGCCAAACTCCAATTACATTATTCCTCTTGTTATGTTGTGAGGAGTTTCGCGAAGATATTCTTAATTACAAACAACATACACCCCATACACAGACACACAGACACACACAAGCACACACAATCACTGATTCTTCGACAGGAAGGTTTGAAACTCCAAGATACGCTACGATTGTCTTCGATAGATATTACCCAGAAAATATGCAAATAAAAACCAGCAGTTAAATGCGTGAAAAGGGATTAGACACAGACCATGGCGCTAATGAGTGAGTGTGATATCAACCCCCACTCCCCCGCCATGCCACCCGCAAAGTAAAACAGAGTGAAGTAATGGGTTCTGAACATCAGTCAGCAGCGACTGCTACATTCACAGATCCTGACAAACCCCCATCTATCTTCTAACTGAAAAGATGACAGGACAAGAGTCTCCTTTTTATTTTTGTGGCACGCCTACTGCTGTCCCAGGAGATTGCTGGATTGAGTTGCTCTTTTCAGTTGCACGCACAGCAGAATTATAAAGAAAACTGTATAGGTACCTGCTATAATGACGTCACTGGCAGTAAGAGTCCTATAGGTGGGGCAAGGCAGGCTGTAAATCATCTTTATAATGCAGCACTCTATTAGCAAGCTTGGTTGGCAATGGTTGTAACAGAATGCTAATTCTTCCTTCCTTTGAGCCATTCTCTGGACATTATCTCTCTGAACAATAGGTCTGCCAAGCAGGTGGTCCGTGCACCACTGCTTCCTGTATACTAAACACCTGCTTTGTGTCACCCTGTGCCCACAGTCACTGTGGGGCTGCACAGCCAAGGATGCAACAATGTCTCTTCCACACTCAGGCATTTTTGGAGGGGGTGGGGGTGTATAGAGAAAGGTGAGCGGTCTTCACTGGCCAGGCCTCAGGCTTTTCTTGAAGGTCCGAAAGCCAATAAAAAGGACGAACAATAACAATGGGCAAGGACCCTGGCCGAGGAGTCGGGCTAGCGGTGGGAAGGTTGTGGGGGGTGGGGGGGGGCGGCGGTGTTGCGAGGACGAGCGTCTATTGCATCCTGCAGGCACTGCGGTCTTCAGTCACACATTTAAAACAAAGGCTTACTTGTCTCAAGTCGATGAAGGCCAACTGCAGCGTGTCCCCTTGGAACCCAGGCACCGGTCCGGATCTGGCAAAGTCTGTGGGAAAGAAAAGAGGATAAAAACATCTCTAAACAACCATGGACAGGGAGATTGGCAGACGGATGACAGCACAGACAGTGAGGCCAAGCTAGAGGAGGACCATTCTTCTAAGGAAGCATGTCTTCCTCCCCTACACCTTTGTTCACCCGTCAAAAATTCTGTCATCAAACCACCATTAATTCCAAGCCTTGACAGCTAGGAACTGTACTAATCGACCTAAAATTTATTCCCATGGGCTGTTTTAGCTTCATAGTTTTTCTTTCCTCTTCTTTCTCGAACGAACAAACAGCTTGCGAATGGTTTCGCGACACAATAAAATCTACAGCTGGTGAAATCCTTTCAATTCTGTTAAACTGATTTGATTTTTTGTCCCGCATGGCCCACACTGTGGGATCTTTTAAATTACACGCTTGTCACCTGATTTTATGAATGCTAATAAGACAACATTAAAAGCTCCGATCTCTCCTTGTCACCCCATAACCCCTCCCTGTTTACAGCTTGTTATAAGATGAAAATCTGACTAGGACGAAAACTGTTTGATGTAACAATTAAAGTTTCCAAAAGATTGGGAAATTTTAGCATGTCTGACAGTAAAGTTACTATTAGTTGCAGCGAGCAAATACCCAGTCAGAAAACAAGAGTCAACGATGATGAAACAAAAACAAAGGGAAATAGGAAGAAAGAATGTGGTGTTGATGGAGCGACAGAGAGAGAGAGAGTGTGTGTGAAAGAGAAGGAGAGAGAGAGAGAGAGAGAGAGAGAGAGAATGAGAAAATGCACAGGGGCTGGGAAAATATGACAGAGAGTGTCCAAAATATTAAAGAGTTGTGGGAGATATCGGGACTTCAATATGACAATTGAGAGGAGGAGTGGGTGAGAGATTGCAGGGGAGAGGAGAGAAGTACAGGGTGATGGGGTGAGGGCATCCAGTAAGAAGCAGAGTTAAAACACAGAAATAAAAAGGAATGAGGTGACTTTAGACCCAGGCACTTGAGGTGGGGACCAACAACTGACAGGCAACAGATGCAGATGAAGAAAGATTAAAAAAAAACAAGGGATAGGAAAAGAAAAAGACAATAATGCATATTTCGCTCACACCAACAGCTTTTGTCAGTTTGACAGTTTGGTCTGTGTCAATGTTGGAAGTCTTTGGCAATTTTAAACTAGCAATTTCTGCCACTGGCAATCTTACCTACAACTTTTAAGCTCCATATCCTCTCACTGAATTTATCTATGTCTATAAAACATCCTAGAGTCAGTATATTTATTTGGAACAATCTGCTCAGTTGCCTTCTTCCTCTTCTTCAAAGGTGCTTAGAGTTTCAGAGGCAGTACACTCACAGCCTTCTCAGTTTCAATAAGACATTGAAGGATCTTCTTCACTCTACCTGAAAGAGGCTAAACATAACTGCTTATTGTACCTGTTGTTCTGAAGTCTGAAGTACTTGGATTATACATGTCTCTGCCTGTTATCCTCATGTTTGCTGCAATATTCAATAAGATCATGGCTGATCAGTTACATCAACCTCACCTTCTTACCCAGTTCCCCATCCCTTAATTTGCTCAGCATCCAAAAATCTCTCACTTTGAATCCTGAATACAGCCATCATCTGAAAATTCAGTTTTGTGGGATAAACAATGCCAAAGATTCCAAATATTCGCGACAAAGAAATTCATACCTCATCTCAGTCCTAAATGGACTGTTTGAGATAAAAATGAATGAAAATTTAAATTTGGATGGGGTTTGAAAGAAACAGGGCTAAAGATGGAATAGCTAACAAGTCATTTGTGAAAAAATATTTCTGGGAATGTGGGCTTTGCTGGCATTTTTTGCTCAGCCTAGTTTCTCCTTGAGGAGGTGCTGTGTCACCTTCTTGATCCCTTGCAGTCAGTGCAGTGAGGTATTGTTATATGGAGGCTGGCAGGTTGTTTCATAATTTTAATGATGGAGGAACATGAGGGGTTTCTCTGTTGGTTGGTTTACCCAATTCTTATCTGTGAGTGCAGTCTTCTTTTGTGTTGCAGCCTGAAAAGCAACATTAAATACCGACATTCCATATGGCTATTCATTCCATGGCCTGTGTGAATTGGAGTGAACAGAAGCTCAAAGGATGGAGCCTGCTGCATAATGGTTTAATAGTTAGGATATCCAACTTTATACTGAATAAAGTAGGCACTTTTGGTTCAACTTTATCAAGCATGGCAGGGATTATTAACATTGAATATAAGGGCATTACAGCATCTGCTGATGGATATATCTTTTTATTGAGGTAAATAGCTCAACACTTTCCTTGCTTAATTTCTTGTGGCTTAGTGGATAGCAAAACCATCTACATCAGAAGCACCCCAGAGATTTATGCACCTAATCCAGGCTGAGACTTCAGTGCAATACTGACCAGCGTGTCATGTTCGCCTAATGAAACATTAAACCGAGGAACATTCTGCCCCCTCAGATGGCCATAAATGAATTCATGACACTACTGCAAAGGAGAGGGGAGTTCTCGGGGGTGGGTTATGGTCAATATTTACCAGTCAATTAACAAAATGGAAAGCTTATTATCTGATCTTGCTGTGTGCGAGATCTCTCTGTGTGCAAATTGGCTACCTTGTTTTCTACCACAGTAGCAACACTTCAAAAAGTACTTCATTGGGTGTGAAGGATGCCATCTAAGTGGAAGTCTTATCCTGGTTTTGTGTGAGACAACTTGAAATATTAAGCAGATAATTACCCCCTCCTACCAATAACAGCACAAATGTTTGATCTGTAACAATATTGGGAAGTTAACACAATATGGGCTGGCACTCCAGTGTAGGACTGAAGGAGAGCTGCACTGTCAAAGTTGCCATCTTTCAGTGATATTGAGACTATGTTTTCCTATTCAACAAGCGTTGGTGATGCAGGCAGAATGAGGTGGGAATGTGTGGTACATTCAGAGTTTGAGTTGTTAGGTTGGAAGTTGCCTGTTGCTATTTGGGTTCAAGAGGCGAAATGAAGAAAGCTGGGAAAAGCAACCGGGGCAGTGTCCCTGTGGATTTCAATTCTCCACCAGTGAACAATTTTCCCCTCTGAACTTTCCTTTATAATACAGCAACCTTCTGTCAGATTTGCGTATTCTTTCAATTTGAACTACTTGACGAGTCCACTTGAAATCCAAATACAAGGTTGAATTTGAAATCTGAGTACAGGATTAAGGATAGGATTCTTGGCAGTGTGGAGGAACAGAGGGATCTTGGTGTGCACATACATAGATCCCTTAAAATGGCCACCCAAGTGGACAGGGTTGTTAAGAAAGCATATGGTGTTTTGGCTTTCATTAGCAGGGAGATTGAGTTTAAGAGTCGTGAGATCTTGTTGCAGCTCTATAAAACTTTGGTTAGACCGCACTTGGAATACTGCGTCCAGTTCTGGTCACCCTATTATAGGAAAGATGTGGATGCTGTGGAGAGGGTTCAGAGGAGGTTTACCAGGATGCTGCCTGGATTGGAGGGCTTATCTTATGAAGAGAGGTTGACTGAGCTCGGACTCTTTTCATTGGAGAAAAGGAGGAGGAGAGGGGACCTAATTGAGGTATACAAGATAATGAGAGGCATAGATAGAGTTGATAGCCAGAGACTATTTCCCAGGGCAGAAATGGCTAACACGAGGGGTCATAGTTTTCAGCTGGTTGGAGGAAAGTATAGAGGGGATGTCAGAGGCGGTTTCTTTACACAGAGAGTTGTGAGAGCATGGAATGCGTTGCCTGCAGCAGTTGTGGAAGCAAGGTCATTGGGGTCATTTAAGGGACTGCTGGACATGCATATGGTCACAGAAATTTGAGGGTGCATACATGAGGATCAATGGTCGGCACAACATCGTGGGCTGAAGGGCCTGTTCTGTGCTGTACTGTTCTATGTTCTATGTTCTAAGTAACAGTATCTTCCATTCTTGAGCAGGTTTAGGAACAGCTGAAGGGAAGGGTCTCTATTTGGCCCAAGACCACTGAATGAACACAATTCTCCCAATGTAGACTACCGTGCATTGTGTTCTTATGTCTTTGAAACAAACTGGAATCTGGATTTACATCTTCAACCTTCCTTCTCCATCAGTTTAAGCAGCAGGTACTGGGCAGCAGCAAGACAATGAATATCAGCTCATTCATTCTACACCAAGTCCAGGGCCATTCTAGTTGGATTTGTACCTGTAAACCTTCCCTTTCTGTTGTCTACATTAGAAATATAATTTACAGGTATATGCTAAAGTTCTGGATGTGAGTTTGCTCGCTGAACTGGAAGGTTAGTTTTCAGACATTTCGTCACCATTCTAGGTAACATCATCAGTGAGCCTCCGACGAAGCCCCATCGACGAGGCTTTGTCGGAAGCTCACTGATGATGTTACCTAAAATGGTGACGAAACGTCTGAAAACTAACCTTCCAGCTCAGCGAGCAAACTCACATCCAGAACCTCAACCTGAGCTACAAATCTTCTCAAAGCTCGATATGCTAAAGTGACTGATCTGTAGATATTCAACCATTACTATTTCTGAATCAATCTTCTCTAGTCCACTGTTAGACCAAGCTGCTGTCCTTCTATATTGAATTGAAACTCTTCAGTGAGATGGAGGGGGATAGTGGGAAATAGACAAGGAAGAGAAAGGGGAAATGAAAAGAAAGGAGAAGGGAAGAGAGAAAAGGTGAAATGGGAAAGATAAAGGGAACTGGGGATGGGGATAAGACATTGCAGAGAAAGAGCAGAGATTAGAAAAGGGAAGTTATAAGGAACATTAAAAAGAGAAAGGGCGATGATGGTAAGTAAACTGACAGGAAAGCAGACAGATATAGCTTGACAGAGAATGACAAAGCACAGGCATGAAAATGAAATCAAGAACAGTGGCACATACTTAGCTTTGATGAGCCAAAGAGTGGATTTTTCTGCCAACTCTGAAATTTTTGGATCTTATGGGCAAGCCCCCACTTGGGTAAGATACTGGAGTACATGGAACTAACTCCCTGCGTGAAACAGTGCTTTTAGAAGTTGGTTAGGGGATGTTATTCTCAATGGGTATGTCTCTGACTGTTCAGCACTTGACTTAGAAGTCTACATGGAAAGAATGAAGCAATAAAACTTATAAAAATATAAGGTATACTATTCAGGATTCTCATTGCAAAAGAAGTAAAGGCCTTAGGCCCTAAAATGGTTTCCTTCATTTGCCTGATCTCGGTGGCACTTATCGACTCCCCCAACTATATCATTATTCAGATGTATGATGAATTCACTTTTTATTTCCATTTGACTCTTAAGTTCTTGCTCAGAAATTACCTCACATCTTGAATACACTTTAAATGAGAGAGTTTCCCCATCTTCTCTTCTTAATCTTAACTTAGAGATTTTTGACTTGATTGTTAAATTCTTTACCATGGCTCCACTGGATCTAGCTACCTTAATTTTGAAAACTTTAAATCATCCACTGTAAAGTTTATTTTCAAAATAAATAACTCAATGTCTTCAAATTTCAAGAACAGCTTAATTGAATGTACAGCACAAAGAAAACAATCGGTCAGTATTCCTGCTCCACATAAGCCTACTCCCATTTCACTTCATCTCAAACTAATCAAAACCCTACATCTGCCGAAATCTACATTTCTCAGCCGTAGCTCAGGTGTTAGTAGTCTTAATTTCTGAGCTGCTGACCAGGAAACAAGTCCCTCTGCTGGGAACTGAAAACAAAATCTAGGCTAACACTGTCATGTAGTATAGAGGAGATTGCAGTGAGATGTTAAACCTAGGTCCTATCTGATCTCACATGTGAATGTAAAAGCTCCTATGTAAAGAGCAACAAATAGGCTCTCCCTAGTGTCCTATCTAATATGCATTTCTTAATTAAGGTAATGATCATCTTTTAATGATTGAATTTCTGTTTGCAGGATAATTCTGTACACAATGTGGCTACTGTTTCATCAGTGACTATAAGCATATAATTACTAGAGGAGTAGCAAGAGGATTGGTGACCTGATTAAGTACTGAGAAAGGAGTTATACATGGAGATAAAAGCCTGGCTAAGAGTATTGTGGATCTACTTCTTCCGAAGAAGAATAGGGGTGGCACAGTGGCTCAGTGGTTAGCACAGCTCCCTCACAACACCAGGGACCCGGGTTCGATTCCACCCTCAGGTGACTGCCTGTGTGGAGTTTGCATGTTCTCCCTGTGTCTGTCTGGGTTTCCTCCAGTTTCCTCCCATTGTCCAAAGATGTGCGGGCTAGGTGGATTGGCCACGCTAAATTTCCCATAGTATTCAGGGATGTGTAGGTTAGGTGGGTTAGGTGGATCTGGGTGGGATGCTTCGAGGTTCTGTGTTTACTGGTTGGGTTGAAGCACCTGTTTCTACACTTTAGGGATTCTATCTAAAAAAAAGCTGCTGCCAAGGTCATGGTGAAAGAGGAGCTTGTTGGGATGGGGTGAAAAAGCTTTAAATACTGATATATTTCCAGCAACACCTTTTTCTAAAGTTAATAACTCACCAAGATTGGACAAAATGCATCCGAAGAACCTGAACATGTGAGAAAATTTGTATATGCACTAAAAACAGAATAGGCCATTCAGCCCTTTAAGCATGCTCTGCCATTTATAAGATCATGGTTGATTTGACTATAATGGCAAACCTGCACTCCTACCTCGCTCTTATAATCTTTCATCCACTTTGCTTAACAAGAATCAATCTACCTCCACCGTAAAAATATTCAAGGACCCTGTTTACATTATAATTTAATGCACAAAGTCCCAAAGGCTCATGGCCTTTGGAGAGAGAAAGAAAACTCTTTCATTCTTGTTTTAAATGGGTTGACACTGATTTTAAAACAGTGACCCGAATTCTATATCCTCCAAAAAAAGGAAACATCTTTTTCAAGTAAACCTTGTCAAGACCTCTCATCATCTTAAGTTTCAGTCCAGTCACCTTTACTCTTCCAAGTTCTAGCAATACAAGCCCAGTCTGTCCACCTACAGTCATACAGTCACACAGTACAGGAACAGACCCTCCCGTCCAAGTCGCCCATACCGTCCAGATATCGTAAACTGATCTTGTCCCATTTGCCATAGTTTGGCCCATATCCATCTAAACCCTTCCCATTCATGTATCCATCCAGATACCTTTTAAACACCTTTAACCTCTCTTCATAAGGCAACCTGCCTATTCCAGGCATTGGTCTAGTAAATCTTCTGTGTACTACCTCGAACACATTTACACACCCAATGATCTCTACATCTTTGCTTACTATGATCTGCCAGTACTGCGCACAAAGCTTTTCCCAGTACTTAGGTACACGTGACAATAAGTCAAATCAAATCAAATTAGCAGTCGCTCAGTCAGTGTTTGATCTTGCCAATGTAAAGAAGACTGAGTTGTGAGCAGTGATTGTAATAGACTAGATAGAGAGAAGTACAAGTAAAATGTTGCTGTAAGTGCCTTGATGAGACGTCGTCTGAAGCACTTTTGTGTAACTATTTGAGATGAGTGTAGGGGGAGGGGCTTAGATTAGTTCACTGGTCAGCGCAACATCGAGGGCCAAAGGGCCTGTTCTGCGCTGCATTGTTCTATGTTCTATTATTCTATAAATAAGAAGACCAACACTGTACACAGTACTCCAATGTGTTCTTACCAGTGCCCCTATGAAGCATGACCTTCCAACATTTTATTCAAACCCTTGCAATACATGATTATATTAGTTTCCTAATTACTTGCTGTAACTGCACGTTAATGTTTTGTGATTTATGCACAAGGGCAGCCAATACCCTCTGCACTTCAAAACTCTGCGATCTCCTACCATTTAGATAATATACTTATTGTTTATTCACCCTGTCAAAAGAGACAATCTTATATTTTCCCATTTCAGACTGCATTTTCCACACTTTGTTCACTAATCTAATCCACCTATATACTTTTGTGGACTCCAGTGGCCTCTTCAAAACTTACATGCCTATCTATCTTTGAATAATCTGAAAATTTGGCAACCATACTTTCAATCCTTTCTTCAAAGTCTTTTGAATAAACTATGAACAGTCGAGGTCCCAGAATCGATCCCAGTGGCACATCTACTTGTTACTTCTTGCCAAACTGAAAATCACCCTGAGACTGTGCTTCCTGTTCACCAGCCAATCTTCCAGCTATGCCGATTTGCTACTCCCTATATCCTAAGGCTTAACTTTCCCTAATAAGATTTCATGTTGCACCTTATTAAATGCCTTCTGGAAATCTAAATAGAGCACATCCACTGGTTCCCCTTATTCTCAGCACGTTGCCTCCTCAGAAAGTTCCACTAGATTGGTGAACATAATTTCCTTTTCACTAAACCATGGTGACTCTGCCTGATTACTTTGAACTTATCCAAGTGCCCCACAATAACTTCTTCAATAATAGCTTCTAACATTTCCCCTAGAACAGATATTACACTACCCGGATTGTAGTTTTCTGATTTCTGTCCCCCTTGCATTTTAAATAAAGGAGTTCCATTTGCCATCTTCCAATCTAATGGGATCATTCCCGAATCATGGGACTTTTGAAAATTTAAAATTCATGCATTAAATAAATAGCTTGTGAGATAGTTAAAGATCCTTGGATAGAGGCCATCAGGACCCAGAAAGTAATTGCAGAATTATGAAGAATTCTAACTGTTATATCTTTGTTCAAACAAATTACAGGAATTTACCAGTTTAATGGTGGGAAAGTTTTGAGAAATGCTAACCAGGAACGATATTACAGACATTTAAATAAGTATGGATTAACTGACAAAAACCAGCACAGATTTGTTCAAGGCAAAATGCGTTTAACTAAGGTGATTGAGGTTTTTAATGAGGTAACAGAGAGTTAAAAAGTTTAAAGTAGTTGATGTGTTGAATGTAGACTTCCAAAAGGTATTTGATAAAGTACCATATAACAGGTCAGCCAGCAAGGTGGAAACTAATGGAATAAAAGGAATAGCAGCAGCAGCATTGATATGAAGTTCAATGGGCAAAAGGAAAGCGAGATTAGAGGTGAATGGTATGCAGCAAGGTTCCCCAGGATTCAATACTGAGCAACACTTCCCAGCACTGACTTCAGAGTTTGGAAGTCACTGCCATGCACAGGTGAGGAAAGATTAAGGAGGAATGTAGATACTAGAACCAAGGCTTTTCTTGATCTTTATTCAACTTGTAGCATGCAGACTGCTGCAGCTCACCACCACCTTCTCAAGGGGCATCTGGGGATGGGCGATAAATGCAGGCCAGCCAGCAATGCCCATGTCTCATGGGCGAATAAAAAAAACCTTAATAACTTAGACTTGGAGTATGGAGAGTGGGAGTACAGGGCACAATTTAAAATTCATAAGTTAGAAAGACTTATGAGAAGGACAGTGATAGATTTCAACAGGGCATGGTCAGGTCACATGAATGACGAGCTGAGAGAATATTTAAAAGAGACTCAGGATCTTGGGTTTCATAAATAAGAGCACAGGTTGGATTTTATGGAATGCCACATCATCACTTCATCATCCTCGACCCTAAACTACTCACAATCCTCTGCAGCAATTCATTGCTGGGAGCAGTGTTCCTTACTTTAAGACAATAGTTGTGCCCATTTCTTGAAGGAGATCCGTCTTTATCCAAAACTGCTGACCAATTAGACAATTTGATAGCCCCAGCTGAGCCAGCTAGTAGCAGTGACCACTGCTGGGACCATGGGACAGAACTCCTATATTAAGGGGTCATTTACAAGAAAGAAGCAACATTTTTATTTATGTGATGCCTTTCACAATTTTGAGACATCCCAAAGTGGTTCATGGCCAATGCAACACTTTCATACTGGTGTCACTATTATAATGCAGTAAACACAACAACCTGATGTCCTCTACAGAAGCAAGTCACCGTTCTTACCTGCTTTGGCCCATATATAGCTCCAGGCTGACAACAATATAGTTGCAATTGCAAATATCCTCTGGGCAGATAAAGATGGTCCAGCTATGGTCACGTTTTATGAACGAATAATTGAAAAAGCCAAATTGTACACAGCAAACTTCCTCAAACAGCAGGATGACAATGGCCAGGTAATCTGTTTTAGTGAAGTTTGTTGACTGAGGGTTCAGCAGTGTTGCAGGATACTTGGGCAAACTTCCCAGCTCTTCTCCCAACCAGCCTGGGAACTTTTACTCTGAGGTCAAGTGATTTAACGTCTCATCTCTAAAGACTGCACCTTGACTGTGCAGAACTATCTCAGTAACACACTGTCAGTGTGGATAGTGTCCTCAGATCTGTCGAGTGTGACTTGAACAGTGGACCTTCTGACTGGGAAGTTAAAATGTGGGCATCGCTGACAGCCAGCATTTATTGCCGGTCCCCTAGCTGCCCTTGAGAAGGTGATGGTGAGCTGTCTTCTTGAACCGCTCCATAGCGGCTACAAGGTGGCTCAGTGATCAGCACTGCTACCTCACAGCACCAGAGACCCAGGTTCGATTCCACCCTTGAGAGTCTGTGTGGAGTTTGCGCATTCTCCCCGTGTCTGCGTGAGTTTCGTCCGCCTGCTCTGATTTCCTCCCACAGTTCAAAGATGTGTGCGTTATGTGGATTGGCCATGAGAAATTATGCGTGTGCAGGCTAGGTGGAGAAACACAGGGTCACAGGGGATGGATCGAGGTGGGATGCCCTTCGAAGAGATGGTGTGGACTTGACGGGCCAAATGGTCTGCACCCACACTGTGGGGATCTGCTGTAGGTTGAACCACAATGCTGTTAGGGAGAGAATTCCAAGATATTGACCCAAGAGGACTACAATTTTTGTTCCAAGCCAAGATGGTGAGTCCCTTGGAGGGGAACTTGAAGGTGGTGGTGTTTCCATGCTGCTGCCCTTGTCCTTCGAGATGGAAGTGGTCATGGATTTGGAAGATGCTGTCTGAGGATCTTTGGTGAACTCCTGCAATATCACAGTGTACTTGTAACATGAAGAACAAGGTATACATGAGAAAATACTGAACTGTTCTAGTTGGTACAGGGAATCAAAATTGGTTGACTGCAGAATGGCAGAACAGTTAAAGGTCAGGCACAGGAAGTAAGTCATTGGTGCCAGCTTGATAGGAGAAAATGTGCTGACTGTAGAACTGCATGAAGGTACAAGCAAGAAGCAGAGCTAACACACAGGATGGTGGAGATGAAGCAAACAGAGAGAATGTTCAGCAGGTTTAGCAGCATCTGCAGAGCTAGCAAAACAGAGTTAACATTTTGAGTCTGGTATGGCTCTTCTTCAGACCAGGAGAAAGTGTATGAATACAACAGGTCCTTTCAGGAGGGGAAATTCATTGAGAGAATGTGTCAGAATGGTCCGGGGTATGAAAACGAAACAATAAAGGCAAAATTTGAGGGTTCTGTTTTCTGGTGTAAGAGTTAGATCTTGTTGAAACACCAAAGATTTGTTTCGCATCTTGTCCACAGTGTAGAACAGTTATTCTTATACATTTTTCAGCTGTCGGACTCGTTTTTTTTCAAATAGGTTAGAAACAGCACAGTGCTTCCTAAGTAACTCATTCTCTGTCTTGTTTATTCACTACCAATCAGTACCAGTTTTGCATTCGATACCTTGCCCTGACTATCCTTATTTGCCAAACTAATGATTCTCTATTTATTCTAACCCTAGAGGATATAGGGTAAGTAATTGCAGTCTTAAGAGCCCTGGATAGTTCCAAATGGAGCTTGTTACCCAAGCACGATAAACTGAACAGTGATTTTTCATGAGTTTCTGGTGAGTTTATAGAACTAAGGAGACCTAATAACCATTAGGAGGATATTTATCTCAATACAAGGACCAGCTGTCTGGAGTACAGATAGCAGAAGCCCTCTTTTTTCTCATTAAAGTCAATCTCCCTAATTTGTGCCTGTCCTGAACAGGGTGAAATTTATCAAAATGCTTTAAAAACTGCAGTAGATGCTGACACACAAGTTTTAAGAAAGAAGATAGGGGAAAATGGAGAGCTTTTTTTCACTGAATACAGGAGAGCAAAATCACAAAAAAAACCTTTATTAATTCTGCAACTAATGGTCCCCATTACATCATAAACACAACCCCAACAAAAGGGTATTTTATTCGAGAACGAAGCCACTTTGTGTGAGTGTCCCCATTCTTAGCTTCCAAACACTAGGGATGACAGTGAAAAATAGCAGGGTTAAGGCACTGCGATCAATCTCAATTACAGTGACTGTAATGTGAACGGAGTCTCTCTGGGCGGGAGAGGTCACCTGCCCTTGGTGCTCAGGTTAGCAGGCACCTGCTATTCAGTGTCTGCAAAACCCTGCCATTCTCAAGGCTTCTGTCTTATTTCTCTCACACTACCTCTCCCCCGAAACCACCCTTAACCCTTCTCTAAAAACAGGGTCGGGTTCTCTCTCTCTATTCATTCTTCAGACACAGTAATTCAAGACATTCCAAACCAACACTGCACCAGCTTTTCATCTCCTCAGCTCTCTCTCCTGTCTGCACTTTTGCAATTCAGCAGACAGCCAATGTACTGTTGAGCTTGCATACTGTGCCCGAGTGAGCCGCAAATTATGTACGTGCCCAACCTGAGGGCTTATGGGTTGAGGCAATTTACAAATTACAAAGGTGCAATCATTATGCACTAAGGTCTTGGCACTAAGCAAGCCGGTAGCATCAAGGAGCTAGTGGAAGATGGAACAGAGGTAGGAAGAGAAAGTGAGATAGGGCTGAGTTGGTTTTCTCTTTAAAAGAGTCTGAAAAAGATAAATGGAAAGTCTGCATTTATGTTGCACCCTTCATGCCTTCAGTACACCCCAAAGTGCTTCAGAGCCATTTAAAATGTAGTAACTACTGTAAAGTAGGAAATGTGGCAGCCAATTTGCTGCACAGTGAGTTCGCATAAAAAGCAATGTGATAAATGATGGGATAATCTCTTTTTACCATCGGTGTAAATTACAGTCATAGAGTCATAGAGTTGTACAGCATGGAAACAGGCCCGTTGGTCCAACTCGTCCACGCCGACCAGATATCCTGGGTGGAAGGTTTGCTCGAGTAGTTCGAGAGGGTTTAAACTAGTATGGCAGGGGGGTGGGAACCTGAGCTGTATACCGGAGGTGAGAGTTGATGCAGGTGAGGCAGTAGCAAGAGGTAGACCAGCTAGTGGGAAGGATTTTCCTGGGAAGGAACCAAGGGATCAGTTAAAGTGTGTTTGCTTTAATGCAAGGAGTATCAGGAATAAAAGTGATGAACTTAGAGCATGGATCAGTACCTGGTGCTATGATGTTGTGGCCATAACAGAGACATGGGTTTCTCAGGGGCAGGAATGGTTGCTGGATCTTCCAGGGCTTAGAGCATTTCAAAAGAATAGGGAGGGGGGAAAAAGAGGAGGAGGTGTAGCACTACTAATCAGAGAGGGGATCACAGCTACAGAAGCTTCCATTGTCGAGGAAGATCTGCCTACTGAGTCAGTATGGGTGGAAATTAGGAACAGCAAGGGAGTAGTCACCTCGTTAGGGGTTTACTACAGGCCCCCCAATAGCAACAGGGAGATTGAAGAAAGCATAGGTCGGCAGATTTTGGAAAAGTGTGGATGCAGTAGGGTTGTTGTAATGGGTGACTTTAACTTTCCTAATATTGATTGGAACCTCCTTCGAGCAGAAGATTTGAATGGAGCTGTTTTTGTAAGGTGTGTTCAGGAGGGTTTCCTAACGCAGTACGTTGACAGGCCGACGAGGGGAGAGGCCATTCTAGACTTGGTGCTCGGAAACGAGCCGGGGCAGGTATCAGACCTTGTGGTGGGAGAGCATTTTGGTGATAGTGACCATAACTGCCTCACATTCTACATAGCTATGGAGAAGGAGAGGATTAGGCAAAATGGGAGGATATTTAATTGGGGAAGAGGAAACTATGATGCGATTAGGCATGAGTTAGGAAGCATGGACTGGGAGCAGTTGTTCCATGGTAAGGGAACTATAGACATGTGGAGACTGTTTAAGGAACAGTTGTTGGGAGTGATGAGTAAATATGTCCTTCTGAAACAGGCAAGAAGGGGTAAGATAAAGAAACCTTGGATGACGAGAGCGGTGGAGCTTCTTGTGAAAAGGAAGAAGGTAGCTTACATAAGGTGGAGGAAGCTAGGGTCAAGTTCAGCTAGAGAGGATTACATGCAGGCAAGGAAGGAGCTCAAAAATGGTCTGAGGAGAGCCGGGGGGCACGAGAAAGGCTTGGCAGGAGGAATCCGGGAAAACACAAAGGCATTTTACACTTACGTGAGGAATAAGAGAATGATCAAAGAAAGAGTAGGGCCAATCAGGGATAGCATAGGGAACTTGTGTGTGGAGCCTGAGGAGGTAGGGGAAGCCCTAAATGAGTTTTTTGCTTCTGTCTTTACGAAAGAAACAAACTTTGTAGTGAATGAAACCTTTGAAGAGCAGGTGTGCATGCTGGAATGGATAGAGATAGAGGAAGCTGATGTGCTGAAAATTTTGTCAAACATTAAGATTGACAAGTCGCCAGGCCCGGACCAGATTTGTCCTCGGCTGCTTTGGGAAGCGAGAAATGCAATTGCTTCGCCACTTGCGAAGATCTTTGCATCCTCGCTCTCCACTGGAGTCGTACCTGAGGACTGGAGAGAGGCAAATGTAATTCCTCTCTTCAAGAAAGGAAATAGGGAAATCCCCGGCAATTATAGACCAGTAAGTCTCACGTCTGTCGTCTGCATGGTGTTAGAAAGGATTCTGAGGGATAAGATTTATGACCATCTGGAAGAGCATGGCTTGATCAAATACAGTCAACACGGCTTTGTGAGGGGTAGGTCATGCCTTACAAACCTTATCGAGTTTTTTGAGGATGTGACTAGAAAAGTTGATGAGGGTCGAGCTGTGGATGTGGTGTATATGGACTTCAGTAAGGCATTTGATAAGGTTCCCCATGGTAGGCTCATTCAGAAGGTCAGGAGGAATGGGATACAGGGGAACTTAGCTGCTTGGATACAGAATTGGCTGGCCAACAGAAGACAGCGAGTGGTAGTAGAAGGAAAATATTCTGCCTGGAAGTCAGTGGTGAGTGGGGTTCCACAGGGCTCTGTCCTTAGGCCTCTACTGTTTGTAATTTTTATTAATGACTTGGATGAGGGGATTGAAGGATGGGTCAGCACGTTTGCAGACGACACAAAGGTCGGAGGTGTCGTTGACAGTGTAGAGGGCTGTTGTAGGCTGCAGCGGGACATTGACAGGATGCAGAGATGGGCTGAGAGGTGGCAGATGGAGTTCAACCTGGATAAATGCGAGGTGATGCACTTTGGAAGGTCGAATTTGAAAGCTGAGTACAGGGTTAATGATAGGATTCTTGGCAGCGTGGAGGAACAGAGGGATCTTGGTGTGCAGATACATAGATCCCTTAAAATGGCCACCCAAGTGGACAGGGTTGTTAAGAAAGCATATGGTGTTTTGGCTTTCATTAACAGGGGGATTGAGTTTAAGAGTCGTGAGATCTTGTTGCAGCTCTATAAAACTTTGGTTAGACCGCACTTGGAATACTGCGTCCAGTTCTGGGCGCCCTATTATAGGAAAGATGTGGATGCTTTGGAGAGGGTTCAGAGGAGGTTTACCAGGATGCTGCCTGGACTGGAGGGCTTATCTTATGAAGAGAGATTGACTGAGCTCGGACTTTTTCATTGGAGAAAAGGAGGAGGAGAGGGGACCTAATTGAGGTATACAAGATAATGAGAGGCACAGATAGTTTGATAGCCAGAGACTATTTTCCAGGGCAGAAATGGCTAGCACGAGGGGTCATAGTTTTAAGCTGGTTGGAGGAAAGTATAGAGGGGATGTCAGAGGCAAGTTCTTTACGCAGAGTGGTGAGAGCATGGAATGCGTTGCCAGCAGCAGTTGTGGAAGCAAGGTCATTGGGGTCATTTAAGAGACTGCTGGACATGCATATGGTCACAGAAATTTGAGGGTGCATACATGAGGATCAATGGTCGGCACAACATTGTGGGCTGAAGGGCCTGTTCTGTGCTGTACTGTTCTATGTTCTATATCCTAAATTAACCTAGCCCAGTTTGCCAGCATTTGGACCATATTCCTCTAAACTCTTCCTATCCATATACCCATCCAGATGCCTTTTGAATGTTACAATTGTACCAGCCTCCACCATTTCTTTTGGCAGCTCGTCCTCTCTGCGTGAAAAAAATGCCCATTAGGTCCCTTTTATATCTTTCCACTCTAGGTTTTGACTACTCCAACCCCTGGGAAAAGACATTAGTTATTCACCCTATCCATGCCCTTCATGATTTTATAAACCTGAATGAAGTCACCCCTCAGCCTCCGAAGCTCCAGGGAAAGTAGCCCCTATTCAGCCTCTCACTGGTAACATTACTGTAAATCTTTTCTGAATCCTTTCAAGTTTCAAAACTTTCTTCCTATAGCAGGAATTGCACACAGTGTTCCAAAAGAGGCCAACCATGTCCTGTACAGTCGCAACATGACCCTCCCAATTGCTATACTCAATGCGCTGACCAATAAAGACAGGCATACCAAATGCCTCATTCACTATCCTGTCTACCTGGGACAGGAACTGAGGCACAAATTTGTGGCTTTGATGGCAGAATAGTGGTAGTTAGTGGTAGTGTCAACAGATTAGCCCCAGGCTGATGGTCTGGAGAACACAAGTTCAAATTCCACTCCAACTACTGGTAGAATTTACTTTCAATTGATAAACCTGGAACTAAACATTAATCTGATGGTGACTATAAGACCATTCTTGATTGTGACAAGAACTCTATTTGAGTCAAAGATCTGGAGAGAAAATTCATCTCTCCACAGATAGTACCAGACCTGCTGACCTCCTCCAGCACCTCCTGTCTTTGTTTCAGATCGACAGCATCCACAGATTTTTGTGCTACTATAGATCTGAAGAAGATGTTTCTCACAATAGGGGGATTTGTTTAAAAATAATGGGTTGCCCAGTAAAACAGGAATGAGGTGAAAAGGCAGCAGCTACTGTCTTTGAATATTTTAAGATAGAGGTGGATAAGCAGAGTTTTTGGTAGGGGGCGTGAAGTGTACAACTCAATTCAGTGTTTATGTGGAAACATAATATGTTACAGCTAAGTGTACAATTCATCCACATTTTTGTTTAGCAATAGCACTTCCAAAATTAGGACCGTAGTGTATGCAAAGTCATGGTCTCATTCTCTTTGGGTGCAGTGTTGAAGAATTCCCAAAAGTGGATCTTTAAGCAAAGTAGTGTGCCAAACAAATATCCATTTAAAATAATCATAAGCAGACTTTAAGAAATTGGATTTAAAACAGAAAATTCACAGTATATTAGTTATGTTTATTTATTATGTTTATGATTACATTTATTGTGCCATGGCAAATTGGTAATTTTTTTGTCCATCCTCAATTGCTCTTGAGAAGGTGGTGGTGAGCTGACTTCTTAAACTGCTGCAGTCCATGTGCTGTAGGTAAACACACTTCAGTGTTAGGATATGTGTAGTACAGATGCACTGTCGTAACTCACCAGCACTCATTACCATCTTCTAAACCTGCAACCATGTTTCCTTCAAGCCACCCATCATCCTAACGTGGAACACATTATCCCATTATAGTTGCTGAGTCAAAATCCTGGAACTCAGTGGGTGGAGCTCTAATCAAATGGGCTGTTTTGTCCAGGATGGTGTCAAGCTTCTTACTGGAGCTGCACTCATCCAGATAAATGGGCAGTATTCCAGCACACGTTTGACTGGTGCCTTGTAGACAACGGATAGGTTTAGGGAAATGAGGAGGTGAATTCATCATTGCCGAATTCCCAGCCTCTGACCTGTTCTGATAGCCACAGTGCTTATATAGCTTGATCAGCTCCTGGTCAGTGGTAACTTCCAGAATGTTAAGATTCGGCAATGTAATGCCATTAAGCGTCCACTTGGAGAAGCAGGATTAATCAAGAATAGTTAGCATGGCTTTGTTGGTAGGAGATTATGACTAACAAATTTGATTGATATTTTCAAAGTAATGAGTAGATGAGGAGATGAGGATTGTGCAGTTAATGTAGTCTATATGGACTTCAGTAAGGCTTTTGACAAGGTCTTGCATGGCAGAGTGGTTAAGAAGCTAAGAGTCCATGGGGTCCAGGGCAATTTGGCTGACTAAATCCAAATTTTGCTTAGACGGTGATGGTTAAACTCAAAAACTGTGTCCAATGGCAAGGTTTTATGCTGGGTCCCTTGCTGTCTATGTGTATACTAATGAGCTAGACATGAATGTAGGAGGTATGATCATTAAGTTCATAGATTACATGAAAATTGGTGGTGTGGTAAATAGTGAGGAGGAAAGCTTTAGACTACAGGAGAAAACAGGTAGGTTGGTCAGATGGGCAGAACAGTGGCGAATTGAATTTAATCTGAAAAGTGTGATGTGTTTTGGCACAGTTAACAAGACAAGAGAGTTGAATGGTTATGGAATCCTAGGAAATAGAGACAGTGTGATTTGGTGTGGATGTCTATAGATTCTTGAAGGCAACAGGTCAGATAGATAATGTGATTAAGACAGCATTTGGGATATTTGTCTTTACTGAATACAAGAGCAAGGAGGTTTTGTAATGTTAGTTAGGCTACAGATGGAGTACTGTGTGCTGTTCGAGCACCACACTATATGAAGGATGTGATTGCACTAGACACGGTGCAGTGGAGATTGGCCAGATTGTTGCCTGGGCTGGAGTAATTCAGTTATGAAGAGGGACTGGTAGGGCTGTGATTGCTTTCCTTAGAGTAGTAAAGATTGAGCTGTGACCTGATTGAGATGTACAATGTTTTGAGGGATATAGACAGGGTAGATTGGGAGAAATCTTTCCCGTACACGGATGAATCACCAACAGGTTCAAGTTTAAGGTAGATGGCAGGAATGTGAGGAAATAGTTTTGCATCCACAGAATGGATATCTAGAGCTCACTGTTTAAAGGGTGGTGTCTTAAAAGGAAACCCTCAAGAAAGTTAAGTAGTATTTAGATGAATACTTGAAATGCATAGCACACAAGACTATGGGCCAAGTACAGGAAAAACTAGAAAGGAGAGACATGCTTGATGATTGATACTGACATGACAGCCTGAAGGGCTTTTTCCATGCTGTAAAAATATTTATGGCTCCATGTACAATAAGTGAATGCAAATCCCACCAGACCTCATAATACGATTTGAATCTCTTGTTCCCTGCACATTGGCTGGGCCTGCGCATTGTGAATACAATGACATTGCCACTGCCTCCCCATAGGAATGAATCGTCAGTTTAACTTCCTTATTGGAGAAATGGGAAAGTGGCTGTGGAAGGGGGATTACATTTGTAGGAAGGTGGAGTGGGGAACCATGGTTAAACCTATGATAGGGTTGAGTGAATAAGATCTATGGAAAAACTCATTTGACCGGCTGAATGGCTTTTTCTTCAGCGCTCTACTGTGCTCTATTGGAAGCAGATGTTAATGAAAAACTTTCACAGGATTGGGGAAAGGAGTGGTGCAAAAGATGGGAAGTTGCAAATGCTATAATAAGGGACCTGAAAATGGAAAATATTATTACAATCTTTAGAAAAGGTCAGAGGTACAATGTTGGGAATTATAGGCCTCTTTCCCTTGACATCTACAGAAGGGAAACACTGTTGTGTATTATAAAGGAAGCAATTCAAGTCCATTAAACAAGAGTAAGGCTATAAATCCTGGCCACCACGGCTTCATAAGAGGTGAGTTATGTCTAACAAGTTAAGCAGAGCTCTGAGGATGTAACAGAATTGGTAGATGATAGTAATTAATATGGCTGAAAGCATTTCATTAAATTCTTTGCAAAAGACTTGTGGTTAAAATGAAAGCTCATGGGAAAAGAAAATTGGGTAATAAATTGGAAGAGTGGTGATCAGTGATCATGCTTAAGAAATGGTCTGGCAACCTTTTTTCATTTCTAATTGAAGGATACAGGCCATGACTAATTCTGTTCTAAATTTTGTTCTAAATTTTGCTTTGTACACTCCAAAAGCATTAAATATCCGAAATTTGTTTCTTCTATTCATTTTCAGGTTGTGAGCGTTGTTGCAAAGTTTGACAGACATTGTCAGTGAGAAGGCGCTTGTGAGCTGCCTTCATGAATGGCTGCAACTTGTGTTGTAGGGACATTCACACCGTTGTCAGGGAAAGTTTTCCATGACATTATCTCAGCGAAAATGCAGGAATAGTGATTTATTTCCAAGATGGGACAGTGCTTGACTTAGAGGGGAATTCTCAGGCAATGCTCATACTTCTTTCTCTGTCTCACTTTAACCCATTCCATCCCATGGTTTTCTCACACCCGTCAGTCTCCCCTTCCTCTACTGGCTTCAAAACCAAAGGCTGCTCACTTTAATTTTGTGGGGTTCATCTTCCCTTCAATTTCTTTCAAGCATTGGCAACTGCAGCATAATCAACAACTATATTTCTTAATAAATGGGAAACAAAAGTCTATCAGGAGCTGAGTACTATGAGAGTTCCAGTCAGGAATTTCCTTCAGTCCTGCTAAATTATGTTAATGATTGCATTATTGAGAGGATATCTCCAGATGGGGACTGCACCATAGAAAAGCTTAAGAACTCCACAGTGTGGGAGTGAAATCTGAAAGCAAGTGTATACATAAAGAATAATGGAAGTTTGGAACTCTCTCTACCCAAGGCTGTCATGCTGGAGCTATTCTGATGAGAAGTCGTACACAGAAGTGGCAAAAACTGCACTGATGAATCGCAAATGTCGGACTGTGCACAGAAATCATATAAGTCAATGCTGAAATTTGAATTTGGAATTAGAGAATTGGTACCGTAATCATAATGTTACTCTTTTTAAAATTTATTCACAAGTGGGATGTGGGCTTTGCTGGCTGGCCAGCATTTATTGCCCGTCCCTAGTTGCCCTTAAGATGGTGGTGGTGAGCTGTTTCTTGAACAGTCCATGTTTTGTCCGTTGACCCGTAACGCGCTTAGGGCAATAATCCAGGTGCCAAGCTTCTTGTATGTTGTTGGAACTGCACTCAATTGGGCAAGTGGGGAATATTCCATCACACTCCTGATGTATGCCTTGTAAATGACAGTGAGGCTCTGGGGAGTTAGGTGAGCTATCTGTTGCAGTGTTCCAAGCCTCTAAGTTGCTGCAGTACCCACTGTATTTATATGGCTGGTCCAGATGAACTTCTGGTCAAGGTAGCCCCCAGGATGTTGATGTTGGGGGATTCAGACATATTAAGTTACTATTAATGTTCCAGAGGCCTGGAAACAAAGTTCAATTCCCACCACAGAAGCTGGAGGAATTTAAATTCAGTTAATTAACAAAGAGATCTGAGATGTAAAGCTGGTCTAATTGATGATCACGAAACTGTTGGATCAGCCATCTTACAGGATCTGGACTTTATGTGACTACAGACAACCATCAATGTGGCTGACTCTTGAGCGTCCCTGAAACAGTCCAACCAGCTATGAAGTAAAAAAATCATGTCTCTTTACTCTAACAAAAGCTCCTTAACATTTTTTATAAGGAACTATGTCATGATGGTGCTAGAACGAAATGGAACTAGGACCTCCATGTTTATGGTCTCAGGCAGCAACAATCCTGCTCTCTCTGGTGGAAGGTATTAACAGACCCATTAGACATTTTCTGGTACCTAGACATTACAAGCTCAACTGTATTGACATCATTGTTGACAGTGAAGAAATGTATACTATATAAAATGTAATGTGTTAAAGTATAATGTGCATAAATGTGAGGTTATCCACTTTGTTGGCAAAAACAGGAAGGGAGTCAAACTGAATAGTGATAATTTGGGAAAGGAGGTGGTGTAATGAGGCCTGGGTATCCTCGTACACCCATCACTGAAAGTAAGCATGAGGGTAATCCACATTGCTGGTGGTATGGAATCATGAAGCTTAATTCCAGACCACTTTTATTGAATTCAAATTCCAGAATGTGCCATGACCCAGCTCCCCAGAATTTTAGCTGAGGTTTTAGATTAATAGTCTGCAATAATGCCACTAGATCATTGCCTCTTCTGTGTCAGAGTGTAAATGGAGGAAGGCCATTTCTGATGATAGCAGAGTGCAGAACGAGGGTCACACTCTAAGCTCAATGGGTAGGCCATTTAGGACTGAGTTGAGGAAAAGTTTCTTCACCCAGAGTGACGAGCTGTAAAAATTTCTCCCACAGAATGCAGTTGAGGTCAAAACATTGAATGTTTTCACAAAGGAGTTAGATGCTGTTTGAAGAGATTAAAGAGTATGGGGCGGAAGAGGGCACAGGGTGCCAAATTGGATGGTCAACCTTTATCGTGATTAATGTTGGATTTGGCTTGAAGAGCCGAGTGGCCTACTCCGACTCATATTTTCTGTTTGTCTGTCTATTGAGTTAAATTATGGCTTTAGTCTCACGTTTGTGATACTAGTATGAAGGTAACCAGACCAATGTGCCAACATTACTTTGCCCACCTGTACTTAAAACAGCATCAGAAAGATGCTATTATTCTGGATAGAGAAACTTCACACTCATAGTCAGTTAATGTACATCGCGCTACCACAACATGACAGCATCAAAACCTACCCTAAACATCAAAAAATATATTTTTTAAAGACTGACAAACTCACATTAGCAGTGTGTTTACAGATACAGAGTAAAGCTCCCTCCATACTGTCCCCATTAAACAGAAAATGAACGGCACAGGGTTAGATACAGAGCAATGTTCCCTCTATACTGTTTAATATTCTCTGGGTAGGCACAGCACAGGATCAGATACAAAGTAAAGCTCCCTCTGTAACGTCCTATTAAACACGGGCAAGATACAGGCTGTAACTCAAACAGCAGTCTCTCTTCAACACTCACCGAATAGCTGCAATATGGGTTAGATACAGCTTACAGCACCACCTTCAATTCATATCAAAAGCCTTTACCATATGTACCATTCAGATTCAATACAAAGTGAAACTTATAGTCTCCATATCCAAAATTTGCAGAAGAACACATTGCTCACTAGATGGCAATTCCTCCTGTCTAATTCTGAGTCCAACAATCCAATTGGATCTCAATATATACTGGCAGAGCTATCTTGATCTTACAATCTAAGCAATAGCGAGGCTTGATCTTGGTTTCAATCTGTACCAGCATCAAACCCATGTCCTAGAAATGAAAGTACAGGGGGTGTCCGATTTATAAACATCTGACTTATGAGCACTTGTACTTGCAAACGTGATCTCATACAGGGGCGTAAGTTTAAAGGACCTGACGTGCAAACATTCCCTGTCCTTATGAATGGCTCCTTCGTATTATCCTGCAAGGTGTTCTGACTTGCATAGAGATCAACTTGCAAATTGACTCCAGAACGGAACCCGCTCACGACACATATAATGTGCTTATAATACTAGATTGCTCCCAACATAAAAAAGGTTGTTGGCTTGATGGAGTTAATGTTACTGGGTGAGAATGTGAAGGAACTCGATGAGCAACAGTATAGACAGTCAGTAATGCAAGGCGTTGGCTGGGAAGGATGACTGTACCATGAAATTAGCCACGGGGTTTTATTCATCTTTTTACTTAGCTGCCTTTTTACTTCCCTGCCTTCCTGCGGCACTAAGGTTAATACTTATTGTCCAAACCATGGTGTTCTGGGAGGGAGGTGGTGGACCTTGTTACAGAATTGCTGGAACAGCTGATATAGCTGCCTAATTAACATAAATAAATCAGCTGGCTTTTTACGACAAGCCAGCTCGGTACTCACTTTTACTGTGACAACATCTTACTCTCAGATATATATTTAAAATAAATTCAAATTCTCCAACAGGCATGGTGGGTGTAAACTCTCAGTCTTTGGATGACTGGAGGTGACTGGAATATTAGTAACGTTTCAATCATAATACATTATCATACCTATATTTTATGTGTAGATTAATCTGCAACACAGGGCTGCAGGCTGGAGGGGTTACCGAGCCTGTGGGAGGAAGCTGGATTAACAAGTCTGGAGGAAAAGCAGTCCATGTCATTTGAGAGGTTTTAACTAATGCCAGTTCAGTCTCCTTGCCTTTAGCCTTTGCAGGAGCAGTTCCCAGTGATGATCCCTGGGGAGCAATCGAGAGCAGAGGGTGGAGAACTCTGCCAATGTGATCAGCTGGCTTAACAGAAACCTTCCTGCTTACATTTTTCCTATATGGGGATCTCAATTCATTGCTTCGTCCTGCAATCCAGTGGACGGCGAAGAAACCAGCTATGTGTGAACTCGTTAGCAAATGCCCTTACTGACTGAGGTATTGTGGACTTAAAACCCATAAATGCTTTCTTTAGACTGTTTGCTTCTTTTTATTAATGAGGCAGAACCATGGCAAGGTCCCAAAACATGTGCTTCCCCCTCACCTTAAAGGTTAACATTTGTCTTCATTAAACATAATGGGATAGCCATACATCAACAAGCGGAACCACTGTTCCTCTAATCATCATGTTCATCTTTATGAAGCCATTAATTTGCATTTCCAAGATGTGGCTGAAGAGAGTCTTGTGTTTTTGCTCTCACACTTGAGCACTTTTACAAGATTGTGCCGGGGTTGAAACGTCCACTCGGTACCTTGTAAACTCGGTACGATTTTATTATTCAGCATGTGGCTTTTCTGTTTGGGTTTGTATAAAATAAAATCCAATTTAATATAGGGAGTGCACTGGGGGAAAACCCTGGCGGCTGGCTTTCCACCCCTCTTGCAGAACGCATTTCTAACCAGCGGTCCATGAGGCCTGTGTAGGGTGCAGAGGTGGTGAAGCAAGAGACTGAGTAATCTCCTCAGGCAACTGAAGTTTACACAGGACATAGGAATCTTGTATTTGACCATTTCACACTGTCTCCCCATCCCTCCTTTTTTCCTTCACAATCCTAATAAGGACATGACATTACACAGGGAAGAAAAAAAAACCTCTTTCCTTAGGCTTTGCCAATGCAAGGGAAGTAAAGGGAAAGCAGTGCTGTCCAAAACTTAACCAAAGAATCACTTACAATGGCATCGTTTTTGGTTTCAGTGTCATTACCTCTCATGTTGCACAAGGATCTATCCCTGGCTTCCTATTTCTCATTCATATACTTTTCTTTGCTGACATTTCCTGAGCTCCTGGTGTACATTTCATCCCATTAACTCCTCCCTCAGCTCCTCCAATGTTGTCAAGTTATCAAACAGCATTATTGTGTATGAGCAGATCTTTCCTCCAATTTGATATTGGAAAGACATAAGATGTTGTGTTTGGAGCTAGTGGGGACTGCTGATGCTGGAGAATCTGAGATAACAAAGTGCAGAGCTGGATGAACACAGTAGGCGAAGCAGCATCAGAGGAGCAGGGAAGCTAATGTTTTGGGTCTAGACCCTTCTTCAGAAATGGAGGAGGGGATGGGGGATTCTGAAAAAAATAGGGAGAGAGGGAGAGGCGGATAGAAGATAGATAAAGGAGAATATAGGTGGAGAGGAGACAGACAGGTCAAAGAGGCAGGGACGGAGCCAATAAAGATATGAGAGTAGGTGGGAAGTTAGGGAGGGAATAGGTCAGTCCAGGGAGGACAGACAGATCAAGGGGGAGGGATGAGGCTGGTAGGTAGGACATGGGGGTGGGGCTTGAGAATGGATAGGTAGGAGGAAGGTCAGGTTAGGGAGGTGGGGATGAGCTGGGCTGGTTTTGGGATGCAGTTGGGGGAGGGGAGACTTTGAAGCTCGTGAAGTCCACATTGATACCATTCAGCTGCAGGGTTCCCAAGTGAAATATGAGGTGATGTTCCTGCATCCTTTGGGTGGCATCGCTGTGGCACTGCAGGAGGCCCAGAATGGACATGTCGTCCAAGGAGTGGGAGAGGGAGCTGAAATGGTTCGCGACTGGGAGGTGCAGTCATTTGTCGTGAACCAAGCGTAGGTGTTCCACAAAGTGGTCCCCAAGCCTTCGCCTGGTTTCCCCGATGTAGATGAGGCCACATTGGGAACAGCAGACACATTAGCAGATGTGCAGGTGAACATCTGCTCGATGTGGAAGATCTTCCTGGGGCCTGGGATGGGGGTGAGGTGGGTTGTGTAGGGGCAGGTGTAGTACCTCCTGCAGTTGCAGTGAAAAGTGCCGGGGGTGGTGGGGCTGGTGGGGAGTGTGGAGCATACAAGGGAGTCACAGAGAGAGTAGTCCCTCCGGAATGCAGATAAGGGTGGGGAAGGAAAAATGTCTTTGATAGTGGAGTCAGATTGCAGATGGCGGAAGTGCTGAAGGATTATGTGTTGGATCCAAAGGTTGGTGGGGTGGTACGCAAGGACAAGGGACATTGTGAATTGGTTATTATTGCGGGGAGGGGGTGTGAGGGATGAGTTGCAGGAAACACAAGAAACACGGTTGATAGCGTTTTCGACCACTGTGGAGGTGAAGTTGTGGTCCTTGTAAAATGGAGACATCTGGGATATCTGGGAGTGGAATGTCTCATCCTGGGAGTAGATGTGACGGAGGCGACGGAATTGGGAATGGGGATGGCATTTTTGCAGGATGGTGGGTGTGAGAGGAGGTGTATTTTAGGTAGCTGTGGGAGTCGGTAGGCTTGAAATGGATATTGGTTTCCAGGTGGTTGCCAGAGATGGAGACAGAGAGGTCCAGGAAGGAGCGAGTGGTATCAGAGATGGTCCAAGTGAACTTAAGGTTGGGGTGGAAGGTGTTGGTGAAGTGGATGAACTGTTCAAGCTCCTCATGGGAGCACGAGGCAGCGCCAATATAGTCATCGATGTAATGGAGGAAGAGGTGGGGTTTAGGGCCAGTGTAGCTACGGAAGCTGTCGTTTTTGAACCTCAATCGAAACTCCATCCCCTAGCTACTGATCTTGTCATTCTGCATGGCAACAGACTGAGATTAATCCAGTTTGTTTGCAACTTTGGTGTCACATTTCATCCTGAAATGAACTTGCCACCTCTTACTGATGTCATCATTAAGGCTGCCTCTTTCCACCTCTAACATTATTCAACTTTACACCTGACTCATCTGCTGCTGAAACACTTAGCCGTGCATTTGCTTTTTCTGGAAATGACTATTCTAACACATTCCTGGGTTTGCTTCTCAAACTCTACTCTTCATGAATTGAGATCATCCAAAGCATGTGCCCATGTCCCATCCTGCAGCAAGTCCCCACTCTTCTAACATACCTGGTCACACTAACTTACACTGGATCCTGGTCAAGAGTCTTGATTTTAAAACTCCGTCCTTGCTTTCAAATCCATCCATGGCACTGGTCTCATTGTCTCTGTGATGTCCTCCAGCTCTACAATATGTCTCTGAGATACCTGCATTCCTATAATTTTGGCATCTTGTGGATTCTAAATTAAAATTGCACCGACATTGGTGGCAGTGCCTTCGGTTGCCTAAGTCCCAAGCTCAAGAATTTCACCCCTGCCCTGCTTTCCTCATCCAAAGCACTTCTGGAAACGCATTTCCTTGCACAAGCTTTTGATGATTGGGCATTATTTCTCCTTATGTAGCCCTGTGTTGTACTTTGATTGACATTATTCCTATGATGCATCTTGGGCCATTTCATGATATCAATGCTGCTATATAAATCTATGTTTTTGTTGTCACGATTGTGTAACTCATGGAGTAATCCAGAGGTCTGCAATTTATATTCCCCACAGTACGGGAATTCAAATTCCACCCCAACTAAACATTTTAGTTCAGTTAAAAGGAAATTAGTAAATAACAAGCTGGGCTCTGCTGAAGTGACGACAAAGTTGCCGGTTGTCATAAAAACCCCAAATGGTACAATGACGTTCTTTGGAGGAGGTCTTGTCATCCCTATCTAGGCTGAGCCTGTGAGACTCCAGTACCTCACCAACAACCTTCTGAAGTGCTCCAGCACATCTATTCTTCTGATCAGGGGCACCTAGAGATTGGTGAGAAATACCAGCCTTGCGAGCAACATTGCAACATTGCACAGCATCTCCATATAAAAATAAGCATTTCACAATGTGTGATCCTAAATACAAATTTTATTAAGACCACATGACCAGATTTTAAAATTATTTTGGGGATTTGGGCTGAGGGATCAATTTGGCCAGGAGAAAACCGGTACAAAATTTTAGAATTCAGAATTGCCAGTTCTTCACTAAAGATGCTCCAAATTAGTTATCAAACAAGCTCGAGGCTGAGTGAAGAGCATCCACATAGCAGTCGGGTCAGGATTCGGACTAGGAAGTTGAACTTCACTACTATTTCATCGCCACCACAAAAAAAAAGCTGCAGTGGCCACCAACGGCTGCGAAAGAACTTGGAAAATGAGACCCGTAAAGGAGATAATTGGACCACCCAGCCTGCTCCAGCTCTACGTTTATAGCCCTATCCTTCTTTACATCCCTACAGCCATTAAAAATACATTTTTCAAATATTGACTTTTCTCGCTATTTCTTTAAAAAATGTTATTAATCAGGAAGTTATGCTAACCTTTATAAATAACTGGTTAGGCTTCAGCTAGAGCGAGTGTTTAATTTTGGGCAACAAATTTTCGAAAGGATGTCAAGGCTTTGGAACGGGGACAGAGGATTTAATTCACCGGAGTTTGGAAGAATGAGTGGGGGATCTCATAGAAATCTATACGATTTTAATGGGACTCATCAGGGTAAATGCAAGGAAAGATGTTTCCAATGACTGGGAAGTCCAGAACCTGGGGTCACAGAGTAGGCCATTTAAGATCGAGATGAGGAGGAATTTCTTTACCCAGAAAGTGGAGAGTCTGGAATTTAGGCCTGAAACGTAAGCTTTCCTGCTCTTAAGATGCTGCTTGACCTGCTGTGTTCATCCAGCTCTACACCTTGTTATCTCGGATTCTCCAGCATCTGCAGTTCCTATTATCTCTGAGGCCAAAATATTGAATGTTTCTCAGAGGAGTTAGATATAGTTCTAACTATAGGCTAAAGGGATCAACGAATAAGGGGAGAAAGCGAGAACAGGGCACTGAGTTGATCATATTGAATTGTGGAGCAGGCTTGA